>NC_041384.1:697522222-697532092 GCF_002162155.2 Triticum dicoccoides
TAATTGTGCCACAGCGGTCCATGCGTGCCAGACACGATTACGACGGGTTGGGCCGTGCCGGGCCAGCCCATTTGGCCAACTTTGGTTCTTACCCTCTTCTCAAAGTAGGTGCATCCCTCCATGCTTGCTGCTTCTAGGAATCATACTTGTGGATATCTGCACACCAATGATACTTTATGTTGCATCACATTGAGTTCGCAAATTGGGTCGGGCGCTTGGTTACTACATGTTGGGGTCAAATAAGTATTGCAGAAAATTGGGTATATGCAAGTCATATTATCCATGATTACCTAGTTTTTGTATCTGTTATATTTTCAAGAAAATGAAATCACCAAAGAACCGCGAGTCAAGTATTTCATCTACATAGTATGAGGCCAGAGTCTAGTTCTTGCTCCAGAGTCGTTCATGCAAAAAGGGCCAACATGTGCGTTTTATGCATTTGTTCTGTGCACCATTATTCAGCTCATGTTAACCATGTTCAAAATGGGCCTTGCATGTAATGTGTTCTTTGATGTGTGGTCTTTTGTTTCTGAATATGTTAGGAGATATGAAGTACTTATCATGATCCATGTTCGGGGATGATGGAATATTGTCATGCAACTTCTCGGTAATCCTCTATGGATTTCCCACGGCCATAAAGATCATGGAGTTCACATCTTATCCTCTTTTGTCAAATCCCTCCATTACAGTTGGTGTATTTTTTATAACATTTTTTAATTTGTTAATTATGTGATACAAAAAGAAATGCTCATGGTAGCAAGTTTCCCCCTCGGCACAGATGTAAATCATGAGGCTATACAGAGTATCACAAACTCGGACATAAGATATACGACTGTTGGTCACTTACTCGATCCTACGACCCTAGTGTGAAGCCTGCTACCACGTAGATACATTTTGTGGACTATGATTACATTGAAGGCATGTCATTTGTAAAAAAGTTCAACACTTGTGACAGGTCGTGATGAGTAGATGGCTTCGACAAAATATTTTCCAATTGCATTAACTAAGAGAGCCACAGAATTTTTTGTTTCCACACTTTGTCATCTGATGATGTCCCGTCACATTCTTTCTCTTCGCTTGAAAGTGGGGTGTTATAATTTATATAGAACTTTATACTTATTTATAACTCAGTCTAATCTGACTTTAATTTTAACGAGTACATTATTAATATTGGTTACCATAATTAATAACATCATGTTGTTAAGTATTAGCTATATTATTATTATTTATATAAATACAATGTATATAACTTGAATCACTTGCATTTTGGTAACTTTAAGATATATTTTGTACAAAAAAATTTCATTTTTTTCTCCTCCTTTGAGACACTAACTCTTAACAAGATCTTGGAATTGAATATCCTTACTGTAAAAGGCAAATGACAAAAGTGCATGGCTCATTAAACTCGTTTGTGACAGCTACATGAACTACATAAGGTGTATATATGCATATATTTGTGTGTGTATGTGTGCTCATGTCTATTTTAAAATCATTAAATGTATTGGGAGAGATCTCGAGAACCTGCATCTAACAAATGTCTAACTGCTAGTTTGTAAAATACGATTATGTAAGCATATTTGTAGAAACTTCTAGAGTATAAATTGAAACATTGGTATGATTCTAATTGTATTTTTCGTGTTCAAATATGCATTACAAGTTGTTGTGAGTTCGATAATAATGTGATAATGTGTGCATGCTCGCACGTGGTACTAGAAGTAGCACCATTAATAGTAATCACTCGCATAAATCTGGCGGCTATCATTTGTAATTTACTATGCATACATAAGATCTGATTATTTATTTTCCTCACCATAAATCTGTCGGCTATCATTTGTAATTTACAAAGCACTCATGTCCGTTTCTTGAATAAGAAAACATGCATGAAATTAAACATGATAATATAGTTAACATAGCTTCAATATGGCCTGTGGGACAACGATTAAAAAGAAACTAGAAGTCTGACAAATCTCGTTGTCGCCAATCAGATTGGTTTGTTCCTACTTCGTACATGTTGTCGGTTTTTAGTTTGGAGTTGATTGTGCTAGTTGAGCCTTTTTTAAAGATATTAAACAATCTTGTATTGGACAATAGTATTGTAATTACTAGTATAAGGAAGCAGTTGTTCTAATCCCGAGCTCATGTGAGCTCGTATGAACAGTAAATAAAAAACAAAAAATAAATTCAAAAACTTCTGAATTTTTGTGTGTGAAACGTTGATGAAATAATTTTTAGCTTGCAAAATTTCATCACCATATGACATTCGTGGAAATCGTGGCCAAAAAAACAAAATCAATGCTCCAAAATGTTATTTTCAAACGCATTTTGGAGCACCGATTTTGTTTTTTGCCACATTTTCCAGGAATGCCATTTCACGATGAAAATTTGCAATATATGAAAAAAAAATTCAATGTTTTGGAGGGAAAAAAATCGGAATTTTTTGAATTGGTTTCATTTTTTTGTGATTCTACTGTTCACCCGAGCTCACTTTTTTTTAGAGAGAAACACCCGAGCTCACTTTTTTGAGAGAGAGAAACACCTGAGCCACTTTATTCTTCTCCAACCACAAGTTTTACAAAGCCCCCGGGCTCCAAAAGCCAGGTATGTCGGCCTGGCATTAGCCATAAAGAGCTCTTAGCAATGTTATTAGCATCGAGATTAGATTTTGTCCTCTCAAACTTAAATGAGAATTATGTATCTCAGCCTTCAAGCACCTGGTCTCTTTTACTAGATCGGAAGCAGGCTGAAGGGTGCTCGTCCGAACGTTTTGGTCTAATGCTAAGATCGGAAGCGCGCCTTGCGGGTGTTGCCTCATAGTGACCCATCGACTAAAACTTTAATATCACAAAGTGTTTAGAACATCCAAAAGAAATTAAAATAACCACCCAGAATAGTGTGTTCGGTATATATCAGAAACACTACAAAGATGCATCGAGAGCAAGGTATAGTTGTTGCCCAGGATAACTAAATATAGGGCATAGATTAAATATATACCAAAAGCAAAGTGTAGTTGTTGCCCAGGATAACCACAAAACTAAAGATCACAGAGGCAAAATTTGTACCAAAAGCAAGCCACAATGTTTGCCAAGGACAACTGATTAGTATCGAGTAGTACAAACAGAAAGACATACATTCTATAAATATTGCTAAGTAGTTTATATCAGCAAGTGTGAGACTAAGTCTCATAGGAGATGTTGTGTCTGCTCATAAACACAATGAGATAACAGACAATCGATAACGATGCTCTGGAAACATCGATATCTATAGTAGTATTGATAACTCTACTTCCTCTTTCCACGTTCTGAGGCGAAGCTAATGCAATCAGTAGTGGACAATACTTGACAGGCTCCATCATCCTAACGATAATATGAGAGCTCTATATATAATATTAGAATTGGCTAATGATATTAGGCACTATGCAAGCGATACAAAATTCAGATAGATGTCATACTGAGATTGAAAACAAATCAGTAACACTGTGCCTGCAAAGTACAAGTAGAAAACATGGCACTTCACAACTGAAAGATCCAAATAAATATTTTTGTGAGTTTATCTGCCCTAACCCTTGACTGTAAGATGATTAGAACATCTTCCATCATAGGGGAATCCTGGAAAAGGTAACAATTTGGTTATTAGCTAAAAGTTAAACTCCACAAGATGAGCATATACCAAACATCCTGACCTAAAGCACCATGAAGCAAGCATATAATTATACTCTGATTACAACCAATGATGTAATACATGTCAATGAAAATTACTAATGCAATAGCAGAGTGGAAGTCTCATGAATATATCAAAATAACATATATAAGCCTATGATGGAGTAATAAGAATGATAAAATACCAAGTAATGTCATAAGTCATCAAGCTCTTTATGATATTTCCTACTTCAGATTCCAAGTGAAATGAGTGTGCAAAACAGAATATAAAAAAAGGCTCAAGGTACTTCTGACAGAACTCCTTTCAGTGTTATTTTGGTATATAGCTTAAGCCCTGGATCAACTAAGCTAGCATGGTATATTTTTCTTCTTAATGAAGGCACTATATGTAAGAGCATGCAGAAAGGGTTAAAAAGCTGGAATCTTATACAAATGCAGAATCTATGTTTCGACACTGGGAACAATTATATTTGATACAGAACATGCACTTGTGAATTGGCTGGTAATATGAAGGTGTTGTATGGGAATTTTACCTTCGCTTTCAGTGACACATATCAGATCATCTTTCCCTCGCCCCATTCATGATGAGCTACAACAAGTTCTCATGAACTGTAAAGATTCACGAGTAGTAACACATGTACATGGGAAGCAAACTTAAAGAAGAAATTTTGCTTTAGCCATGATTATCAATAGTAGCTGAGATATATATTTAATTCACCAAGTTTTCAACTAACATGTGAACACATCATGTGTATGTGCGATCCTTAAATAAAACTGCAGTTTCAAATAGCAAAAGGGATTTGAAGCTATTATTGTGGAAATGTACAAACCAAAGAGGCGCTAAATACAAATACAGAACGTCAACATAGCACACTGTGCTTGAGACTAGAACTGCATTTGAATGGGCTCAGATTCGCCTTTGCTCGATCATGACCCTTCCCCTAGTGTCTCCATCACCAGATCAATATGCTCTTACAAGGGTGAAACTGCCCTGGTTATCACTCATCAGAAAGACCATCCAAGGATAGAGCCACTAAAATAAGCACATGATCAAAACGGCTCAAAGAAACGAGGGGGGGAGGGGTCCAACTTAATACCCACAAGTGCCTCAATTGCTCGAGAGCATGCTTATATCAGCCATAATCGATCATCATAGCCCTGTGCAAGCTAAGAGTAACTCTAGCGAACTCGCCAAAATGGAAAGTCTATCCAGCACAGAATAGTTCAACAACCACAAACTGGTTAATCACAAAGCCGTGCATCATTCGGTGCACCCCGGGCGCATACTGTTCATTGCAACGGCCTTAGTTTTGATCCGACGGACGAGGTGAACCGAGGGTGAGATCCAATGGCCTAGATCGCATCAGGAAAAAGATCCGATGACCGAGAGTGCCTGAGCTCTAAGAGAGCTCAAGCATGGATCCACAACAGACAAGCACTACATCACCATAGCCACGGCCATGTTCCATATAGTAGCCGAAGCAGAGGGACAGGAGGATGATGGAGCTCACCAAGGGAGGTTGTAGCTGAGGCAGTACTCAGTGGGCGCCGGGGTTGCGCCTGAACGCCATCCAAACAGCGAGGAACGCCACACATCCACGTCGCTGCATCGGAGTTGCGCCTTGCACCGTCCCGCTGATGAGCATGAACTCCACAGGCACCGAAGCGGCCAAGGAGGCGAGGAGGTGATGCATAGCACATCCAAGAGCACCACCAGGGGCGAAGATGACCAGGGAAAAGAGAATGATACTTTTGGCCTTTGCTAGAAATAAGATGAGAAACAAAAAGCCCTCATTGGCCAGCCCGCACACCAACAAGCACAACAAGAAGAACATGGTGAGGCCAAAAAACACATCACCATACAACTATACACCTAGCTTTTGAAAATCATATCGCACCGCTAGAATAAGATTTTATAGTCCTACTTATGTAATTAGAACGGTGTTTTCACTACCTATATGTCTAATTAGATAATAAAAAATCCTCTCTACCAAAATAAATTGCATGTGAATGCCCTGTTTTAGCTCAACCATCGCAAGGAGGATTATTCACAACTGATTATCGGTCGTTTTGTTGAAACCATGAGACACCACCTGCATAGCATAGTGCCTGAACAGGAAGAAAGCGAGGCCGGCCATAAAATTGTCGGTCTAAATTGTATTATCATTGAATCATCTCACTAAAGATTTAAGCCAACAACTAAATTAATGCCAGCTGACCATTCCTATTCTTCATAACCAACCATATCAGCTATCCAACCCCTAAGACACATGAATATCAGTCCAGAAAATAAACATATGTTCTTTTCTTCGACTACTTATAGAAATTAGTAACCCCATATCAAGAAGACAAACTTTAATTGGTATTTGTAATCAGCACAGTGAACTGAATTTATGAGGTACTAATTTTAGTTATTATTAAAACTGAAACACAACATGTTTTTTGACAAATGTGTTCTAAGTAAAGCCTCCAACTAACATAATCAAAACCATACTCTAGGTTAATTCTCTAAGAAATATGCAAATGAATTGATACCTAATTCCTGAATCTAGTTAGCAATCTAAATCAACCTACAATCTCCCACCCCAAACAATATAAAGGCAGCATAAATCGCTATTGAAAGGATACTGAGAATAATGACACCGGAATAAATTGGAACAAAGATTAGGGATTGACCTAACCTAGGCCACAACTCACAGAAGTGACGTTGAGGTGCAAGTACTGAACATGTGGAACGGGAGGCTTTAGTACATCACAACAGTGTTGTTGGGAAGAGTGGGAGGAGCCATGAGGCCTCGTGCCTCGTCCACCTGCAGCGGCAGCAACACCTGCTGCTCATCCAGATTGGAGCAACTGACTTTGTCCATGGGGACGCGCCATCTCCCTGATTCGGTTAACCTAGATACACAATAAACAATCAAAGAAGTCAGAATGCATCAACTACTGACTTCAACTCATAAATCAAAGCGGCGTGAAAAGTAAACTGCTAGGCATGCAAGCTAAAACACAAGAACGCAAAGACCATCTAAGAGAATAGAAAGACACAGATCAAATAACAATAAGATTAAAAAATGAAGTACCCAGTGTAAATTAAGAGAAAGAGAATATTCAAGATACGGAAAATTAAAAAGAAAACAGATTAAGGAACATGTAAAGAAGATAACTTCAATACTATTACCTCCATTTGGAAATAAGCGATGAACTAAAGCAGCGTCACTTATTTCCGAACGGAGGGAGTCTACAGTTGCAACTTAGGAAGTTTAGAGGACAAACTATTACCTCTCCTGGGTGAATGATAGTCTTGTATTTCTTTACAAAAAGTGACCGCGCTTCCTCATTGAACTGCAGTACAAACAGACGTCTTGTCAGCTCTATTTTGCGTCCGGACGGCGAGGCGAGCAGCGGGCAGAAGAGCATTGCGGTGGCCATTGGGCGAGCCGCTCCCATCCTCCCCGGCGGCGCTGTTCTCCGCAGGGGCCTAGAGACAAACAGGTGAGCGCTTGTATGCGTCGGGATCAGCAGCGGATCGACCACCCCACTCACCAAACATGAAACCGAATCAGTAAATCAATTAAAAAATGCTATCTCTGACCTTCCAAAAGATGGGCAAACAAAACCACTACAAAAGCTAGCTTTGCCAACCACATCAGGCTTCTTGAGTTATATGAACACATTAGGTTATCAAATACCAAACACATCTCTGAAGTTCTTATAATGCTATATTGGTTGGTCGAAGTTATTTTGTATATTCGTGTGAACATGTCAAGTAGCCTAGAACGGTCTAAGAGCACTCATTGTGAAGCAAACATTTGAAAGTAATGTCAGATCCAATATCTCCGCAGCCCAGCATTCACATGGCCTGTTCCGAATTCCATGGTTGCCTAAAATTCCATTTCAAGAACTAATGCAAAAGATTAACCAACCTAAAGCTAGTATTACTGAAGCTAAATCTGGGGAATTAAGAAGAGTTTGAGGTTAGAGCAAAACTGCCCAGGTCCACCACCATATCCACCATGTTTGTCCTAAAACAATTATAAGCCCCCATAAGAGAAAAAAAATGGTAATATTCAGAAATTACTGTATCTGCAAAGGGGTATCTTCAGTGCTTTAATTATGTATGACAAATACTACTTGTATTTTATGAAAAAAATCATATTGCTGCAAAAACTTCTAAGGGACAACCTAACCATGACGCAAAGTTAAATAAAGGTTATTTTCTTGTCATCCTTTTATGAAGCAATGTTGTTCAACTGAAATCAGATTTAAGATTTACTGTGTTGTGCAACCAGAGCATATTATCTCAGTAACTTATTTCTTAGTTTCTATAATCTATAGTATGTATATATACAAAACTATACATGGATTGAGCTAATGTATTCATGTAGCCCCACAACCTTAAGCAGTTTGGCAAAGCGGTTCCATTCAATCTTGTTTCTCATATCAGCAAAGAAGAGTGGAAGTTTGAGACAAAGCCTTAAATAGTCTGCTTGTAAAGTTTTCAACATATATATCCTTAAGCATAAGTGTTATCAAAATTTAACTGCAAACTACAACAACATATCCATACAATTATATCGTAACAGATCAACAAACCCGGCATCAAGACAAGAAGTCTACAATATCATTCTCGAGGTCTTCGTCAAGCGTTTCATCCAGCAACGCGAGCCCATGAACCATCCAATAGCATAACCAAGGTTGACTGGAATAACCAGAAGAAAATTGTCAGCAAAATAAATACCAAGGACAACACTTGAGTTACTTTAACACTAGAGAAGCAATACTTGGCATCGAGCACATGGAAGCTGGGTGCAAGATGCCTCGGCTCTTTTGTCAAATACTCAACATGCTGATCGCGCCACAGCCCTAGCCTGCAGCAGAAGAAAAAACACTTGACGACCATAGGCTTTCTAGATCAGGAATTACATGATAGTGTACATTCAGCCCATAACACCAGCAAGATAAATAATTAAGATATAATGGCACCAATGGACATAGCCGTGTAGACCAATTGGTCAAAACATAAAAGTTGAGTTCCTTTCAGGTTAGTTAGTGGCCGATATTGCCGCACAACGTTTTTAGATTGTTCTTGATTAGCTAGCATCTTCAGGTTAGCTAGGATTAAGTCTTGGTTTTGTAAAGCTTGCATACAAAGAGAGCTTAACCGAGACAAAATGAAACTAATTAATGGAATGGAAGGATATGTACTAACCATTAGTTATCTAAAATTTAAAAAAATCTCAAGGTTTGTGTAATAGTAAATGGAGCAAAATGGAAACATAACATCTGTACAAATCCAAGAACAACACCAAAAAACTGAAGGATTGATCCTTTCCAAAGAACTTTGGAAGATGTAGGCATAGATTTAACCTTGGATATCTGGACCACCCTATGATAATTCACCTATCTAGATATATGTGGCATAAAACATTAACTACACGATTATCTGCCCAGGAAGTTCTGCACAGTGTATGGATTAAGAAACTAATGCAGTTATCAGTTCTTAAATTGCTTGTGAAACATGTGAAGCATCTAAGAGAGACGGGGATGATTGGAGCACACCTGCAACATGTCTTGCACAACCACTGAAACCTTGTTGACCAATGATGCTCACTGTCACCACGGACCTAACAATCTTCAGCTACGTAGACCCAAGCATTCAGGGTCAAACCTCAACATCTGTAAGACAGTAAGCACAAAGAGAATAAGTGTTCATGTGATCGGCAGCTTTGGGAGGAGGAGTGGGGGTGGGAGGGGAGGGTGGTGGATCTCACCATGGCCGGGATCTCGCGAGGAGGAGGCGCCGACGGCGGGGTAGAAGGGCCTAGTGCTCACCAAGAACCCCGACTGAGGAGCACCAGAGGGGCTAGAGAAGAGGCAGTAGCGACAACGCCAGTGACAAACCACGGTGAAGACGACATCCAGATCGAAGGGAGCGAGGTTGAGCCCCCTCGTCTGTGGCCCCGTCCCAGTCGGCTGCGCGTCGTGGCCCTGGAAGACGCGGAGGTGGAGGAAGTGGGAGGAGAGGCACAGGATCTCAGGCTCGATGCGCGCGATCTCGACGTCGACATCCTCCTCCTCGCGCTTTGAGGGTGGGCGGTGTTTCTCCTTCTCGTGCTCCGGGGGAAGGAGGAGAGGAAGGCGCTGGTGGGGAGGAGGAAGCGGCGTGAGCAGGAGAGGAACCGGCCGGAGGGGTGGAAGGAGGAGGCCGGGCGGC
>NC_041384.1:697532550-697586634 GCF_002162155.2 Triticum dicoccoides
AGGAGGCGGCGTGAGCGGGAGAGGAGCCGGCTGGAGGGGTGGAAGGAGGAGGCCGGGCGGCGGCGGGGAAGGAGGAGAGGGAGGCGCTGGTGGGGAAGAGGATGCGCGAGTGTGGGAACGAGGCGACTAGGGTTTCACCAGGAACGTGGCCACCTTTTATACCCCCAATGCACGGAATGATGAAAATGCCCTCGGCGGGGCAGGATATTTACGCATGGTGGCACGACCGGGCGCAACTGTTCATTGCAACGGTCTAAGTTTTGATCCAACGGACGAGGTCATCTGAGAGCGAGTTCCAACGGTCGAAATCGCATCATGAAATAGATCCGATGGCCGAGAGTGCTTGAGCTCTGAGAGAGCTCGGTGCTCCCTTCGTCTCATATTTCTGGATTATCATAGCGTATTCACCTTTGCTTCCTTGATGTATGCCCCTGACTATTTCACTGCAGTCCGACGTGTTGGGGTTTTGGTGCGACATATGCCAATGGGTGGCTTATCATGGTGGGGGGATAGTAAGACGTCACCGGTGTCAGGAAGCGGGATGAGGCGTAGCCACGTATGCCGGCGAACTTTACCCAGTTCCGGGGCTCTTCTAGGAGATAACACCCCTAGTCCTGCTCTGCGGGGTCTCCGCATGATCACTATCTCAACAAGTAGCTATAAGTTGCTCCTTGAGCTGTTTGCTAGAGGAAGAAGAAGGGCAAGGCTAGCTCTCTCCTCTCTCTACGTGTGTGTGTGTGTTTTTGCTAAGGATCTCAACCCTTTGCATGGGTGCCCTGGGGGGTTTATATAGGCCTACCCCCCCAGGGGTACAATGGTAAACCGTCCGGGTGTAGGCCCAGGCCGTCAGTGTCTTTTGTGGCCGGCTTCTCCGCTGGCTGCTGGGGCCCACCGACTGGTGGGCCCTGCCAGCTGTCTTGTACTTGGCCAACAGGCCGCGCCCGCCGCTTGCGGGTCTTGCCGGCTGCTCATCACTATAGTCGTGCTTCTAATGACGCTTGGTTTGTCGGGGAAGGCGTGGCTACAGTTCCACCGCCTGGTGGTCGTTTACTGTAGCCATTCCCCATCTCTTCTGGTTAATGACGCACAAACTCCTAGAAAGGGGGAGGGCCGCCTGCTGGGTGCCGGCCTCTCCCCCCACTACAAGAAATATGTCAACTTATGACCTTCTGTCAGTGACCCTCAAAGAATTGGTCATAAATTTATGACCATTTTAGACCAATTGGTCAAAAGCTGTTCAGGGGGCTCCAAACCCTAAACCATTGCGACCATTTTGGTCAGAAATGTCGTAATTTCCTTACACGAAATGGTCACAAAGCAAACAGTGCTAGTCCGCTGCCTTATTTCTAGTTGTTAATGACCAATATAGATGGTCATAGCCTTGTAGATTGTGGTGGGTTGTGATGACTAGGCGCCATCTCATCAGTTTTGCCTATGTGTCATGTCCATGTGGCAGTTTTTGCCCTAGGTTGTGAAGCAACCTATATTTCTATCATTCCCAAAATTCCCAAAAAAATCTCATAAAAATCTTTGGGGCATATCTTCATCAAATATGTAAAAATCCTTCCTTGCCTAGTTCAAAACTAATTCAACGATATTCATTTTCCTATTCTGTTCACAACAACACTTTATGATGGAAGTGCTATTTATATATTCTTGATTGCCCTCAGAATTTTTGGGCACTCTTTCCTATCCAAATCATTACCGCATGACAAAATTCAGCTCCATTTGCCTAGCAAATCTTCTTCGGCAAATTTCCAAAGTTTTCGTCCACCTAGAAGCATTGTGAAGGAAGTACCTTTTTTATATCTCTAAATGACATGAAATTTATACAGTTCCTTCATATGTCCAAATTATCACCCTCCTCCAAATTGCAGCTCAGTCAAATCATCTATGTGAGCCCAGGTTCAATTTATATTTTATGGCCAAATTGGCACATTGCAAAGCAAGTGTTATATAGACCCCTCCTATTACCCTCAAACTTTTCGGGCACTCTTCCATACCCAAATCATTGCCACATGATAATATTCAGCTCAATTTTCCTAGTAAATCTTTCTCGGGAAATTTCCAAAGTTTCTACCTCGAGAGAAGCTTTGTGAAGTAAGTACTAGCTAGGCTTACCCAAATGATCTGAAAATTTACCAGCGCATGACCATACCTAATTAACTTACCTACACCAATTTTGAGCTCATTTCATTCATCCAATCTCTCTCACTAGTTTTCCCAAGTTTCTGTCCATAGAAGAGCATTGTGAAGGAACTACTACTTTGGCATGTCCAAATGGTATAAATTTTCTACAATGCTTTCCTATGCCCAAATAACCATCCTTCACAAAATTTCAGCTCACTCCATTCATTATTTTGAGCCCAACTTCAACATTCATATTTTTGTCCAGCGTGGTACTTTGCAAAGCAAGTACCACCTAGGATCCTCCTTTTTGAGCTCAAAATTTGTGAAGACATTCTCCTTAGTAGATGATCATCCTCGGCCAAAACTCACGCCCATTGGCCATGTGCATTTCCCGTACCGCTAATCAAACACTTGGCTGCTAATTCATATTTGAGCATCGATCGGTCTCCTCGTGAGAATCTTATGTTGTAATTTTCTTCTTAGCACCAACCTGGGGAGTGCCCAACCCACTAGACATGCCTAGGCCGCCCAGAACACATGGCAACATTACGGTCACGCGGTGACCACGCGACGGGCATGCGAGTTTATGCGCTCTAGAGTTGGGGCCCTCAGCCACCGTCCAAACCTTGACGTATCGCCACCAAACCATGTATTTATGATTAAATAGGTCCTTATGTAACTAGAAATGATTTTTGGAAAAAATAAATAGCAAACTATGAGGCAGCTGCAGTTCAAATTTGACCCGCTTCCAACTGAATCGGCGGAAATTTGTCTTTTTCACGAGAGGTGGATCAAAATTTTTTACACCCAACCATTTTGTCAATTGTGCATTAAATATGGCCTAGTATTTTATAAAAATAATTTGGTCCAATTTTGCAACAATTATTTGGTAGTTCCTTCACAAAAAACCTCCTTTCGAGCACTCGAAAAATGGAAAATGGTTTTTTCGTCCAACGAAAATGAAAACTTTCTTAGGCAACATTGTTTGCCATTCCAATATGCACCCTTGTGCACAATATGAGATCATTTGAACAAACTATGCCATGAATGTGGCCATAAGATTGATCATTTTGCTTGAAATCCATTGATCTCCACACGTGATAGCTCGTTTCTGAGAACACTTTTTTAAAATAATTGTCGTATTACAAGTTTATTATTTTTCCTGGAAACTTGGTCACATATGATGACACAATGCGAAGGTTTTCCATTTTTTTTGATTTTTTTGAATTTTTTATGCCCGTTTCAAAATGCGGTCAAAACGGCGGGAATGACCGTTCCTAGCTAGTGGTTGAATCTTGGAATTTTTTTGGTGTTTCTCTGATAAAATGGATACTTATGTACCTAGAAATGATTTTTGGAAAAAATAAAGAGCAAACTAGAAGGCAGCTACAGTTTAAATTTGACCCGCTTCCAACTGAACCGGCGAAAATTTGTCTTTTTCACGAGAGGTGGATCAAAACTTTTTACACCCAACCATTTGGTCAATTGTGCATGAAATATGGCCTAGTATTTTAGAAAAATGATTCGGTCCAATTTTGCAACAAATATATTATAGGTTCTTCACAAAAAAACCTCCTTTTGGGCACTCGAAAAATGGAAAATGGTTTTTTCGTCCAAAGAAAATGAAAACTCCCTTTGTCAATATTGTTTGCCATTCCAAGATGCAAACTTGTGCGAAATATGGAATCATTTGAACAAATATTTGATAGGACTTTCACAAAAATACTCATTTTGAGCACTGAAAAATGGAATGAATTTTTTTATCTTGAATCGATCACGACCAATTTATATTGGTCATAAGGTCATCAAATGGTTTGCTGCGTTCTGATTGGACCATGAGCATATCACGCGGATCACGCATCAACCACCGTCGGATGCTTCCGGATCCAACGGCCCAAACCCACCCGAGCCGAAACCCTAGGTCTGTCCTCATGGACATTTTCCACCCACCCCCCCCCCGCCTCCATTCTTTCTTTCTTTCTCTCCCTCCCCCTCAGATCCTCTCCCCTCTCCCCCGTGCAGCGAACCCTAGCCCCTCTCTCCCCCGCACACCACTCCTCCTCCCTTCCAGATCACAGTCGCCACCTCCTCCTTTCTAGATCGCCACCGCCACTGTCCTTCCCTCTCCGCCTCGCCTCTGTCTCCCACCGTCTCCCCTCTCCCTCCCTCAGATCCGCCGCCGTCCGCCTCCGCGTGGCCTCCACCTCCACCTCCAGCCCCACCGCACACCACTCCTCTCTCTCCCCGCGTGACGAACCCTAACGCTCAGATCCAGATCCCTCCCATTGCCGCCACCCACCTCCCCCATCTTCCTCACCTCGCCGCCGGCCACGACCTCGGCTCTCCCCTTCCCTCCCTCATCAGAAGAGATCCGATCTCCCGTCGACGTCCTCCTCCCTCCTGCTCCGGGTAACCAGTTTCCCTTCCAACCTCCAACCAACATCCCACCACCGCGCTGCCACGCCCCTCCCTCGAACCAAGATCTCGGTGGCGATGAGCCCAGCGTGTGGCGTGCGGTGGCAGGGGGTCGGGATCGACGGGAGGAGTGGGAGGACCCGGGCCATCGGGAGGTGCTTGGCAGCGGCGGTGGAGGAGGCCGGCGCGCAGGAGGACGGCGTGATGCTGCCCAAGGAGGGGAGCGAGGCGGCCGAGAGGTACCCACTGTACCTGTCCAAGGAGGTGCCCGGGGACGCGGCGCTCCCGATCACCGTGTTCGACCGCCTGCTCGTGCTCTTTCTCCCCTCCATGTCGGTTTCTTTCTCCATGGATCAGTAGCGGTTCAGATGAAGAGCATGATTTGATTTGTTTGGGTTTGAATTGATCGTGTGCGTGTGTGTGTGTGTGTTTACAGGGGAGAAGAAGGCCAAGGAGGAGCATGCCAAGAAGCTGCAGGCCAAGAAGTCCAAGATGAAGGTATGCGCTGCCGCTTCCTCGTTCCTCCCCTGCTTTGGCGCTGTTACTCGACTCGGATGTGTTGCTAGACTGCTTGTTAGTGGAATCAGCTTCTTGATTGGTGCTGTGCTGCTACTGTTGTTGTGTTAGATAAGCATATCACGTAGTCTTTTAGTACATGGAGTTCTGATTAGTGGTGTTTTTAGCTTGCTATGCTAGGTTGCAACCTTGTTGGAGTGTGTGCACACACTTAAAGTTGCCTTGTTTGCTGTGAAATTCACTAATTTGGCTGAGTACTGGACTGTTGGACTCTGTTAGAGTTCATACTCTTTGCCTTTGTGCAAGAATTACAGCTGGAGCACTGTTTGTTTGGCTCAGATTCCTGATGTGTTTATATTCAGAAGGACTAATTCACTTGGAAACCGTTACTGCTTAATTCACTTGGAGACATTTGCATACTCTTCTCTTCCCAACTACAAGTGTGACCTCACTGAGATGTCTGAAATGATTAGTGCAGATGCTTTTCTGATAATTGTTTCCACATTATCTCGCTGAACCTGTCAGATTCTTACTAATTGCCTGAGTTTGAGTACCCAAACCAACTGCATCTTTAACCATGTTTTTTTGCTGAATGTTTTAGGCCTTTTGAGGCTGTTCATCACTGTCCTACACAAAAGAGTGCTAAAATGCCATCACTGTCCTGTATAGAGAGTAGTGCCTACTACTGCAATCAAAATGTAGTTGCATGATTATGTCCCAATCAGTTAAAAAAAGGATTGTCCTCTCAAACTAATGGGCTCTCTTTTTAATTCGTTTATATACTTAGCTCAACAACACCAGCTCTTACCTGTTTGCTCGTTTTGGAGCAGCAGGCATCCTTAGTGGACAATGATGACAACCAGGGCATCCACCACCACGACGACGCTCCGCACATGGTCCAACTCGGCTACAACCTCCTCTACCACGTACAGCGGCCACGGTTGTCTGCAGCATCAAGTACAGCCTCCTCTCTGGTGAGCCCACCTCCTACCTCTAGCTCCCTCTTTTGTGCTGCTGTGGAAGTACCTTGCTCTGTTCCATGGCCATCATATTTTTTTCATAAAATGCTCTATTGAACAGGATTCATACATAAGTTGGCTACTTTTCCTCAAGTTATTTGTGCATTTATAAAACTATTTGAACTTTTCTATTTCTTGAATGTATCCATCCATAAATGTTTTATACAGATAGTTTTGGAATGTGTTTTTTGTTAGCTTATGTCGTGCTTCACAAATGGATCAAGTTCCAGTTTTACCATAATTAAACTTGTACCATAATTCTTTTGCCCATTTTTCATGGTCTGATATCAAACTTGTATTATGTCTCATCTTTGATTACTAAAACCCACTCACAAATTTGTCTTCTAGCTCCTGTATCAGCACTCCTAAATCCTAATAATAATCTATTTGAATGCATAATTTGCTTGGTATTGCTTTATAGATGCCTCTTTGTGATACTTAACTATATGAGGATGATTATGTTGAAAATAAGTTTTGATAAACCATTTATCCTATCGTTAGTCTCATTGCATTAATCTAATTTTTATTTCTTATTCTGAGTAGCATCTAGCAATAGATTTGTCATGTTATCTTAAGTCATTTGGGCATGCTTAATGAACCATCTGAGAATGAATCATTTTTTGCGTTCAACATCTAGAACCATTCTGTCCATGTTGGTATTAATGCTACAACTGTGCTTTCTTCTCTTGTGTTGCGTTGTCCTTGTGGTTGTTACTGTTACATGTACATATGCTTCATGATTCAGTCCCTAGGTGCTTTGTATGTTTGTTTTTATTCTGCTTCTAACTCCTTTTGTTTATTGTTAGATGCCTCTCCAGACAAGATTGTGCTATTGTTAGATGCCTTTGTATGTTCAGCCTCTACAAACAAGAGCTCCAACCTGAAAGTGAAGAAAGCAGAAGTATACTTGTAGAGCTAGTTATATGTTGTGATAGTATCTGGGTGAAATGTACTATGTAAAGATTGTGCTATTAGCCAAAATTGGCATGTGTATTGATAATTTTCATTGTTAACTGTTCTCAATGAAATATTATTTCAAATTATGGAAATTGAAACCTGGGATGTACCTGACAAGTGGGACCTAATAGTATTTGGCATCTAAAAATGTTGTGGCCCAAATAATATTCACAGGAAAAGGCTGAAAATTAAGAAAATATAATGTAAAAGGCCTAGGCCCAAAAGAAAAATACAAGAGACCCAAATAAGAAATGGTCCGCAAAAGGCCATGGCCTAGAAAATAAAAAGGCTGAAATGAAAAACGGCCAGAAAATAAAAAGGCTACAATGTTGGGCCAGGCCCATGAAGTCGACCAAAAATTAACAGAAAAAATATAGAAAGGCTGAATTAATGGGCTAGGCCCATGTAGAAAACTGAATTGGACCGGGCTGAATCTTGTGCCACATCAGCTTGCCACGCTGGATGCCTACGTGGACTGGGGAGGTTGCTAGTGACCAAAACAGAACAATAGGCTTATTTTGGTCATAAACGTTTGCGACTATTCTAGAAGAAAGGTCGCTATAGTCAGTTTACGACGCCCAGCTTTTGACCTTATGTTTTTGGTCAGAAAAAGGTCATAAATGGAAATTTGTGACCATTCAGTGACCAATAGTGGTGGTCACAAGTTGACATATTTCTTGTAGTGCCCAAGCCGACTGACCAGGCTTGCCGCCTTCTAGCTTCTCACAGGAAGGTAGGGCCCGCCGCCCGCGGGCCGTACCGACACCCCGTCGTGGGAGCATGGTCCTTCTGACTTGGGTGATGTCACAGGCGGAGGGGCCACAGTATCGCGCCGCGCAGGAGATCTCCGGCAGGTACGGCACACTGTGGCCATGACCCGTCCTAGATTCGAGGGTTGCAGGCTTCGCTGTAGCCACCCCCAGTCTCATCGCATTCATGGGGGTGCAGACTTTGAGGGCGCCTGGGGCCGCCTGCTAGGAGCCGGCTTCTCTGGAGGCCGCCTGGTAGGAGGCGGCCCGCTTCATGGCTGTCTTCCGAGGTCCGCCGCCTTCCGACAGCCGACCGCAAGAAGGCGGCGGTCAAGCTTTGAGGCTTGAGGGGCGGAGTCAGCCCCGATGTCTTGAAATGCCATGTGGGGCAGATGAAGCTACCCATGGCCAATAACTCCGACACGACGCAACAACTACTTGCCCAAAATTTAAGAGCCAGCCTTACAATAAGAAGATTGCTGTCATTTGACCCATCCTCGCTTCTGAAGATTGCTGCAGAAGAAGTAAAGAACTCCTTTGATTCGGCAAAGAGATTGCCCCATCGACATTAACTTTTGCTCTTCCTGCAGGTGGTGGAATCCACCTTGCCGCTACTACTGTTCTGAATGGAGCAGCAGTTGGCCTCTCCAAAACTGCTAGTTCCTGAAGGAACCTATCAATGAATCTAGCAATCGCAAAAGGGCTCTGAAATTTATTTTTGTACAATGCATATCTTTTTGCTTTCCAAAGTGCCCACATAGTTACCAACATCCTCACATAACTCTTCTCATCTAGAGCATCCTCCTGTGCAAACAGCCAGTTCTTGGCACGAGGTTCACCACATGATCTAACTTGATGATAGAGTTCTTCACTGACTGCCATTCTAAGTCAAGCAGAGAATGCCGCCACGCGTCTTCTTTTACCTCACTTATCGCACAAGTGCTCTCCGTCACCATATTCCTGTGATGTGCCACATCCGCCGTGGGCAGACTTTGACGAGCTAGCCGCCTGGCAAATACTTTAATCTTCGACGGTATAGTATGCTTCCACATCTTGGTCCATGATTTTTCTTCCAGTTGGAGTTCCCCGATCTCCCCTCTTTTTTTTTTGACAAAGTGTCGATTCTATTACTTAAAATGAAGCATCAAGCGAATACAATCAAAATAAACACACATTCAGGCTCTGCATAGTTAGGATGCACACAGCCAACACCAACCCACACACACTAAAATACCTGTCGGCAAATAGCAAAGTCATAAAAAACCAAAGCTGTGCCTAAGCAAGCACAAATAAAAAACCCGAAGCGATCAAATCCACGATCGACAACCTACAACAATAACTATACCCGCATCAATCATCTCATGACACCACAAAGACAACGAGGTTCCTCAACAGCAACGCCTTCAAAAAGGGAGTGACGTTCAAGCGCCACCGTTATTGGATCCAACCACCAAAAGCCAGAGTCTAGGTTTTCACCCTGAAGAACCAGTCCGAAGTCCGAACATATCCGATCAATGCCTTCAATAAGGTTACGACGCAAAAACATTACCATTGCCAGGTATAATCAACTTGGGTCACACCTAGGTTTTCACCCCGCAGCTCGAGACTGGGTACTCGAGGAACACCACTATTGAAGTCAATCATGGGTCGTCGCCGCCCGTTTTCCGCAATCCTAGCAGCCGCATGCTTTGGACTAGAAACTGACTGACGCTGCTGCACAACCATACCCTCTGCGTCAAGTCATCGTCCATAGATTGCATCTCCTTGTCGAAGGCAACCACCCGATTCGAAAAGAGTAATCTTCACAAAGATCTTTCGGTGGCCAACGCAATCCACGGCAAGGGTGCCGCCGCAAGACGGGGTGGTCATCACGAACCAACACCAACGACGACTGAGAACCTCACCACTAGCTGCCACCTCGCCGACCATGAGCACCAGCGAGCATCTTCCGTTGAAGCCCGTGCAATTCTGTTGGGCCTCATTTTCTCATGGCCCTCTTTGCTCCGCCTATGGGCTGTCCCTGCAAGAAGGGGTGATGGGAGGGGGTGGGGGGTGCTGAGCTGACTTGCAGGTAGAGTGCAAAGGCAGGGATAGGCAATGTTTCGCCTCCTAGTCCTAGTCCTAGTTGGTGGGACCGGAGGATTGGAGCGCAGAAGAAAAGGTGGGTTCATGGCCTCCTTCCTGGGTGTGGGATTGGGAAGGCCGCTTGCTTCGTCTCTCCCTGGCTGCATTGCATTGCGTTGGTGGATGAAAACAAAAGGGAACAAGAGACATGACTTGTCGAAAAGACTTGACAAACTTGTCCAGCTCTAACGATGAGAGGAAGGAGGAAAGTGCAAATATGCAAGGCATATAGTGGAGTGGCCATATCAATGAGTGTCACACTGCTCACACGAAAATATGCATGATAATCACTCACACATGTTCGCGCCACTATTTTCGTGACCATACAGACTTACCACTTCACAACCCACGCATGTGTTTATTCATTATTATGAACATTCAAATTCTCATATTTTTTTATGTTATTTGAGTGAGAGACGACAAGATCTTAAGGGTCTCTTTAATTGAAAGCATTTCTAAAGGGAATTTAGAGGGTTTCAATCCTTAGAATTTTTTTTACTATGTGTGTTGTTTGGTTTATAGGGTTGCAATCCTTAGGATTTTTTATTTAATTATAGACTTTTTTCATATGTTTCCAAAGGGGAACCAGGTTCCTTGTACTTGTCATAATAGAGCAACGGTTTTCAGCAAATAACTACTCCCTCCTATCCAAAATAAGTGTCATCATTTTAGTTCAAATTTAAACTAAAATCATGACCATTTTTTTTTGGATTGGAGGGGGTAACTATTTTTCTCCCTCAAAAGTAGCCTAGAAAACAAACTGAAAGGAAATGAATAGATCACAACCAACAGGCCACAATCCCCTGGCCAAAGTGCCAAAGAAACCGGATCAACCAGAAAACACCAAGCTAGAACTATTAACAGAACATCTCTATGCTCAACACCAAAAGGAATGAACTAGAGCCTTTTGTATTTATTTTTTTGAGAATCACTAGAGCCTTTTGTCCAAGGCTAAAACTAGAGCCAGACAGCAAAAATTGGTCCGGCCTACTACGGCCCACAATCACTTAACCATCAGCATTCCGTTGCTAAAGAAAGAAAGGCCCAAGGCCCAGTTCGCGAAAAGGACAACGGTACAGTTTGCTTCCTCGTGGAGACGCAGAGAACGGGCTCTGATGCTCACCCATGTCCGAAAAGGGGCCCGTTTGGTTTGGGGGCTGGGGCGGCCACCCCTCTCGCCCCCGACCCTCAGGACCAGCCCTGCACATGCCCTCCGACCACGATAGATACACCACCAGGACGACAATCCAACATGAGAGACATTATTCTGTCTTACTAAGGGACATCATTGTTGTATCCAGAAAAATTTGGGTAAATGTAGGAATATATTCCTAATGTGGTGACCATCTAATAATAAGAGACCTGAATTTGATTGTCACATACTTTTCTGTGCATGCAGCTATCTTTGTGTTGGGTTGGTCAAACGATAATGCGTCTACTATGTGGTCATCTCTCCTTATTTTTCCTACATATCTTTAATCAGCCATAACAAGTAAAAAATTACTCATAACTTAAAACATATTTTACATAGAGTACAAGGTCAAGTACACATAAAATTATTAATTATTTTATTAAATTCCTATTTCAAATTCGTGCAACGACATATTTAAAAGGAAGTCTCGACCTATTCTAGAAAATTTGTGAAACACCTTTCTTTTAGAGATGTTTTTACATGTACTCAAAATATCCACCCATATGGATGTGTTTGGGTGGAAATCTTGACGATTATAGGATTGAAAGGAGGTGTGGGCAAGGAGAGGTACCTTCGGACTCGGCTAAATCACTCAGCTGTATTCGCAAAAAGGATACCCGACCCCCGCGTCGCCTCGCTCTGGCGACCCGGGGGTAGAAAACCTAGCGCCGCCGCTGTTCCTACTCCTCCCCCATCCAGCCTCGCCGCCGCCAGAGGGCGCCCGCCGGCGAAGCCCGGTCCGGCCCCAAGGAAGGCGCCGGCGGGGCGTTCCCCCCTGCTGGTGTGGCGCATCAAGTTGGGCTGCTGCTTGGCGCGTTGAGGAGCTCGAGCTTGGCAGTCTGTGCCTCCCGGATCCGCCCGATGCGCGCCCATGGGGCGAGATGGAGCGGCTGGCCGCGCGCCCGTCCAGCAGCTGGAGACGTGAAGGTGTTGGGCGTGGTCAGTGCGGCGTGGAGGGCCGACGCGAACGCATGCGTCACTGTCCGAGGGTGATGCTGGGGGGCGCGGGCTCGCCCTGGTGGGCGGCCTCTGGCCTGGCGCGGCCTGATCTGGTGGCTTGATGGCCGGATCTGGCGTTTGGTGGCCGGAGGCCCAGAGGTGGTTCGGCCGGCGATTGTCCGCACCCGGGTTGCATGGTGGCTCCCTGATGGGTTGGTGGTCTGTGGTGGCTTGGTCCGGGCAGGGTCTTTAGGATGCTCTGGGCTTGCGCGCCGGCGGTGCTTCGGCTAGTTACTGGGAGGTGCAGCAAGTGGCAACTGCTGCTCCGGTTTTGGTGGTGGTGTGTTGGAGACGTCCTCTCCGGCATAGGTGCTCGGCTCCCCGACGAAAGTCATGCTTGACCTTGGTCTGGGCTGGGGGCGAATGACGCCTTTGGGTGTGATTTTTCCTTGTTGGAGGCGCCATCGAGGGGATCCGACACCTCTCCCTGCTTCAAGTTCTTATCTCCCGATGAAAACCGTGTGCAATGGTGGCGTCATTGGTGTCATTACTTTGTTGGAAGCATTGCCTTGGAGCAAGTCTGATACAGGGAGCACTTGGTTAGTGGTGGTGTGGTGGATCTGAAGCGGGCAGTGTTTGGTGAGCTTGGAGCCGTTGGTGGTGCATCCGTCTGGGGCCGGTCGACGGGAGTGCAGAAGGTGCACCCCTCGGCGGCATGTCCGTCGGGGGCGATGGTGGTGGGCACTTGGACCACACATGACTTGCGTGCAGCGCCAGGCGAGTCACATTGGGCGCCCTCTTGTGATCGGAGAGGCACATGTTCGCTCCTCTTTCGTCGGACATGTCGTCTCTCTCCGGTGACGGTGATGTCATCTAACATGCTCGTGGCGGCCTTGTCCAAGACGAGTGAGCGGTGCTCTCTGGCGAGATTGAAGCGAAGTCGAAGTCATCGGGCCGTGTGCCCGATGGGATGTACGATGACGCTGCTTTTGTCTCTCAGTTCGTGTTGTGTCGGTCATTAGGCGTTCCTGTATGTCCTGTTATGCTCTTTGTAAAGGTTTTATCTCGGTTTTCTTTAATTAACCGAGCATCGGTTTCTTTACCACTTCCTCTTAATGAATCATAGCAGCTCTCCTGCTATCCTTCAAACAAGACAAAGAACAAGGAAAGAGGTGTGGGCGATACCATCCTTCGGGGCCATTAGGGCGAGTTTCTTACGGGAGCTTGTCTTTTTTCCTCCATTGATGACACTGAGCTCGCAGAACTCTAGGCGTGTTGACGCGTTATCCAACTAGAGATGGAAATTGGCACACAAAAGCTCATTCTGGAGACGGATAACCAAGTTGTGGCCGCCAAGCTGAACAATGATGCAAATGATCTCTCTATGTATGGGCCAATGATAGAGGAAGTTAAAAGGGTTATCCGCCTCACGAGAAACTTACAAGGTTAGTTTTGTCCGACACGCAGCTAATGGCGTTGGCCATGTCCTAGCGAAGGAAGGTTGCGGTAGTGAGCTTTGCAAGACTTGGCTTAGGGTTCCTCCAGGATGTGTGTATTTTGGATACTGAACTCGGGTTTAGCTGAGAGAATTGAATAAAGCAGCAATTGTTCAAAACAAAACAAAAATTACTTGTGAGAATTACTATAAAGGAGTGCATGAGGAGGTTAAGGCCCCGCTAGGTTGGCCATTTTGGCTCCCATTAACGACGTAAATTATACAGTACGTCATACAGAATTCCGGCTGTCGTGAAAATCATGTCATATTGGGCTTGGTAAAGAAAGAGGGATCGACACAGCACTTGTAAAATCCAATGCGCCCATTCAGCCCCCATTCTTGTACTGAGGGGAGTCAATGCATAGCTCGACGATGTGATGGCCACCGCTTATTGGTAGAGGTGAAAATATTGCCATGCTCTCCACTTCCCTCCATACTTGCCTCCCCATCCCCGCCATGAGAGCTCACCCCCACCATCGAATCTAAGGTCTTGTGATGCCTCACCACTTCCGATGAACATCCTGTCACGCACTGGAGTACCTACATTTGTGTATGGTGAACTCAAGCGGATGGTGTATTTGGGATGCAGCAACCACCATAGACAAACACATATTATCTCCTTAGTTGTGTTTTTAGGAGATACCTGGTTATTAGGCTTAAAGATTGGATCATACTGTATTTTTTAGGAGAGAAGCTGCTTGCTATACCCAGGAGATACCTGCATATGACATTTGGGCCCATATCTCGCTAGCGTGGCATGCCAAAACCTAGATGCGTTCGCTTAAAGATAAACTCCCTTGTGGGCTAGCCTAGTAGGCAATCTTCTTCTTTTTTATTTAACCAACGCTCTGATATGCCCATACACGGACCACGCCGTACGCCCTTTTTTCAGTTTGATTTATGTTTTTTTGTTTTTCTAATTTTTATATATTTATTTTCTTATTCCATTTATATTTTCATGTTCATTTACTCATATTTTTTGGCTGAAAACTGTAGGAATTTCTTCCCATGGTAATTGTTTTTATATTTTATTTAATCATGTTTTTTATTTTACTGTTGTTTTTATTTTCTTTTTCCCTTTCTTTTTTCACTTTGGTTTTATTTCGTTTTGGTCTGTTCTCTGGAAAATACATGTTTTCTGAGATGCATGAACACTGTTTTTTTAACATGTGCAGATTTTTTTGAGGGATACCCAAATTTATTAAAATTGAACATTATTCAACAAGATACAAAGAGGGTCATGAGGGGATAGAAGCCACACATGCTGACCCTTAGGAAACGATAAAGCAAATTTTACAATATTATGTGCATCCTGATTCGAAGCTCGACGTTCGCACATAAAATCACAGCTGGCAAAACATGCTCTTCTCATGTTTATCTCTTACACAATAGTGATATGGGGGCCTCCCAACCCCTTCTTGATGTCGTCCACAATTGGTTTGCAGTCGCATGCAATTACCAAATGATCCAAAGATAGATCAGGCGCAAGCGCCAAGGCCTCGCAACATGCTATGGCCTCTAGAGTTATCGGATTATTAACATGTGGAGATTGTTCTAAAAAATAGTTACAAATTGTTTTTTTAGTCGAAGAATGGGTTTTTAGGCCAATAGTTAGATTCTTGAAGCGGCGACGCGTTCATGGGCCCGGCCCGGCCCATAAGAGCGAGCGCATCTACAGAAGAAGCAGCTCACCACGGACACCACCACACTCTTCCATTCCCCACCCCTCTCCCCCAAACCAAATCCCTCGCCGTCGGCCGCCTCCCCCTCCACCGGCGGCCATGGGCGACCCTCAGTTTACCATCGGCACCTCCATGAGCGATATACTGGCCACCATGGAGCGCGACGGCCGCGACCCTGCGACGATCGCCCTCGGCATAAACACGATGCTCTGCTTCGTGTACGACTACCTGCCGGAGCCGCCCGTCTCCCTCACCGCCTCCCTCTCACTCGCCGGCGCGTCCTGGGTCCCCGACGGCGTCGACCGCATCAGCCGCCTCCCCGATGTGCTCCTCCGCGACATCATCTCCCGCCTGTCCGCCAAGGACGCCGCGCGCACCGCCGCCCTCTCCTCTCGCTGGCGCCCGCTCTGGCGCTCGGCGCCCCTGGCTCTTTTCGACATCAATCTCTTTCCGGACGGCGACGCGCCTCCCTCTCCCTGCGCCGTCACCGCCGCGGTGTCCGGCGCCCTCGCGGCGCACCCGGGCCCTTTCCGCTGCGTCCACCTCATCTGCAGCGTCATGGACAAGCACCGAGGCGAAATGGCGCGCTGGCTCGACATCCTCGTCGCCAAGGGCGTCCAAGAACTCGTCTTTGTCAACCGCCCTTGGCCGATTGACCTGCGCCTCCCCGCCACGCTCTTCAGCTGCGCCTCCCTCACCCGCCTCTACCTCGGCGTATGGAGGCTCCCGGACACCGCCGCCGTGCCGCGCGGTGTCAGCTTCCCCAACGTCCGGGAGCTCGGCCTCTGCTGGAATGTCATGGAGGACCGTGACCTCGCCTTCATGCTTGAAAGAAGCCCCGTCCTGTAGTTCCTCGGCATAATGGGGAGCCAGACCGGAGTGCGCGTCCGCCTCGTCAGCCACAGCCTGCGCTGCGTCCAGCTGGGCTTTTCTTTCATGGAGGACATCGACGTGGTGGATGCCCCTCGCCTGGAGAGGCTCTTCCAATAGGAAACTGTTCCCGCTATCAATAGCCGGGCCATGGCGAACCGCTCTTTCAGAATCAAGATTGGGCATGCACCTAACCTGCGTGTGCTGGGATACCTTCAGCCTGGAGAGCAAGAGCTGGTCGTCGTGGTACAGAGCTGTATCAATTTGCAAGTGGTACAGAGCTGTGTCAGTTAATAATGCTAATCTATGATCTGAATTAGTTTATCTGTCCTTGGTGCATTGCAGTCTGGGAGCAAGGAGGACATTGTTCCAAGTGTCCAGATTTTGGCCATGGAGGTGCAGTTCGGTGCCCGCAATGCTGTGAAGAAAGTGCCCGGCTTTCTCCGCTGTTTCCCCAACCTGGAGACTCTCCATGTCCAGGTAAAATTGTAATTTTGCAGTATTGGTGGCAATTTTGCAGTATTGGTGGCTGTGTTATCTAGCATGGTCTGAACTGACTAGCATGGACAGAGCTGTGAATCAGATTAATTATAAGATTGCTGGCCTGCTGCTGCTATTGCTACTGCTGCATGATATGCCGTATTCAGCTGATCCCTGAACCATGTATGCCGTATTCAGCTGATCGATTTCATCTGCAGTCCACCCGCATACTTGAGGAGTCCACCGGCAAGGTCAATCTCAAGTTCTGGCAGGAGGGCGGCCCCATCGAATGCGTCCTGCGGAGCATGAAGAAGTTGTTCTTCTACGAGTTCCAAGGGTCGAGAAGCGAGCTTACTTTCCTCAAGTTTATCGCGGAGAGAGGGCGGGTGCTGGAGCAGATGGTGGTTGTGGTGGCCAGTGAGTGTTTCTCCTCGGGAGACAATGTCAATGCCAAACTGAAGCCTCTGGCCAATGCAAAATGGAGCAGCAAAGCTTGCAAGCTAGAGCTCTTCAGAAGCCCATTCGAGGAGGTGTCAGGTCCTCCTTACTGCCACAAGATAGCTTCTGATTTTGGGTTTGCTGACCCTTTTGACCTCCAGTACTACTCCGAAGCAGAAGTGATCTCTGTAAGTTAATTAGCAGCTCTTGTACAAGACTCTTCTGGTACCTAGCTGGGCCTTATGTTGTCGTCAGACCTGGGAGACTATTTGGCAAGCTGTGAAATGCTTGTTTGTGCCGAGTCAAGTTTTAGGTTGGTCGATGCTGGACGCATAACAGATGGAATTAGATGTCTATCTAGTCAATTGTAATGGTCTTTCTGCTTTGTTGAACGGCAATTCCAGTATGTCATGTAGTTTTTATTGTGAGCATGAATTAATCTGCTATGCGCTGGGTTGGTTTCAGCTCAAAAGAGTACTAATTGATTACCACAATTATTGTCTTTAGTTTTGATTTTCACAAACTTTTGCTACATGTTTCTTTTATAAACTGTACCGATTACTGCAATTGCACGGAGATGTTGGAAACCTTCACAAAAAGGATCAATGTCTTCACTGAAGGAGTGGTGCTAGAGAAACCCAGGTGAGCTACTAGCATGGAACCATCCCGTTGAGTACACAAATAGACATAGGTGATCATGGCATTGAGTTTGAAAAATAGATGTATCATTTTGCTCTTATGTCCTGAGCACTGTGTGAAGTGGACACATGGATAATCAGTTCTGTCCAACCTGTAATGGGATTATCATAGCCTTGTGCTTACTCTTATTGCTATTAGATAGCCAGGTTATAATGTGGGCACTGTGCTTGCTCGATTACGGGTAGGGAGAGCTCCTGAGGATCTCATGGGACTAGTTCTGCTGATGGATGCGACTGACCAGGAACAGCGCCGGATTCTATGCCTCTCAGCTGGGTGTTAGGGTCTTGAGAGATAGTAGTGTATGTGGTTGTTTCTTCTAGTGTCTGCATCTGTGTTGAGAGATACTACATGTAGGTTTACGTTGTAGCTTTGGTTGCTAGTGTTAAGGTCAGTGGCTGTTTCTTCTGCTGTCTGCATCTGTGTTTGAACTTGAAATAAAATACCCTGCAAAACTTCGTTTGCAGCTCAGTTGCTGCAAAAAGGCCTGGCTGGCTGTTGCAGGCCCGGCTCGGGAGCCTAAAACTTTGTTACTATGTGGTTTCATTCTAACATAAATGGAGTCAGGGGAAACCCCTTTTGTTAAAAAAGTATAGTAGTTATAATGCTTTTATCGTATAAGCTTTCACTGATTTCGTAACAAATATGTCGATGAACTCTCATTGTTTTTAGAAAAAAAAACACGTTCACATCAATTCCAATGAATGAATACACACAAAACATCTAAGGATTTCAAACATGTTTACGCAAATTTCAGTCATTATTACACGTCTCACAAGTGAGTTTGACCATGTTTTTCTGGGTTTCAGAAACATCTAGTCTTGTTTTCAAAGAAGTCCAGAAACATTTCGACAAAATTCGCGCTGATTTTCGCAACTGCTTTAGGCAATTCATACCTAATGCCGCGCTGGCGTTGGAGATGGAGTCGCGGTGGGCTGTGGGTGCACAGGAGCGATGCCGCCAGCTACCACTGTCCCCTGGGAATGGGATCTTACAAAGTTTGAGATGTTGTTTTTTTGTTCCTCCTTGGCTTGCCGTTGTGATCTGTGCTGTGTGTTGGGCCTTAAACTAAAGCCCTTATAACAGAACTGTGGGTGCTCCGAATTCGAAGCTGCTGCAAGGGAGCAACTAGTTAACGAGCGCTCCTTCGGGAGCCTCGCAACGATCAACGCCACTTGGCGCGCTCTCAGCCATTCGCCACGTGTCGCGCTCTGGACGCTTCCTTCGGATTTTGTTTTTTTTATTTTTTCGCACGCGTTTTCGGCCTTTTAAACGGTTTTTTTCGGTTTTGGTTTCTCCCGGTCTTTCATAGCTTTTTGATCAAAAAAATAATTCGAAAAAAAAATTTGCACGAAAAAACACGTTTTCTTTTTTTTCCTTCCGCGAAAGTCACGGTTTTCCTTCCGCGAGAGTCACGGCCGTGCCTTTCGAAAACGAAAAAAACGCGTTTTCTATTTTTTTTCTTTCGCGAGAGTCACGGTTTTGCTTCCGCGAAAGGCACGGTTGTTCTTTCGCGAGAGGCACGGCCGTGCCTCTCGGAAAAGGAAAAACAAAACGCGATTTCTGTTTTTTTCTTCTTTCGTGAGAGTCACGGTTTTGCTTCCGCGAGAGGCACGGTTGTGCTTACGTGAAAGTCACGGCCGTGCATCTCGGAAATGGAAAAAATACGCGTTTTTTATTTTTTTTTCTTTCGCGAGAGTCACGGTTTTGCTTTCGCGAGAGGCACGGTTGTGCTTTTGCGAGAGTCACGGGCGTGCCTCTCGGAAACGGAAAAAAAACCCGTTTTCTGTTTTTTTTCCTTCCACGAGAGTCACGGTTTTGCTTCCACGAGAGGCACAGTTGTGATTTCGCGAGAGGCACGGGCGTGCCTCTTTCGGAAAGGGAAAAAACCGTGCTCCCGATTCGGCTTTTTCGCCCGGTTTTTTTCGTCCGGTTTTTTCGTGAAAAAAAAAATTCGTCAAAACCTATCAACATGAGATCTAGTTTTGAAGATCTCGACGCGAGGAATCCAATGCTGAAAACGGTTCGAGATTTGGACGCACGGTTTAAGATATAAAACGTTTTGAATAAACGGATCTACGAAAAAAAGGAAAACTCCCAGGTTGCGACAAGTGGCGCACATGCAGCGCGCTTGTCGCGACCTGGGAAAGTGGAGTGTTCTTTGCAACGAGTACTCCTTAATTAATAATTTCACAGAATCTATGAACAATGACATGATGCTCATCTTGGGCTAAGAAATCTATAAAGCGCTCAAGCTTCGCTTGTCTATGTAATCTCTAATGACATGCCGGCCCGTCGATCAGGCAGGTCGACGCTGCTGCTGTGTGGGAGCACAACAGCCCAGCAGGGCAACTCCGGCCTCTTTGCTTGTTCCGAAGCCCAGCAGGACAAATTTTGGTAACCGTGCTACTCGAAATGATATTTGAACTTCTGAAAATCCTGGAAGAGTAGCTGCTATTGTCGGACAGCTACAGCTGGAAGGAGGTGGGGATGCAGGCGGTCAGAGCTACTCCAACGCGGTGACTCGAACGGACATGCGTTTTGTCTGTTTGGATCCGTCGAGCGGATGGATGTGTCTGCATTTTCGTTTGGTTCACCCGGTGCGTCCAACTGGTGGCCGACACATTTACATGCATTATTTTTGGACGTCGATAACTGCCACACGTGTGGCATATACGACATGCGCCCACACACCGTGTGTGGTATGAGCAGGAGGCAGCCCACACGGGCTGTGTGTGGGCGGTCATTAGAATTGCCCACACGTGTGGGCGCGGCTACTTCGTGCCACACGCCCAACAAGTACTACTCATCTTCATCCCGTGCGTGTGGCACGAAGTAAAAATGCCCACACGTCCTGATGCAGCTACGTTAGGTACCCCGCGGGATGACGATTTAGTTGCCATCCTGGTTGGCAGTTGTAGTTATCCGGGATGGCAAGTGTAATTGTAAAAGTATGGCAACTCTATCTGTTTTGGTTAACTATAGTTGTCATGTCTAATTTATGATAGTTGCCGCGTGTAATCAAACCGTAGTTGCCGTGTGTGATTAACTACTTGTCACATATGGTCAAAACAGTAGTTGCCATGTGTGTTTACCTAGTTGCCACGTGTGGTCCAACCATAGTTGCCCATGTATTGTTAATCACAGTTGCCATGTGTGTTTATTTGGTTGCCACGTACGCGCAACTGCAGTTGCCGTGTAGCAAAGAATCACAGTTGCCGGGTGTGTGTACCGAGTTGCCACGTTCGCGTAACTACAGTTGCCGTGTAGCAAAGAATCACAGTTGCCATGTGTGTGTACCGAGTTGCCACGTTCGCGTAACTGCAGTTGCCATCCACAAGATAGGAGTGCCGTGTGGGCGAAAAGTAGTTCGCCCACACGCGCATGACCTAGTTGATGGCTGTGTGGGCGAAAAGCAGTTTGCCCACACAACGCAGCTGGCAAACAGCGTGGTGCGGGCGTGTGGGCAAACTCTCCAACGCCCACACATCAACACCGTCCTACGTGGCACACCAAATCCACCTTTTCGTGTTAAGATTCGTGCAAAAGACAATGAATGACGATCCAGACGTGTGGGCGAGTTGGGTAACGCCCACACGTGTGGGCGTTAGTGTTTTCTTTATTTTTTTGGAAAACATGCGGCTGAATAAACATAATTATACATTAAACAGCTGGTCAACCGCCGGCCAAAGTCCACTTAAGCACTAAATAAAACATAAAAAAACTAAAACACGCCCACACACTGCCCTAGGCCTTGCCTTTGCCCTTGCCGTCGTCGTCGCTGGTGAGGTCGATGAAGGATGGCGGCGGCCCAGCCCATGGGAATGCGCTCTTCCACGCCACCAGTGTCGCCTCCTACGGCAGCAGCATTGCTGCGCGCCAGGCGCGCTCCTCCTCCTTCTGCTCGCGGTGCTCCTCCTCCTCGCATTCCCACCGCATCTGGCGCTCGTCGTTGACCCGCTCCCCCGCCAGCCGATGTTGCTTCCATCGCTCCAAGTGGGCCGCCTCCTCCTCCGGCGTTGCGTCCATGTGGACGGGACGCGCGCTCCTGCACTCGCGGACGACGTCGGTCCACGTGTACGTCTCCTCGGGACCGGCAAAGGAGAGAGGGAAGCGGCGACATCGCAGAGAGTTCCGCTTGTGGAGCTCGAGTAGGAAGTATCCAATATGTCGCTCCCGCCCCCCCAAACTCCGTCCATCCAGCCACCGACAAGGAAGGCGTTGTCTGGCCCGCCCGAGATAGAGGTTGATCCAATGCTGATTGGGCCATTTCGTATGGTTTTCCAGCAATGCATGCGCCGGAGGACAACGTGTGTCACTCGCAACAACTTCAACAGGCACGGCCAAGCATAGATGGTGGAGGTGCCCGATCTGCCCATGTCACGTTCGACGGAATTACACATCATGACACAATTTGTATCGCTCCTTTCTGATCAATACCTTGCATTCTCTCTCGGGCATGATCAATTAGTTGCATACACCGTTAGTTTATTTGTAATCATGATAATTTTAGGAGAATACCATGTCGGACATGATCAATGACAATCAAGAAACTACCCAGATTGACTTTGAATTGGCGGATCCAAATTGTCGATGTTTGAAGTTGGCCGAACATCAAACCCTAACCCCAACAAGAAAAGAAAGGCAAAGCTAGCCAAGGAAAGAGGTCCGGCATTTACAACTTCTGAGGATATCTTGTTCATTAAAGCTTTGTGGAGCACAAGCATGGATTGTATATGTGGTACAGAGCGAAAGGGCAATAGGTATTGGGAGAAGATCCATAACCACTATCATGAACACAAGGAATATGCCAAACCGTATCCTATCACGACCACCCATAATGTGAACTAGATAATGCCCCGCGCGTTGCTGCAGGAACTCTTAGTCCTATGCATGCGATAATACATAAATTAAATAACTTTGTTTGCGCAGTAGATATACGATCTTAAGAACGGAGATTCTAAAATGGAGACAACATGAAAGGTTATCTAGAAATTGTAGTTTTAGATACTTATTGTGTATTGTTTGTAACTCGTGTTGTAAATCAATCTTCTGCATTTTAGTACATAAGTCCTACGAAGTATAGCCGGGTAGGTGTTACATAAGTAAATACCAGCAAGTGTAGACATAGGTGTTATACTTGCAATAGATAATTGTATCTACTCATCAACATAATATGAGATAACGAATGGTAGAAATGATGCTCGGGAAGCATCAATAGTAGGAGGTCATTGTCTTTGTAAATCAAAGAACATCCACAATAACTTATAACTGATCATTAACGAGAACTCCACACTTGCTCTGTCAAAGTGCAATAAAGGATATGTTCTGGGGCAAAGCTAATGCAAATAGTAGCGGCAATACTTGGAAGGAAGGGATGATAGTGTCCTCATACTTAGTCATGCAAATGATAATATGTAAGCTATAAAAAAATATTGGAATGAGCTAATGAACCTGGGACTATGCAAGCTATACAAAATTCAAATAGATGGCATACTGAGGTTGGTCACAAAACAGTACAATTGTGCCTGTAGATGATAAGTAGAGAAGATGGCATTTCATAATTGAGAGATCCAATTTATATTGCAATAGAAAGAAGAAAGAAGAAGGTATCTGCAAGATACGATGATCTAAGTGAGAGCAACATATCAGTCACTTGCTACTTGAGCAGGAAGCATTAGTAAAATCAGCAAGGGTGCCTTCAAAAAATTTTAAAGTCCAGTGGAGATAGGTTATAGGACCACCTGAACTATCAAATGCTTAATAGAGAAAACTAATTTGCACTCCTAGTTCCGATCCATAAAGCTTGTGTGGAGTCATTTGGTAAGAACCTCCTACAAAGCAACATGAGTACTAAATTAGATAGCACAATTTGATAGCAATCCAGAAGAACAACCAATTGCCATGCATCGCTGGGATAACAAATAATACTACAAACAATAATTCATTTATGTGCCTGGCCACAAAACAATCAGCAAACCAGGTAGGATAACCTCACAGTTAGTAAGATAGTAGAGAACGATTGTGAATGGAGCCATGGAGGAACCAGAAACAACCTGACATGAATCAGATGGCGTAAGGGTGGGAGGCACATAAGGAACTCCAAATTTCGCCCAATACTAATAACTTGTAGGAACTCCAAATTTTGCACAATACTATAACTTGAAGTGACGTACATGCAGCAAGCGAAATTAACAGCCCTGCGAGGTAAATTTCAGAGATTTAACTGAGGATTAAGGTAAACGATTAGTTACCGGCTCATAGGCGAGGTCAACGGCGCCATCGAAGGATGACACCAAGATACGTGTCGGTGGATGATGAATTACTGCCCAACTCCATGGGGCGTATGGAGTACAATACAATTGGGCCCCAAGACAGCCAGATTCTGGCCTGAGCGGTGGATCGGCGACGACTGCCCGTTCTGCAACACGGCGCCATTCAAGTTCACGGCGTTCCAGACAGGGCCGCGGCTGTGCCGAGGCAAGGGCTCGATGTACCTGCAGATGAAAATGGCGCTGCCATACTGTGCGGGTTCTTCAGGTTTGAGCTTATGGAGGGCCACGTCGTCATGTAACCATGTTGACCATCCTCTCCATGACGCAGGGCCTCAAGGTCCGCATCTCCAGGCTGTATTTGTTTGGTGGAAGGATGGAGATAATCTGCCGTAGAAGATAAAGAGATCCATGAAATATCAATTGGCAGGAGAGTTAATTGGGAAGCTGATGGAGATGACCTACCGTGGAAGATAAAGAGAGCCACGGAAAATCAATTAGTGGGTGAGTAAATTAGGGAGAGATAGGGACAAAGAAACGCTGGGACTAAATTATGGTTGGCTGCGTGGAGCAAGGAGTAAGTAATCAATTGGTGATTATCATAAAAAGAAAACTAAATATTTTTCTGAGGTGGCAAAGACGTGGATGGTCTGCATGTAGTGAGACCTGAGGAGGTGGACTGTGTGGGACTGCATGAGGGTGACGTGGCTCGATGCTGACGTGTCTATGCTGCATATTGAAATAAATCAAGTAGTGGGGCACTAGTAGAAAAAGGGTCAAACGTGAAGCACATTAGTGCCGGTTTGAATTAGAGCCGGTACTAATGTGTACATTAGTGCCGGTTCGTGGCGGCAATCAATAGTACCGGTTCGTGGCGAACCTTTAGTACCGGTGCGTACCACGAACCGGTACTAAAGAGACTGTGTCAGCCCGCGGTCAGGCTATGGCCCCACCAACACCATTTAGTGCCGGTTCGTACCACGAACCGGTACTAATGAGGTTATGGCAAGCTGTTTTTAGTCTCACCTTGCGAAGAGAGAGGGATTAGGAGCGGTTTATAAGCCCTAAGTGCAGAGACGATGAAGAAGAGGCTCAATGCTCACGTTGCTTAGCTTCAAGCCTTCAGAAATATGGTAGACTGCACGGAGCTATGCGCAGTGCAGTTTACACTATTCCGAAAGGCTTGAAGCAAATTAACGAGCATTGCACCTCTTTTTTATTTTTAATAACTTATTACAACTCCGGACTTCTTCTGTTATGAAAAACTAATTACACGTCGGCATTTCTTTTTTTTTAACTTTCGTTATAACTCCAGACTTTGACCATCAAGTTTTGCAGAAAAGAAAAAATAGCAGAAAAGAAAAAAAAACTATAGCTGAAAAGAAAAAAACTATATAAAAAAACTACTCAGAAATAAATAGAACAAAATAAATATAGCAGAAAAGAAAAAACTACTCAGAAATAAATAGAAAAAAATAAAGCAGACTAGATGAAAAACTACTCACAAATAAATAGAAGAAAATAAATATAACAGAAAAGAAAAAACTATACAAAAAACTACGCAGAAATAAATAGAAGGAGAAAAAAACTATAAAAAAATTGGGGTGCTGCCCTGTGGGCCTGCTAGGCCATGGGAGTGCAATTACAGGCTTTAAAGGCCCAGCAGACTCACAGGGCAGCGCGCAGAATTTAGGCCCACAAGCCTGATATATAGAGGAGTTCGAAGAGGTAGCCGCGGCTGGGTTTATAAACCAGTGCGGCTGCCCTTCGCCCGGCGAGGTGGGACTAAACTTTGGGGTGGCAGCGCGAGGCCTTTAGTACCGGTTGGTGGCTCCAACCGGTACTAAAGACCACCCTTTATTACCAGTTGGAGCCACCAACCGGTACTAAAGGCCTGCTCTTCCGCCTCTTGCCTGGCCAAAGTTGGCCTTTAGTACCGGTTGGTGGCTCCAACCGGTACTAAAGGCCTCTCCTATATATACAACACTTACGAAAATTCACTTAGATCTCCCCACTTCTTTCGTCTCCAACCTCTCGCGCGCCGCTCGAACCCGTCGTCACCGCCCGTCGCCCGTCGTCGTCGTCGCCGCCCATCGCCCGTCGTCGTCGCCGTCTCGCACCTCCGCCCCGAACGCCGCATGCCGCCGTCCATCGTCGTCCCGCCGCGGTCCCGTACGTCTCTCGCTCTCGCGTACCCGCCGCGCCGCCGTCCGTCGTCGTCGCACCCGGCCCGTACGCCGGCGCCCCCGCCCGTACGTACGCCGCCGCCCCCGCCCCGTACGCCGGCGCCCCCACTCGTACGTACGGGGTGGCGGCGTACGGGGCCGCACACATACACACATACACACACATATATATACACATTAGTCGAACTAGTTTATGTTTAGTAAGAAAATTGTCGAACTAGAGATTTGAACTAGTTGAATAATTAATATAACCAGTTTATTTTTAGTAAGAAAATTGTCGAACTAGTTTATTTAGGTATATGAGATTTGAACTAGTTCAATAATTAATATAACTAGTTTATTTTTAGTAAGAAAATTTAGGTATCTGAGATTTGATGATTTAATTAAAATATTATTTGTTAATGAGTTTTTCTGTTTATTTAATTTTTTTATATATTTTGAGTTTATATAAATGTTAGATTAATGTCGAATGTTAGATGAATTAGATAGAAAAGTTAAATATATAGTAATGTCAATTGTTAGAGATGAATATAGTTAGATATATTAATGTCAAATGTTAGATGAATATATATTTCGCTAGATATTAATTAATGTTACATAGTAATAGGTGTTTAATGTTTCACCTATATGAACATAGGAAATGTCATCTGACGACGAAAAAGATATTGTGTGTGAACACTGTAAAGACCAGCGCGGCATGTGCGATAGAAATTTCCTTGTTGATGGTAGGCGCTTCAGCATCAAGCTGGATGAGACATTCGAAGTTGATACAGTAAGTCACTTTGGCAATAATTATTATTTGAATGCAAAACTTATGCTTCATTTGCTTCAACTTATAATTTTAAATTTTCACTATTCTACTAGCGCATCCCCTGCCATGCAAGAATCTTTGTCTTGGATAAGATAGATTTTAGTGCTATAGATGATATGGAGGTAAAAAGAGTTTACTTGAAGACGGAGCATGGATATACTTTCAACGTAAAATTATATAATGGAGACACATACACCCATTTTGAATGCAAAACTTGGCAAGCACTATGCAAGGCTTATGCATTTGAGCCTGATATGGTTATCACCTTTGATATTCGTCCGGAAGATGATATTGAAGGTAATATAGACATCTGGGTCGATGTGCAAACGCCTCCAGTTCTACCATTATGTGAGTTTTTCTCAACCATGCATGCATATGTTTATGTCTTTGATATAGTTTATTCAAAAATAGTTGACAACTAATTTGTATTGTCATCTTATTTCGGTTCAAGCAAACATGTCCGGCGCTTGGTAGGCAGGACCTACTACTGCCCCGGGGCTCAACTAAACTGCGAGGAGATAAGTCATTATGTTTCATGGCTTGAGGATCTTAATACTGTCAAGACAAATTTTTTTCCTGAACTTAGAGATGTTAGTACTCAAAACGTGCGACCAATGGTGATCGTGTTGAACTACGGTCACATCTATAATCGAAAGATGGTAAGATTTTAACTATTTGTCCTTAATTAGTGCATCTTTTGCATACATTATTTTTGAAGCTAAACTTTCATTGCTTAGTATATTAATTACTATATACGATGTTCTTCAACAGGGACTTCCGATGACAGTTGTGCCTCAGTGGATCGAGACTAAAGGTGACATGTCAATGGTTAGCTTACGGCCAAGATATCCTACATTGCACATGAGTGCATTCAGGATTTCTGAAAGCGAAGAATGCTTAATAGTGAAAGATTGGAGTAAAATTGTTAAGGATCGCAGAGAAGTACTAGGGGGCATCAAGGAGAAGCGCAACCCAAGATTAGGAGACAGATTCATCTGCATGCTCCAGTATGATGAATCAGGAGAGCTATACATGTTCTATGCTATTCTACCTGAGAGGGAGCAGCAGGAGTAGCTACTAGTTCATGCTCTTAATTAGTACTTGTCTCATGTCCGTGTCCTGAACTTCGATGTTGGTGATGATTATGTTGAACTCGATGATATCTTTGCTTCTGTCACAAAGTGAATGTTTCCTCTTTAAGCTAGCCAGTGTTGGTGATGATTAGATAGCTAGCAGTAATGACTATGATGATTAAATAGTGGTAATTAGACGACTACGATGATTTTTAGCTAGCTAGAGTTTATTTATTTATTAATATGCGATGATGATGATGATGACTACAACTCATTATAATGTAAAACAATCCTAAATTAAATTGATAACACAAATTTAATTGAAAAATAAAAATAAAACAAAAACCCACAAACATTTAGTACCGGTTGGTGTTACCAACCGGTACTAAAGGGCTCCCGGCTCCCGGAGCTGGCTCGTGCCACGTGGTTTTCCTTTAGCACCGGTTCGTGCTGAATCGGTACTAAGGGGGGGGGGCTTTAGTTCCCACACTTTAGTGCCGGTTACTAAACCGGCACTAAAGGGCCTTACGAGCCGGTGCTATTGCCCGGTTCTGCACTAGTGGGGTGAACTTCTTAAGTATATAGGATTCTCTCCAACATCGATGGGTGATCATTCAAGAGAAAGTAAACAAGTATGTCAGCTATTATGCCCAAGTGCTTGGCCGCCCTCGAAGTGGGATGGGAGTGTCAACTCACGTAAGTTGAATTGCTTCTTTTTTGTGTTCTCATTGTTATACTTATTGTTTGATAGAAGGTGGTGGCAACCACTATGTACCAACAAACGGAGAAGAAGTCATTCGGTTTTGGCTATTGTTGGGTCATATTGGATGGCAAACCAAAGTGGCCACAACTTGTGAAAGAGGTCAAGGTCAGCAAGAGGAAGAATGATGGCACAAGGTCGCACCAATCAATTGGATTGGATAAATAAGAGGGAGGAGTTGTAGGGGAAATGGAAAAGCCATCATTCAAATGAATAACCAGAAAGTGATGGGAAAAAATTGGGAGAAGGGGAGGGCCGCCCGTGATGCCGTGATACGTCTCCATCGTATCTACTTTTCCAAACTCTTTTGCCCTTGTTTTGGATTCTAACTTGCATGATTTGAATAGGAACTAGCCCGGACTGACGATGTTTTCAGCATAATTGTCATGGTGTTATTTTTGTGCAGAAATAAAAGTTTTCGGAATGACCTGAAACTTCACGGAGATGATTTTTTGAACTAATAAAAAATATTGGCGAAAGAATCAACACTACAAAAAAAAGACACATCCGTGACATTTTGGGCCGAACGAATTTTTTTTCTGTCATACATATGACACTTCTATGACGATAATTGTGACAAAACCCGGTATCATCATAGATGTGGTGGGTTCCTACTTCTATGACAAAAAATCATGACAGAAAATGGGCTTTTCGTCCTGGGCGGGCCGGAGACGCAGCTGCATGACATTCTTTGGGCCGTCCATGACGGAAAAAAACCGTGGTAGAAGCGAGGGGAAGGAAAATTTCGGGGAGTTCCCGGTTACGGTGGGAGGTCGGGGACCGAGCGATGCGCGTTTCTCTCGTACACGTACGCGCGTGTGTGCGAGGCGTTGGCTCTAACTAAACCCGAGCGAGGCGTTGGGCTCTAACTGAACCCGAGCGATTGCACTGCAGGCTACGCGTTACTGAACCCGATCGAGCGATTCCTTCGCTACTGCTGCTAACTAAAGCCGATTGATGCTGCCTCTGGATGAACAGTGAGTGTTGCGCGGGAGGGGGGGATTGGATGAACAGTTCCCGGTGGGGGTGGATGAACAGGACCCCGTGGTGTTGCCTCTGGATGAACAGGACCCCGATCGATCGAGCCGGTTGGGGCTGGATGAACAGGACCCCGTGGAGGGCTGGATGAACAGGACCACCCCATGGAGGGAGGATGAACAGTAGACGATGGAGGGTAGGACGAACAGTAGCCCGTGGAGTGGTGGTTGAACAGCAGCCCGTGGAGAGGGCTGGTTGAACAGTAGCCGGTGGAGTAGCGCGCGGTGGAGGCTGGATGAACAGGAGCCCGTGGATGAACAGTCGCAGGTGGAGGCTGGAGGAGGTCGACGGTGGATGAACAGTAGCTCGTGGAGGCTGGAGGGGGTCGACGGTGGAGATGAACAGTATCCTGTGGAGTCCCGTTTTGTGGTACGCCACACCCCTCCCGATGAACAGGACCCCCGTTTCGACCGTAGCGCTCCAACACAAGTCCGTTTCCTCCGTTTTGCGGTACGCCACACCCCTCTCGATGAACAGGACCCTCGTTTCGACCGTAGGAGGTCCGTTTCCTCCGTTTTGCGGTACGCCACACCCCTCCCGATCAACAGGACCCCCGTTTCGACCGTAGGAGGTCCGTTTTCTCCGTTTTGTGGTACGCCAGACCCCTCCCGATGAACAGGATCCCATTTTGAACGTGGCCGGTCGAACACAAGGCCGTTTCCTCCGTTCTGCGGTACGCCAGGCCTCGTTTCCATCACCTGTTCCGTCCAAGCCCTCCCGATGAACATGACGCATTCCGTTGCCTCCCCATGAACACGACGCATTACGTTGCCTCCCCATGAACACGGCGCATTCCGTTGCCTCCCCATGAACACGACGACGATGTTGTTTCTCCGTTTCGACCCAGCCATGTCAACGAGCCCTCGCCGTACGTATGCGCGAGTAGGCGTTCGAGACCCCACCCGTATGTACACATACGTGGCCGTATTTTCTTTCTTGCACCCTGACCGCCTCTACTACGACACGCGCGCGCCTCTACATCCACCAGTATATATGTACGTACACGTTCGCGACCAGAATGACAACGCTACGTACGCTTCGACCAGGTGGGTCCCGACTGTCAGACACTTCCTTGCTTGCGAAGATGTAGCTAGTGGGTCCCAGCAGTCAGGGGGGCGAATCGTTTTTTTTCCCGGATGCAGTTCCTTGCGTGCGAAGGTGTAGCTGGTGGGTCCCAACACTCAGGGGGAAACGTTTTTTTCGTGAAATACGGTGGCCCGTCCGCTGGGTCCCTGCTGTCAGGTGGAGGAATCATTATTTTCCGCGTAATAAGGAGGCACTTCCTTGCTGCCGCCGTGGACCCAGCTGTCAGCCTCTCCACGTACAGTCCACGTCCGATGGAAGTCGTTCCTTGACCACGTTGACCACGCCGCACCGAGAGCACCAGGACGGTGGACGACAGTGAGGCCTAGGAAGGGGACGACGCGGAGCCGGTGAAGACGCGGCAGTGGATGCCCACGCGGAGAGGAGTATGAGGGTTCACTCGTTCGGCTGCGCTGTGAGGCTGCCGTCGCCGCAGGGCCTGGCCAGCGGTGGGAATAGTAGGGGGCAGTGAGGCCTCCGCGGCAGCACAGCCGGCCATGGGAGGCAGGAGCAGGCGGCACAACCGGCGCTGCTTTGGGCGGCTGGAGCAAGAAGACCAGAGGTTGAAGAAACACTACGGCCGTTGGATGGACATCGTACGATCAATGGAGCTAGAATCGGGCCTATTGACTAAGTTGACAAAGCCCTCCGTCCCCGTCAACTTAGTAGGACTACAAGTCAGCCTCCCACCAAGGTGGGTCCTAGCTAGCATGGGGGTATTTTTTTGTGCATAATAAGGAGACACTTCCGGTGGGTCCGAGATGACAGCAGGGGGAACGTTTTTTTCACAAAATACGGTGGCCCGTCGGGTGGGTCCCAGCAGTCAGGGGAAAACGTTTTTTCACGATATACTGGTGGGCGTCCGATGGGTCCCTGCTGTCAGGTGGAGGAATAATTTTTTTCCGCGTAATAAGGAGGCACTTCCTTGCGGCTTCCGTGGACCCAGCTGTCAGCCTCACCACGTACAGTATTCTTCCGATGGAATTCGGCTGTTGACCACATTGACCACGGCGCGCCGACAGCACCACGGCGGTGGACGACGGCCAGGCCTAGGAAGGGGACGACACGGAGCCGGGGAAGACGCGGCAGTGGATGCCCACGCGGAGAGGAGTACGAGGGTTCACTGGTTCGGCTGCGCTGCCGTCGCTGCAGAATAACAGAGGGTGTGGGTGAGTGGAGTGGAGGGATGGCCTGGCCAGCGGAGGGAGTAGTATGGGGGCGGTGAGGCCTCCGCGGCAGCACAGCCGGGCACGGGAGGCAGGAGCAAGCGGCACGACCGGCGCTGCTTTGGGCGGCTGAAGCAAGAAGACCAGAGGTTGAAGAATCACTACGGCCGTTGGATGGACATCGTACGGTCAGTCGAGCTAGAATCGTGCATATTGACTAAGTTGACAAAGCCCTTCGTCCCCGTCAACTTGGTAGGCCCACTATACTGGGTCCCAGCTAGCAGGGGGAGTATTCATTTTTTGTGCGTAATAAGGAGGCACTTCCTTGCGTACAAAGATATAGCTGGTGGGTCCGAGCTGTCAGTGGCAGTAACATTTTTTTCGCGAAATACAGAGGCTGTTTTGGTGGGTCCCAGATGTCAGGTGGAGGAAATCATTATTTTGCGCGTAATAAGAAGGCATTTCCTTGCGTGCGGCCGTGGACCCAGCTATCAGCCTCTCCATGTACAGTCCACTTCAGATGCATGTCGGTCGTTGACCACGCTGACCACGCCGCGCCGAGAGCACCAGGGCGGTGGACGACGGCGAGGCCTAGGAAGGGAATGACACGGAGGCAGGGAAGACTCGGCCGTTGTTTTTGTTTCCCACGCGGAGGGGAGTACGACAGGTGTGGGTGAGTAGAGGGATGGCTAGGCCAGCGATAGGAGTACGGTGGGGCGGTGAGGCCTGCGCGCCAGCACATCCGGCCGCGGGGAGGAGGGAGCAGGCAGTCCCGCCGGCGCTTGTTTGAGCGGCTGGAGCAGGAAGAACAGAGATTGAAGAAGCACGACGGCCGTTGGATGGACATCCAACAGTATACAGGCCATCTGTGGAAAGCCTCAAATCTGTGGAAAACAATATACAACACATCTGCCATTATTTCAAATAATTTAGAGCCCATTTGCTAATTCTTACGGGTTTTTTTGAGCCCATATTCTTAGCATTACAGCCCATATTGTGGCCACGGTTAAAAAATTATACGAAATTTTGCATATGTTGGTGCGGTCTGAACTGTTTTTAATCCCGAAATTTCGAGTCACATTCAGACTGATTTTAAAAATAAATGTATATCAATATAAAATCCAATAAATTGTCCACGCATAAAAATTAGTGCAATTTAAAATCTCGAAATGAAAAAAAGATATTTGAAAATAATTGCCGGTTTGATGTGTTTTAAAAATGTACAACTCATTTCTCATTACTGATAGGCCATTTTCTCGGCCAGCCGAATGAAGCTCTCCTCATCTTGAAAGATTTGCAGCCCAACAGGCCTGATAAAGCGACTTACTTGACAAATCACAAAAAAACTGGGCTAGCCATTTTCAGAAAGAAAAAAAAACTACTGGGCTGGTCTGTGGTAAACATAAAAGAAAAGGCTGTCTAGACAGGCCAGAGTGTCCCACACAGCCCAGTTGACACCCTGCTTCCGTCTCAAAAACAAATTAGATAAATGCCACTCCAATTATGGTGATTCATAAAAATGCCACTGCAATTTCCAAACTTTGAAAAATGGCATTGCAATTTTTGCAAACTTTGAAAAACGTCACTGCAATTTGCAAACTTTGAAAAACGCCACTCCAGACTTCGAAAAATGCCACTAGAAATGGCATGAAATGGCATTTTTCAAAGTTTGGAAATTGCAGTGGCATTTCTCGGATACACCAGATTTGGAGTGGCATTTATCAAATTAACCCAAAACAAAAATAACTGGGTGAGCTGCTGGGTCCCTGGTGTCAGCCGCTCGTTGTGCAATTCTCTCGTTTATTGACTACGTTGACAATGGCATGGGACCCAGATGTCAGAAATCCACTAGGAGGAGCCATTTTTTATTGGCTTGAAATAAGGAGGCACTTGCTTGCGTACGAGCTTGTCAGTTTCTTCAGAGGTAGGCATTTTTATTCAAAAAACTGCCACTTCGCATCTTGCGTCGCAAATAAAACTGCCAGAAGCGCATTTGTAGGCTAGCTAGTGATCGATCAGTAACTTGTAAACACTGAGCGAACAGAAATAAGTAACTGTTACTGCATCTCAATGATTCACAGATCATATACAAATATGTAGCTCCAAAAGCAAAAATCAGCCACTTCGGATCTTGCGTCGCAACTAAAACTAACTAGTACGATTCCCACACATAAGATCAACATGTTAATGCATCTCAATGACTCACAGATCATATACAAATATGTAGCTCCAAAAGCAAAGATCTAGAAAAAACATCTGTTCTTCCTACTAACATGGATGCTTCTACTGGCCAACATTCAGTACAGACTGAAAGACAAATTTATTTGTGAAGTCTACAATTCCTCTTGCAAACGTAAGTGGTCTCACCAACAGCTGGAACCATGAGAATGAACCAGACATGATGGAGGAACATGCACTGCAATATGATTTGGTCTTCCCTCGATCACACTGCGAGACTATTTTCGGAATACAAACTTTAACTTAGGCAAAATGATGCCCATTGTATAATCAGACCAAAGCAATGAAGCACCTAGTGTTGGCCAATAAATAGTACAGTACTACTTTTCTGCAGTCCATGAAGTGACTATCCAATCTTTCTGTGCCTATTTTCAAATGGCACTTCATGCAGTGACTATACTATTCTCTTGTGCAGTTCAACCAAAATTGCGGACACTTTGTTTGTTTGCCAAATAGCAACGGGCAGACATCTCTGTCTGCACAAATATCAAGCAGCTAGTAAACATATACCACACCTTGTATTTTCGGTATAAACATGTCTCTTTCGCTTAGCATCTGTCATGTTCTGCACTGGACAATCTGATACAGTTATGTTTTGCCCTGGACAATTTCATACTGAATTGATTTGCTGGTTCAGAGCAGAAATATAGCGCCTATTCTTCATCAGACCAAGGTTATCCATGTTCGCAGTGATGGAAGAGGTGAAATCGATACAACCGAAATTGAGCATCCAATCATTGAATCCTGCCCTGCACCTCCAATGTAGGTCCACCCTGCCAATAAATTCACATGCAAACCACTAGTATTACTATCTAATGACAATACAAAAAGAGTAGCAAGATAGTAGCAAACCATGTACCTTCATAATGAACAGCTCATAGTGCCACCAATTGGATATAAAGGTTGGGGAAAAACATGCTCCTAATGTTGAACCAGTTGGACTTTTTGTGCAGTTCCACTAAAATCGAGTATCCCTGTTTGCATAGATATTGAAAGTGTGATTACTCTAAAAGTGGCACTAGTTGAAGCATAGACTCACAAATATAAGAATTCCAATTTCTTAATGGGAAAAGGTAGCAAGACTGTTTCTAACCACCTGTTTGAAGGAATAAATAAAGCAACAGCGGCTGATGTGAGGAAGGCATAGATAGCTTTTTCTGGAAAAGTGAGCCATTCCTGACCTTTCCTCTTTTTTTAAGCAAATTTTGTGCAGTTCTACTAAAATAAAATGCCATCACCGCCTTGACAATTCAGTGACACTGTACAAAAGGAAATGACTTAACATTACATCATGATGTCAGGTATGTAGTCGACAGGCATTAGAGACAAACATACAGACCTCCTCAAGAGAACAGCCGGAGGAGGAGGTGCCCACTCTTGACCTTTCCTCTTGTCTTCATAATTGTCTGTGCAGTTTAACCAAAATAAAATGACATTAGTGCCTTGGCATTTTTGTGACACTGTACAAAAAAATTAACTTATCTCATGAAAGTGAGGTATGTAATCTATAAGCATTATCAGTGCAAAAATCTGAAGGTAGTAACAAGTTTCATCATTGGTATACTGGCTATGCAACAACATTAGAATGCCTTAGCTGAAAAATCTTTAATACATCCACAATCAACAGCTAACCCTGAAATAATCCAGTGACATTAAATGGCATTGCTTAAATTTATGGGTGGCATTAGACTGAGAGCGGCATTAGTTAAATGTGGCATCACTTTAGCAGTAGCATTGCTTGACTTGACTGCTGGCGTTATACTAACAACAAAAAAAAGTGGCAATAAGAGTATGGGAGGCCCATTCGAACAGTGGGCGCACCAGCACGATGTACCTCCACGGACGCAGAGTGGTGAGGGAGGTATGGTTGCCCAGAGCAACAAATATCGAGGTAGCATATGTGGATTACGGTCCCATTTTTGTTCTCTTTAGCCACCTTTTTCCTATGCGAGGACAACAAACCGATCGACATGGTCATTCTCTATTGCATTGTCATGCCTTTCTACCCTTCTTCAACTAAGAGACACGAGACTCGTTCCTTAGCTACTGATTTTCCCCTTTTCAACCTAGATGGGGGTTCGATGCCTACTCTCTTGGACAGTACAGTCTCCCTTCCTTTCCTTATTCAACCCAGACATGGATTAGTCTGCATGAAGTAGGGTTTCCTTTAATAGTGCAAATTATGGTTTTCGTCTGCGTGGCCAGCAGAGTAGAGGATAGAAAATTGGGAAGATGGTGGAGTGGAAAAAGATCCACATGCAACGACGTAGCAGATGGGGCAATAGAACAAGGTTATGGCTCGAAAAGAGGTAGCATACCTGAGGGTCGGCGGGAAGTGGCTTCGCTCGTGGTCGTCGTCCTCCGCACACACTACGACAGCGAGCTTGGGGACGGAGGCCATCCCGGAAGGGCGCTAGGTATGAGAGGACGGCCTTGTCGTCAGTGCGTGACCTCGCTCGCCGACGACGAGTGCGTCAACGCTGCACATCCTTCTCTTCCCCGACGGATCTGTGACCACTGGTGAGGAGGGAGAGAGGGGCCATCTTTTTTAGATCTGGAGAGAGGGTGGTAGTGTGAGAAGCAAGTGGGCAGCCCTTAGCAAGAAAGCGCTGAAGCTCCAGCCTATATACCTTTTTGATACTACTAGTACTGGAGGTGGGGTAGTGGTAGAGTAGTTTATATTTTCTCTGCGTACAGTACCAGTTAGTCGTGCTTCAAAACTGATCGGCACGCCATTAAAAAATAAAGGTCGATAACTAATGCGGCACCTCGGGCCAACGCGGCCAGATCGCATTTTGCATGAGAAATTACACACCATGTTTCGTTGACATGTGGTCCCGTTCCAACATATCAGTGAGACGACGGCGAGTAGTAGGAGTATTTCCGAACGGACGTGTAGGCCGGGGCGCCTCTTCGTGAACCGTGGCAAACTCGCAACCGTCCACCGACTCTTCGCCTTTCCTTCTTGATTTGGAACTGCTGTAGCACGCTCTTCCTCTCCCTCCTCCATTTTCCTTCAGCCCTTCACCCTTTCTTCTGCCATTGTTCAATCGTCTTCTCCATGGAGGGAACAGGCCGGAAACGACCCCGTTATTCTTGCCCCGATCTGAAGATGACGTGGTGGAGGAACTCATTGATTGGTGCGACGGCATCACCTCGGCTAGCATGGCAGGTTCGTTCAAGCCCATTCTCAACTCAACTAATAACATCATTGCAAGGAACCCAAGGGTCAAGGAGCGGTTTGATCTCCCCTATCTTCTTTGCCGTGACCCTGATGACTGGCACCGACACGACGGAGGCCTCGCCCTGTGCAAGTTGATGCCGCTTGATAATGATACGTGTGATGTTAAGATGCCATCGCTTGAGGGCAAGGCTTGGGCGGGCGCAAATGGAGATTGGGTTGTTTACATTGGGTCCAACTGTGAGTGGGAACTTGTGAATGTGTACACTCGTCACCGGGTTCCACTTCCAAAAATCTCAGCACACTGCCCAGAGGTTGAGCACACCGGTAATGTACGCACGTTCAAATATGATCATGGTGACTGTCTTCTACGGAAGATAGCAATTTTTTAAGTTCCCAACCACTCTTGGAATTACAAAAACTATGATGTTGTTGCTATCTTCGACAAGCTTGTTGCCGTCCTTGATGGTTTGACTCGATGGATATTGCTCAAAAATCAATTTCTGTGCACGAAGGAGTACTATGATGCAATTGAATACGAGGGCCTTGTGTTTGCTTGCACCACTCGTGGCACTCTTTATGCATGGCATCCTCGTTGTTTCGGTACGTTTGTTTTCCACTGTAATTATAATTGTTTCATCCACATGCATGCGGGTTAGCAAGTTTCCCTTTACCAATTAACCTTCTTCTTGTGTTTCCAAGGTCCTGTGAACATCCCACCACCTATACTTGAAGATTTTTATAACCAAGGGGGAGATGACGATGGTGATGATCACGAGCATGAGGACGAGCAACGCCGATATACTCTGTGGCACCTGGCAACTAATTCCGATGGATCACCTCTTCTTTTGTGTATACAACCCACTGATGATGTTACTGCTAAGGAAGCAGGTGTAGTCTCCCATGTTCGCACTCTCCGGACCTATTCCAACACCCGTTGCATGGTATTCAGGATGGATACTAGTGTGCTAGCGCCAACTCCTTCTCCCTGGCACAAAATTGATAGTCTTGGAGAAAAATCGCTCTTCCTTGGACAAAATTATCCGATGATGGTGAAAGGCGATCCAACTGCTGTTGACACATTTATGAGAAGCAACTGTGTCTATACCTCGGACATTTGGGTGGTTCCCTACCCTGGTACTGATATAGTAGGCCGCTTCAGCCTGGATGACCAGTCCTGCGTTGGTCTCCAGATCGACAATGCATGGCCCGTCCCAGAGAATCACTTGTGGTTCAAAGCAAGCATTTCCAACGCCGAGGAATGGTTGAGTTGAAGTTTATTTCATTGCTTGTTATTTGTTGTGTGGTGAAAACTTTAGTATTTATAATGTATCCTCGTTGTCGATGTGGGTTGATGACCTATTCTATGTAATAAAATGATATGCCTGTGATAAACTTACTAAATTTATGAATGGCTTTCGAGTCGCTTCTCTGAGTGAGTGGTGCGACGAGGCAATTTTTTTTCCGAATACATAATTGTACGTGCATTGCAGCAGGTTATCGGATGAGGCCAATCAATAATAGTAGTACACTATTTGTAAGTCACCTTACGAAAAATAGATGTTCCCAAAATGTTTAGGCGCCGTTCATTAACTTTCCATCTCGATGCCCGCCCTGCCTTGTTCGCCAGCGAGCGCTTCCACCTCTGCCTCGTTGTCTCCCGTGGAAACCCCTTTCCTCCCTTTTTTTGCTCGGGCAAGGACCAATTCATGCAGCACGTCCATGCGGTTATTAGGCAAGAAATAAAAGTGCTTTGCATGCTATGAATTACGATGGCCTGCATGGGTAGCTAATAAGGCACCCTCTTCACTGCTGTGATTAAATGTTGTGTTTAGAAGAGAGAAATATTCTTCTTTTCCACCAATCTGCTTGCACCTAGGTCGTGATGCACCTTCTAATACGACTTATTCACCTAGGCAGAGTACTAGCTTCACATGCTTCGCGCGTCGGGCGGGTGTTTTTACTGTAGCCATATGTTAATGTGTTCGTTGTACGTAACCAGCACCTCGAATCCTCGATACTAGTACTACTATATAGTAGGAGTGAGTAGTAGGAGTAGTAGGGTGGCATGGGCCAGAACAAGCATTCACGTCCAGGAGTACGGCACACGCCACCACCACGACATCCATCTGACACCATATTATTTCTTGGAGTCCGTGCTACTAGAGCAATCTCTTCAACCTCGTCGTTTCTCTAACTTTAGCCATCGCGTGGCGGGCGAGGTGGGGGTTTGCCGATAGTCGGTTTCCTTAACTGCGATCCCACTTGTAAGGCCAACTCCAACGCACGACCCCAAACGCACCTCCATTTTGCACGAACTCCAACGATAATTTTGACTATAAAAGCAAGACCAAAGAAAACAAGAACCACAAGAATACATTTTACTACTCCTGTACTCGATGCATTCATTGTTGATTTGCGGAGGCTCGATCTTGCGTGCTTCTTTCTTCTTCGAGTGTAAAGAAGTAGACGTTGCTTCCTCGCATCTAGTCTCATGTCTAGCCTCTATTCTATACTTGCTAAAAGTGATAGAACATCTACTAAATCACGCTCTATCAATATATGGATGTACTCTTCTTCCCAATACAAAAACTTGCATCCATTCTACTCCTCCGTTGCACAATACTACATGCCTTCTATTTGTCAAAATATATATGTATCTAGACATGTCTTAGTATATAGGTACATCCATTCTACTCCCTCCATTGCACAATACATGCCTTCTATTTGTCAAAATATATATGTATCTAGACATGTCTTAGTATATAGGTACATCCATTTTTGGACAAATGGAAGTCAAGTATTTTGGAACGGAGGGAGTACACAATAAAAATTTTAGGTTAGCACAACTAGTCTAATCTGAGAGCAGAACCGAAGATTTGGTCGGGTTCTTCCTCCTTTTGCCGACACGTGGGACATCCAACATCCAGGTCATGTCATGAAAGAAAATAGAGTGGTAGTTGAAGCCACGAGATGTGCATCTTGGGTTAAACTGTAAATAGAATCTTACTACTCTTGAGTAACTCCAAAAGTGGCCACCGAAGATCTTTATTGAATTTGTTTTTCATCACCAGCACGTCGAGGTGAAAGATGTGCAGGTTCAGTGGGTCCTCTTGCGTTTTCACTGATATGTGGGGCCGCATGTGAGCTAACAGACGATGGGCTCCGCGCGTCCGCTGGCTAGCTGAGAAGAGAGATAGAGGAGGGCTGAGCACGGACTGCAGGAAATTTGTTCTACGTACCTCGATATAGGCTCGATATAGTGGGGTGGCATGGGCCATAACTAGCATTCACGTCTAGCAGTACGGCACACGCCACCCACACGAGTCCCATCCGACACCAATTTTCTTGGAGTCCGTGCTACAGCCACCTCTTCTCCCCCTATCCTCTTTTCTCAGCCATCGTGCGGTGGGCGGGGTGGGGGTTTGCCAATAGTCGGTTTGCTCAACTGCGGTCCCACTTGTAAGTGAAAATGCAACACCACACGCATTCTAGCTTGAGCGGCGTGCCGGACCAACCGTGTGGGGGTGCGACGCGAACACGGCAGGCTTTTCCCTTTGAACTCGTAACTTGTAAAATTTGGTTCTGCTCCATGGCGCGACCGATAGATAGAAAATAACGATTTTGCCTAGAGTAATGAGAAGTTTGGTTCTGGCGCCGTTCATGCATGGAGTACGTACGAAAATTATAAAGTTGATGCAAAAGGTAAGATAATTACTGTAGTATCATATACTACTACATGGATTTGACGGAAGGATAAAAATACATACGGATCCATCAACGTTCAACGACATCCTCACGCCCTAGTGCGCGGGGTCACCAGCCGACGTGTGAGGAGCAGCGGCGTTGGCGGTGAGCTCAACGTGCTTCTCAACAGTGCCGTCCAAGGTTGCCCTGCGCTTCAAGAAGGCCAGCGTCCTATCGTCCTCCTCTTGCATGTAGTAGTCCTTGTGGACGATTTGCGCGTAGACGTGGGTGATTATGTCGATGGTGTCTTGCTGCGCTAGGTGCTGCGCGGCGAGCGCGACCTCGAGGTGGACATTCTCCGGCGCGACGGCGGGCAGTCGCAGGGCCACTAGTGCGTCGAAGAGGTTGTTACCATAGTGGCCGTTGAGGGTGGCGGGCATCGCAGAGCCTGGGCATGTCAGCTGGAGGCTTACATCAAAGTCGTCCGCAAGCTTCTTGACGACGGTGAACTTGTTGAGGAAACCGACGAGGACCTCGTCGAACAAGGAGACGAAGCTGTCGTCCAAGCGGCCCCTTGCCCTGGCGGCCTCAAGCAATACTACCTGTCGGGCCGCAGGCCGGCGTCACGGACCATCTGGCACAGCCGGCTGATGCTCGCGCTCATCGCCTCCGTGGGTCTAGCATAGCTTCTAGTCAACTGATCTTGCGATTCGAGTGATCACTCAGCCCTTGGTTAGCGTGCGTAGGTGCGTAGGATTTCGTACTACTCCTCGGCCCTCTACTGCACCTGCCTTTGGCTGTATGATAGGTGGGCCAGCCACTCCCAGGGGCCACGTGTCATTCACCTCCTGACCCATCTGTCACACGCATCCTGCTAGTGTATATATAGTGGTTATCTTTTCCTCTCTATATCAACCATTTTATATTGCGTACGTGTCATTCAAGAATGAAATGATGGTTGCTTCTTCTGACTAACTTACTGTGTGATTTGACTGCTCCTTAGTGGCCCCTACACGTACTCCCCCTACGTGTATGCAATAGTCACACGTACACATGGACGCAAAAATGCGCGCGACGCCCTAATGCATGCATGTCCGAGCACACGAGGAACACACACGATCACGCTCAAGTGCTCAACCTACACGTGCATGCACACACATACTGAGTCAGGGTGAGCTAGTGACCGTATGAACACCGGAAAATATATATATTGAGCGCAATGAGCGTATTATGAAGTCCACTGACCGTATTTTTTACAAATATATAGTGACAGACAGTGTATTTATCTCGTTTGAAATTAAGCCATGTTAACCGTGTTGGGGAACGTAGTAATTTCAAAAAAAATTCCTACGCACACGCAAGATCATGGTGATGCATAGCAACGAGAGGGGAGAGTGTTGTCTACGTACCCTCGTAGACCGAAGCGGAAGCGTTGACGCAACATAGAGGAAGTAGTCGTACGTCTTCTCCCGATCCGACCGATCCAAGCACCGTTACTCCGGCACCTCCGAGTTCTTAGCACACGTACAGCTCGATGACGCTCCCCGGGCTCCGATCCAGCAAAGCTTCGGGGATGAGTTCCACCAGCACAACGGCGTGGTGACGATGATGATGTACTACCAACGCAGGGCTTCGCCTAAGCACTACAACGATATGACCGAGGTGGAATATGGTGGAAGGGGGCACCGCACACGGCTAAGGAACGATCACGTTGATCAATTGTGTGTTCTAGGGTGCCCCTTGCCTCCGTATATAAAGGATCCAAGGGGGGGTGCGGCCGGCCCTATGGAGGCGCGCAGGAGGAGTCCTACTCCTACCGGGAGTAGGACTCCCCTCCCGTTCCTTGTCCAACTAGGAGAGGTGGAGGGAGAATAGGAAAGGGGGGGGGGCGCCGCCCCTCCCTCCTTGTCCAATTTGGACTAGGGGGAGAGGGGGCGTGCGGCCTGCCCTGGAAGCCCCTTCCTCTTCTCCACATTAGGCCCATGAGGCCCATTAACCCCCCGGGGGGTTCCGGTAACCCCCCGGTGCTCCGGTTTTATCCGATAATACTCCGGAACCCTTCCGGTGTCCGAATATAGTCACCCAATATATCAATCTTTATGTCTCGACCATTTCGAGACTCCTCATCATGTCCGTGATCACATCCGGGACTCCGAACTAACTTCGGTACATCAAAATGCATAAACTCATAATAACTGTCATTGTAACGTTAAGCGTGCGGACCCTATGGTTCGAGAACAATGTAGACATGACCGACACACATCTCCGGTCAATAACCAATAGCGGGACCTGGATGCCCATATTGGCTCCTACATATTCTACGAAGATCTTTATCGGTCAGACCGCATAACAACATACGTTGTTCCCTTTGTCATTGGTATGTTACTTGCCCGAGATTCGATCGTCGGTATCCAATACCTAGTTCAATCTCGTTACCGGCAAGTCTCTTTACTCGTTCCGTAATACATCATCTCGCAACTAACTCATTAGTTGTAATGCTTGCAAGGCTTATGTGATGTGTATTACCGAGAGGGCCCAGAGATACCTCTCCGACAATCGGAGTGACAAATCCTAATCTCGAAATACGCCAGCCCAACATCTACCTTTGGATACACCTGTAGAGCACCTTTATAATCACCCATTTACGTTGTGACGTTTGGTAGCACACAAAGTGTTCCTCCGGCAAACGGGAGTTGCATAATCTCATAGTCATAGGAACATGTACAAGTCATGAAGAAATCAATAGCAACATACTAAACGATCGGGTGCTAAGCTAATGGAATGGGTCATGTCAATCAGATCATTCAACTAATGATGTGATCTGGTTAATCAAATAACAACTCTTTGTCCATGGTTAGGAAACATAACCATCTTTGATTAACGAGCTAGTCAAGTAGAGGCATACTAGTGACACTCTGTTTGTCTACGTATTCACACATGTATTATGTTTCCGGTTAATACAATTCTAGCATGAATAATAAACATTTATCATGATGTAAGGAAATAAATAATAACTTTATTATTGCCTCTAGGGCATATTTCCTTCAGTCTCCCACTTGCACTAGAGTCAATAATCTAGATTACACTGTAATGATTCTAACACCCATGGAGTCTTGGTGCTGATCATGTTTTGCTCGTGGAAGAGGCTTAGTCAACGGGTCTACAACATTCAGATCCATATGTATCTTGCAAATCTCTATGTCTCCCACCTGGACTAGATCCCGGATGGAATTGAAGCGTCTCTTGATGTGCTTGGTCCTCTTGTGAAATCTGGATTCCTTTGCCAAGGCAATTGCACCAGTATTGTCACAAAAGATTTTCATTGGACTCGATGCACTAGGTATGACACCTAGATCGGATATGAACTCCTTCATCCAGACTCCTTCGTTCGCTGCTTCCGAAGCAGCTATGTACTCCGCTTCACATGTAGATCCCGCCACAACGCTTTGTTTAGAACTGCACCAACTGACAGCTCCACCGTTTAATGTAAACATGTATCTGGTTTGCGATTTAGAATCGTCCGGATCAGTGTCAAAGCTTGCATCAACGTAACCATTCACGATGAACTCTTTGTCACCTCCATATACGAGAAACATATCCTTAGTCCTTTTCAGGTATTTCAAGATGTTCTTGACTGCTGTCCAGTGATCCACTCCTGGATTACTTTGGTACCTCCCTGCTAAACTTATAGCAAGGCACACATCAGGTCTGGTACACAGCATTGCATACATGATAGAGCCTATGGCTGAAGCATAGGGAACATCTTTCATTTTCTCTCTATCTTCTGCAGTGGTCGGGCATTGAGTCTGACTCAACTTCACACCTTGTAACACAGGCAAAAACCCTTTCTTTGCTTGATCCATTTTGAACTTCTTCAAAATCCTGTCAAGGTATGTGCTTTGTGAAAGTCCAATTAAGCGTCTTGATCTATCTCTATAGATCTTTATGCCTAATATGTAAGCAGCTTCACCGAGGTCTTTCATTGAAAAACTCTTATTCAAGTATCCCTTTATGCTATCCAGAAATTCTATATCATTTCCAATCAGTAATATGTCATCCACATATAATATCAGAAATGCTACAGAGCTCCCATTCACTTTCTTGTAAATACAGGCTTCTCCGAAAGTCTGTATAAAACCAAATGCTTTGATCACACTATCAAAGCGTTTATTCCAACTCCGAGAGGCTTGCACCAGTCCATAAATGGATCGCTGGAGCTTGCACACTTTGTTAGCTCCTTTTGGATCGACAAAACCTTCCGGTTGCATCATATACAACTCTTCTTCCAGAAATCCATTCAGGAATGCAGTTTTGACATCCATCTGCCAAATTTCATAATCATAAAATGTGGCAATTGCTAACATGATTCGGACAGACTTAAGCATCGCTAGGGGTGAGAAGGTCTCATCGTAGTCAACCCCTTGAACTTGTCGAAAACCTTTTGCAACAAGTCGAGCTTTGTAGACAGTAACATTACCATCTGCGTCAGTCTTCTTCTTGAAGATCCATTTATTCTCAATTGCTTGCCGACCATCGGGCAAGTCAACCAAAGTCCATACTTTGTTCTCATACATGGATCCCATCTCAGATTTCATGGCTTCAAACCATTTTGCGGAATCTGGGCTCACTATCGCTTCTTCATAGTTCGTAGGTTCATCATGATCTAGCAGCATGATTTCTATAACAGGATTACCGTACCACTCTGGCGCAGATCTCACTCTGGTTCATCTACGAGGTTCAGTAGTATCTTGTCCTGAAGTTTCATGATCATTATCATTAGCTTCCTCACTTATTGGTGTAGGTGTCGTAGAAACAGTTTTCTGTGATGTACTACTTTCCAATAAGGGAGCAGGTACAGTTACCTCGTCAAGTTCTACTTTCCTCCCACTCACTTCTTTCGAGAGAAACTCCTTCTCTAGAAAGGATCCATTCTTAGCAACGAATGTCTTGCCTTCGGATCTGTGATAGAAGGTGTACCCAACAGTCTCCTTTGGGTAACCTATGAAGACACATTTCTCCGATTTGGGTTCGAGCTTATCAGGTCGAAGCTTTTTTACATAAGCATCGCAGCCCCAAACTTTAAGAAACGACAACTTTGGTTTCTTGCCAAACCATAGTTCATAAGGCGTCGTCTCAACGGATTTTGATGGTGCCCTATTTAACGTGAATGCGGCCGTCTCTAAAGCATAACCCCAAAATGATAGCGGTAAATTAGTAAAAGACATCATAGATCGTACCATATCTAGTAAAGTACGATTACGACGTTCGGACACACCATTATGCTGTGGTGTTCCGGGTGGCTTGAGTTGCGAAACTATTCTGCATTGTTTCAAATGTACACCAAACTCATAACTCAAATATTCTCCTCCATGATCAGATCGTAGAAACTTTATTTTCCTTTTACAATGATTTTCAACTTCACTCTGAAATTCTTTGAACTTTTCAAATGTTTCAGACTTGTGTTTCATTAAGTAGATATACCCATATCTGCTTAAATCATCTGTGAAGGTGAGAAAATAACGATATCCGTCACGAGCCTCAATATTCATCGGACCACATACATCGGTATGTGTGATTTCCAACAAATCTGTTGCTCTCTCCATAGTACCGGAGAACGGTGTTTTAGTCATCTTGCCCATGAGTCACGGTTCGCAAGTACCAAGTGATTCATAATCAAGTGGTTCCAAAAGTCCATCAGTATGGAGTTTCTTCATGCGCTTTACACCGATATGACCTAAACGGCAGTGCCACAAATAAGTTGCACTATCATTATCAACTCTGCATCTTTTGGTTTCAACATTATGAATATGTGTATCACTACTATCGAGATTCATCAAAAATAGACCACTCTTCAAGGGTGGATGACCATAAAAGATATTACTCATATAAATAGAACAACCATTATTCTCTGATTTAAATGAATAACCGTCTCGCATCAAACAAGATCCAGATATAATGTTCATGCTTAACGCTGGCACCAAATAACAATTATTTAGGTCTAATACTAATCCCGAAGGTAGATGTAGAGGTAGCGTGCCGACCGCGATCACATCGACTTTGGAACCGTTTCCCACGCACATCGTCACCTCGTCCTTTGCTAGTGTTCGCCTAATCCGTAGTCCCTGTTTCGAGTTGCAAATATTAGCAACAGAACTAGTATCAAATACCCAGGTGCTACTGCGAGCTCTAGTAAGGTACACATCAATAACATGTATATCACATATACCTTTGTTCACCTTGCCATCCTTCTTATCCGCCAAATACTTGGGGCAGTTCTGCTTCCAGTGACCAGTCTGCTTGCAGTAGAAGCACTCAGTTTCAGGCTTAGGTCCAGACTTGGGTTTCTTCTCCTGAGCAGCAACTTGCTTGCCGTTCTTCTTGAAGTTCCCCTTCTTCTTCCCTTTGCCCTTTTTCTTGAAACTAGTGGTCTTGTTGACCATCAACACTTGATGCTCCTTCTTGATTTCTACCTCCGCAGCTTTCAGCATTGCGAAGAGCTCGGGAATAGTCTTATTCATCCCTTGCATATTATAGTTCATCACGAAGCTCTTGTAGCTTGGTGGCAGTGATTGGAGAATTCTGTCAATGACGCAATCATCTGGAAGATTAACTCCCATCTGAATCAAGTGATTATTATACCCACACATTTTGAGTATATGCTCACTGACAGAACTGTTCTCCTCCATCTTACAGCTATAGAACTTATTGGAGACTTCATATCTCTCAATCCGGGCATTTGCTTGAAATATTAACTTCAACTCCTGGAACATCTCATATGCTCCATGACGTTCAAAACGTCGTTGAAGTCCCGATTCTAAGCCGTAAAGCATGGCACACTAAACTATCGAGTAGTCATCAGCTTTGCTCTGCCAGACGTTCATAACATCTGGTGTTGCTACAGCAGCAGGCCTGACACCCAGCGGTGCTTCCAGGACGTAATTCTTCTGTGCAGCAATGTGGATAATACTCAAGTTACGGACCCAGTCCGTGTAATTGCTACCATCATCTTTCAACTTTGCTTTCTCAAGGAACGCATTAAAATTCACGTGATCCAAATCAACTAAGCCATAACCGATCATCACGTGAAATGGATTAGTTTTCAATGGTGAACATCATTATGTTGATCATATCTACTATATGATTCACGCTCGACCTTTCGGTCTCCGTGTTCCGAGGCCATATCTGCATATGCTAGGCTCGTCAAGTTTAACCTGAGTATTCTGCGTGTGCAAAACTGGCTTGCACCCGTTGTAGATGGACGTAGAGCTTATCACACCCGATCATCGCGTGGTGTCTGGGAACGACGAACTTTGGCAACGATGCATACTCAGGGAGAACACTTCTTGATAATTTAGTGAGAGATCATCTTATAATGCTACCGTCAATCAAAGCAAGATAAGATGCATAAAAGATAAACATCACATGCAATCAATATAAGTGATATGACATGGCCATCATCATCTTGTGCTTGTGATCTCCATCTCCGAAACACCGTCATGATCACCATCGTCACCGGCGCGACACCTTGATCTCCATCGTAGCATCGTTATCGTCTCACCAATCTTAAGCTTCCACGACTATCGCTACCGCTTAGTGATAAAGTAAAGCATTATAGCGCGATTGCATTGCATACAATAAAGCGACAACCATATGGCTCCTGCCAGTTGCCGATAACTTGGTTACAAAACATGATCATCTCATACAATAAAATTTAGCATCATGTATTGACCATATCACATCACAACATGCCCTGTAAAAACAAGTTAGACGTCCTCTACTTTGTTGTTGCATGTTTTACGTGGCTGCTATGGGCTTAAGCAAGAACCAATCTTACCTACGCATCAAAACCACAATGATAGTTTGTCAAGTTGATGCCGTTTTAACCTTCGCAAGGACCGGGCGTAGCCACACTTGGTTCAACTAAAGTTGGAGAAATAGTCACCCGCAAGCCACCTTTGTGCAAAGCACGTCGGGAGAACCGGTCTCGCGTAAGCGTACGGGTAATGTCGGTCCGGGCCGCTTCATCCAACAACACCGCCGAACCAAAGTATGACATGCTGGTAGGCAGTATGACTTATATCGCCCACAACTCACTTGTGTTCTACTCGTGCAAATAACATCAAACCATAAAACCTAGGCTCGGATGCCACTGTTGGGGAACGTAGTAATTTCAAAAAAAATTCCTACGCACACGCAAGATCATGGTGATGCATAGCAACGAGAGGGGAGAGTGTTGTATACGTACCCTCGTAGACCGAAGCAGAAGCGTTGACGCAACGTAGAGGAAGTAGTCATACGTCTTACCGATCCGACCGATCCAAGCACCGTTACTCCGGCACCTCCGAGTTCTTAGCACACATACAGCTTGATGACGCTCCCCGGGCTCCGATCCAGCAAAGCTTCGGGGATGAGTTCCGTTAGCACAACGGCATGGTGACGATGATGATGTACTACCGACGCAGGGCTTCGCCTAAGCACTACAACGATATGACCGAGGTGGAATATGGTGGAAGGGGGCACCGCACACGGCTAAGGAACGATCACGTTGATCAATTGTGTGTTCTAGGGTGCCCCCTTGCCTCCGCATATAAAGGATCCAACGGGGGGTGCGGCCGGCCCTATGGAGGCGCGCAGGAGGAGTCCTACTCCTACCGGGAGTAGGACTCCCCTCCCGTTCCTTGTCCAACTAGGAGAGGTGGAGGGAGAATAGGAAAGGGGGGGGGGGCGCCGCCCCTCCCTCCTTGTCCAATTCGGACTAGGGGAGAGGGGGCGCGCGGCCTGCCCTGGCAGCCCCTTCCTCTTCTCCACATTAGGCCCATGAGGCCCATTAACCCCCCGGGGGGTTCCGGTAACCCCCCGGTGCTCCGGTTTTATCCGATAATACTCCGGAACCCTTCCGGTGTCCAAATATAGTCATCCAATATATCAATCTTTATGTCTCGACCATTTCGAGACTCCTCGTCATGTCCGTGATCACATCCGGGACTCCAAACTAACTTGGGTACATCAAAATGCATAAACTCATAATAACTGTCATCGTAACGTTAAGCGTGCGGACCCTACGGTTTGAGAACAATGTAGACATGACCGAGACACGTCTCCGGTCAATAACCAATAGCGGGACCTGGATGCCCATATTGGCTCCTACATATTCTACGAAGATCTTTATCGGTCAGACCGCATAACAACATACGTTGTTCCCTTTGTCATCGGTATGTTACTTGCCCGAGATTCGATCGTCGGTATCCAATACCTAGTTCAATCTCGTTATCGGCAAGTCTCTTTACTCGTTCCGTAATACATCATCTCGGAACTAACTCATTAGTTGTAATGCTTGCAAGGCTTATGTGATGTGTATTACCGAGAGGGCCCAGAGATACCTCTCCGACAATCGGAGTGACAAATCCTAATCTCGAAATACGCCAACCCAACATCTACCTTTGGAGACACCTGTAGAGCACCTTTATAATCACCCATTTACGTTGTGACGTTTGGTAGCACACAAAGTGTTCCTCCGGCAAACGGGAGTTGCATAATCTCATAGTCATAGGAACATGTACAAGTCATGAAGAAAGCAATAGCAACATACTAAACGATCGGTGCTAAGCTAATGGAATGGGTCGTGTCAATCAGATCATTCAACTAATGATGTGATCTCATTAATCAAATAACAACTCTTTGTCCATGGTTAGGAAACATAACCATCTTTGATTAACGAGCTAGTCAAGTAGAGGCATACTAGTGACACTCTGTTTGTCTATGTATTCACACATGTATTATGTTTCCGGTTAATACAATTCTAGCATGAATAATAAACATTTATCATGATGTAAGGAAATAAATAATAACTTTATTATTGCCTCTAGGGCATATTTCCTTCAAACCGGAGAGGAGGCAGCATGGACTAGCATTACTTTGCTGGGTCCCGTCAACTTTGCTGGCTTGATGAAACACCTTGCTTCCTACTTCTTTTTTTGGCTTCCTAGTGACCAGTGTCTTGGCTGATCGTCCTAAGAATGCTTATATATATGAATAAAGCTCTCTCATTTACCCACAAAAAAGATTAAGCCATATTAACCAGAAAGGAGGGAGTATGGACTAGCACTACTTTTTGGTGTGCCCCGTCAACTCGCAGAACGAGGAGAAGCTTGCAGGACAAGGTGAAGCTCGCTTACGCCTTTTGACTAATGCAACCTACCCTCGGTGGACATGCATCAGTCCATTCGGTGTCAGATTGTCAGAGGCATACACTGTAGTTACCCAACATGCGGAGTACCATCATTGTTCGACTTCACAAAGGGGCGAAGAGCCAAGCGCGGTACTAGTACGCGTACTTGGTTTTGCACCTTCATACTACTCCACCCTCCGTCACAGTTTACAGGGCACACTTCATTATGATGCATTTCTCTCAATGCATTTCCACCACCAGAGAGACTTTAGACGCGTTTGGTTTAATGCTCAATTAATTAGGGCGTGGTAACCGCAATCAAGTCCACAATTTTCTCTCCATGTACTGTACTACTACGAAGTGCATGCATGTGTGTACCCGGGGTGGAAGCACTGCATGCATGTGTGTACGCATTAGTCCCTCCAGTAATAGACGCCATGCTATAACTACCAATGCTATTTTTCAGGCCGATCGCTAGTCGCCTTGGTCCCACAGATTTTTTTTCTTTTTTCTAAAGCGCGCTGTATAAATAGTGACGGATGGAGTAGTATGAGCGGATTCAAAGAAGAGCGTATTGATGGTTGCTTCTTCAGAGCAACTTATAGTGGGAAAGGTGGGGCTTATGATTTGACTGCTCATTACTCACTATTAATGCGGCGCAACGACCGGGCTGAGTCTCCCATGCGGTTGTGCACTACCCCCTCGGTTCTTAAATATACTCCGGAGTATTTGTCTTTCTAGAGATTTCAACGAGTGACTACTCAAATATTTGTCTTTTTAGAGATTTCAAATGGACTGGCACATACGGATGTATATAGACATATTTTAGAGTGTAGATTCACTCATTTTGCGCCGTATGTAGTCACTTGTTGAAATCTCTGTTAAGACGAATAGAATATTTAGGAACGGAGGGAGTACACATACGAAGCAAAATGAGTGAATCTACACTCTAAAATATGCCCGTTTGAAATTTGTAAAAAGACAAATATTTAGGAACGAAGGAGTATAATTTCGTGCATGGCACATGGACCCGGATGATGAAGAGGCTTCTGGCAATGCTATCAAGCTTCCATCATTTGTTTACATAATTGACGTACTATACAAATAATTTTCCAGCGACATGAAATTGTACAATGGTGTGAGCTTTCAGCATTTGTTTCACGTGTCTTGCCATCGATGCTCTTTCAGAAACAATAAAAAACTAACTTCCTTGCTAATGCATGTCAGTTATTAGCAGATCAGAGCTAATAATTATATCACAACTGAAGTCAAAGTTGTGAGAAGGTGTTAAATTAAAATTGATCCATGCTTTCATTGGCAGCAACGTCCCCCCAGCTCTGTCTAAATCAACAAGGCATGTTGGGAAAAAAGTAGTTGTCTCGAGCATGCAACATTCCGATCATTTTGTGCAGTTCCACTAAAATAGAGCTGAGCGTCCCTGTTCCAAAGATATCAAGTGTGATTACGATAATAGAGGACTGCTGATGAAACAATAAACACACAAATAGAAGCCGGTCACCTTCGCAGTCTCTCTTAAGACTAACTAGTTGGAGAAGATTAGGCTCGGAGTTGGATGAGGAGGATAGAGCAAAACCAATCTTCCTTTATGCAGTCGCACTGAAATGTAGAGACGTTGCCCGTGTGACATTTTAGTACAACTGCACAAAACACTCTTAAGAAAAAAGTGATTTGTGCAGTTCACCAAAAGGTCGCAATAGCAACGAGGTGAAATGGATAGCCATGTTTGCAAAAAAGAGGTAGAAAGGAAACAATTACTGGCCAATAACAGTTGATGACACATGCGACGACAAAAAAGAAGCATATTCCTTGTCCTAAGGGAAGATAACAACACGGTTGTGTTTGTCTAAAACGGTGTGAGGACGAGAATGCAATATGGAAAGTACGCCGGACGAGCTACGTTTTGGGCAAAGAACTATGGAAGATCCACATGCAGCGACGTGGGAAAACGGGCAGTGGAGCAAGGCCGGAGGGGATACCTGGAGGTCGTCGGGATGTAACTAGGTGAGCGGCGGCGGGCGGAATCTGCGAGCAGGTGGCGTAGGCCCTGCCGCGCCGGAGCTTGGTCAGAGAGAATGGCGTGTACCGCAGATCGGGACGTGCTGCCTCGGCATCGTCGAACGGAGAAACGATGCACTTCCTCCCTTTCCCCCGGCGGACGGGATGCAACCGGATCAGTGACCAACGGTGAGAGAGAGGGGCCACCGCACTCCCTTTCCCTCGGCGGACGGGATGCGGCCGGATCAGTGACCAACGGTGAGAGAGAGAGAGAGGCCATCGCACTCCCTTTCCCCCGGCGGACGGGATGCGGCCGGATCAATGACCAACGGTGAGAGAGAGAGAGGCCACCGGAGCCTTGTGTGAGATACTCTGAAGAGCGGACTACCTTTTTCTCCATAAAAATCGTTTTATATTCCGTGTACGTGCCATTGAGCGCTATAACTTTATTTAAAAATAACGCGGCAACGCGTCAAGTTGAACTTTGTTTCGTGCACGCGTGGTACACGACATCCCTCGCTAAACAACCGCTACAGGCGTTCAAATTACCACGTGGGCTGCCATTTCGTAAAGAAATGAGCTCCACCGTGTACCCGCGCGGGTGTGGCTGGGCACGAAGCGTGAGTACGTGCACGGTGTACCTATTCTCTTCTTGTATACGTACACCACCTACATGGGGTTGTGTGAGAGAGATACAAACCTA
>NC_041384.1:697586870-697694342 GCF_002162155.2 Triticum dicoccoides
ATAAAAAATTTAACATATGCAATGTGTGTGAAATAGAGTCCTGGATATAACATATATATAGAGGGGGCGATCCACGAGAAAAGAGTGGAGGTATCATCGGCTTGAGGTGTCCATAGAATCGAAGAGGGGGATGATGTGTGTGTGTGTGTGTGTGCGCGCGCGATCAATAAAGAGTGCCATCGAATTTGTGTGTGCCCACGTTAAAGATATAGAGTGGCTAGCCTACTGGAACGTGAGATGGGACATGTGCAGTTTGTCTCTGTGGCATGGATACCTACCTGCAGCGCTCGACTATCGGTGTGTGGTGGGGGAAGAGGGAGGCCCAATTAAGTATAGAGGTACAATGGCAGGTATATGTGTGGAGGAGGAGAGAGGCCTACCTCATGTATTAAGGAGATCGATCTGCCTCATGTATTAAGGAAGATCGATCGGCATCCATGCATATGTGCAGGAGATGAATAAGGTTGGGAGAGAGATAGAGCTACAGTGTTGGTGGGGGTGGTAGTGGAGTTGCTTCTAACAAATGGTGGGATAGGCTTGCTAGACAAACGGAGGGCACGCCCGCAATATCAATAAGAGAGGAGATGGATGCTTGTTGTCTGTGCACGTGCGTGTGAGAGACGGGTCAGGAGGCATGCACGAATGATGAGGGGGGACGATGTGGCTGTGGTAAGCAGACGTAACTACATATATAGAAAGATCAATCGCCCTTTGTAAGAGAAAGGAGAGACATAACTTGTGAGGTACGTCGATCGATGGTGGGGGGTAGTTAATTAAAGTCGATCTAGGTATATGGTGGGAGATCTATCGGTATACATGCATGTGTGTGTTAGAAGCAAATGAGGCACGAGGAGAAGGATAGAGAGAGAGAGGGATGCATGTAGGAGGTGGTACGAGAGGCCTACTATATCAAGGGAGGCATGGAAGGTGACAAGAGAAGAGGGGAAGCTTGTGTTTGTGCTAGGCACACCTGGCTAGAGAGGCATATCGATCGATGTGTGCCGGAAAGAAGGAGCTGGGGGGCCTACACACACCATGGGTGAACGACCTAAAGTGAAAAGATGAATTTGCGCGATGGAGCTAGAGAATGCTGAGGGAGGGTGAGAGGGATGCGGGCGTGTGCATGCACAAGAGAAAGTTAGCGCTAGCTACAAAGATAAGTGGGTTGCGTGGGTGTAAAAGACGAATAGAGATCATATATACTTCATTATAAAAAGCGAATTCGGATATTTGAAGAATTTATCATAGTGTTTCAAACCGACGGATGTGTGAATATATATAACGGTGATACACATGGTGTGGTTATGAACATGGTATACTACATTTAATATATTTTATCTCTACTCTTAAAAAACGGAGTTGTTGATGATGGTGTACCTGCCATCCTGCATTATAGGCCATCTGATTTATATCTAGCGGATAGCAAGGAAACTATGATGGTTGAAGTTGGCAACAATCATGATTGTAGATTCTTATTGAAATGGAGAAACGAATTCAAATTTAGTTCGAATTGCAGCGGTAGTATAGACATTTGGAATGCACTAAAATGTTGGTATGAGTAGGTTACATGCATTATACAGCAAGCGAAAAAATTTAATCGGACATAACATGGATTCATACTCCCTCCTTCCATCTATATAGGGCGTAATGAGATTTTTAAGACCGCCTTTAACTATTGACAAGATTAATAGTACATGACATGCACAATGTGAAAATTATATCATTGAAAGAACTTTTCACAGACGAATTTAATGGTGTGCTTTGTGTAAGTTGCATGTCATATATCATTGCTCTAATATTTGGTCAAAGTTAGCATCAAAAAACGCATTAGGCCCTATATAGATGGCTTTGAATAGCATTTGTATAGTAAAACGGGGCAAGAATCTCTCTTTGTGTGGTGTGAATAGTTTTATTTTTTTTGTTTTCTTTTTGGTTGAGGGAAGTGCGAAATGATTTGGTACGTACAAGTACAATATTACGACACGTTAGGCTTGTCCCTAAAATTCAACCCGCGTCTTGTTATATCCCGAAAATTTAGATATCGTGCTCCCAAAACTGGCGCCTTCACAACCCGCGCCTTGCTATCTCGAAATTACAACGCGCGTGAAAACTCCCTCCAGCTGCCAAATCCCGACACGCGAAATCCCCCTTCTAACCCTGAGCCGAAAGCGCCGCTAGTTCAAATCGGTGGGGGGTACTTTTGTAACACACCCTACATTTTGGACAAGCGCGTTCCTAAGTTATGCTTCACCCCCTCCCATCACCCCCTTTTCGCCATTCGAAATCCCAGGCCGCCATAACCTCTCCGCTCCAGCCGTGAAACCCCACCCTCCTCCGTCCTCCACGTCACCGCTGCCCAGCCGGAGCCTCTTCCCCGACGACGTCGTCCACCGCAACATCTCGACGTCCCTCTTCCACCTTCCCGGATGAGGATCCGTCGTCCATCTTGCCGTCCTGCCGGTTCAGCCGCCCCGTCCTCCACCTCCAAGGAGCTACTCCGACGATCTCCTCATCTATCGCGGCTGCTCCATCCCCACAGCGCAGCATCCTCACCGACTCCTCGGACGAAGCCGAGGCCTACTCGGCACCACCAAAGAGGTTGTACACTCATCGCATCGCACCTTCTCCTTAACTCGACCTCCCAGCGTCGACGGTGCTCCATCCCGCACCCCCATGGAGCGGCTACCTTGCAGCCGGCGCCGCGGGCGACATCTCCACGGCGGCTCTCCCCCAGTGCGAGGCCCCTTCGGCGGCAGCGTCCGTACCAGCCGGATCTGCTGCTGCTGCTCCGGCTCTCGCTCGATCGCTCGCTCGCCCAGCTGCTGCTGCTGCTCTCCCCCTCGCTCGTGCTGCTGCTCTGCTCCGATTAAGCCACACTTCAGTCGACTGAATTGACTTTTGGGTCAGTCGATTTTCAGGGGTTGGGGAGGCTCGCCGGAGTTAAGGAAGAACCACCCGCAGCGGGGACGGGGGCTCGCCGGAGAGGTACCCCACTATCTATCATAGGGTTCAGGGTGGGGGAGGGGGCGGGCGGGGGCCTAGAAGGCTGGCTGGGGCGGCGGTGGCGAGTTGTTTCGGGGCGGCGAGGCGGCGCTGGGGCCGGCGTTCAGCCGGTGGTGGCTGGCGGCTCAGGGGGGGTGCAGGTTGAAGATGAATTGCAGGCCCTCCCTAAACTACATGTCAAGTGCCTCTCTGCTACCATTGCATTCAGTTTCGACAGTAGCATTCAGATTCCACAGTAAATTTCAGTTTCGACAGTTAAGTTCAGAGTAAACAGTTTTTACCTCATCTGTTGTAGTCAGGTGGCTTTTGGTGATGTTAATTTTCCATCCATTTTATATCATCTATTGGAGATGCTATTAGAATCCCACTTGAGATTGACGATGTCTGTCTTGTGCTGCTTCATCCTTGACGTCATACGGCTCACCAGAGCTGCTCCAACGACAGAACGATCCATCACAACAGAGCAGTGCCCTGGACGCCGTCTAAAGATTCCTCAGATCTTCCTCCACACCTCCGACAACCACCTCTGCCTCAACTGCTTCAGCGACAAACCCAATGATGCTGAGGTCGACACGGCTACGGCAAAGAGGTTGTACACTTGTTGCATCACTTATTACTATACATTCACGTCGATCCATTAGGGCTATTTTGGTTCAACGGAAAAACATCGATCCACTGGTTGTTACCATCACTCTAAATTTCTGCATGCTCTCCTTACATAATCTCACCATATTTTTTTCATATGCATGTCACATATTGTACACAGTCATGCTGAACATGTAGAGAAAAAGAGAAGAGTTTTGTGCGGCAATACAATGTCATGCAGACGTCGCTCCATGGTGGGTTCAATGGCAAACCCTCCCCACCCCTCTCCAGATTGTAATCCAGAGGAAGATATCTGTTCTGAGGCAGATTCGGACGCCGCTGACCACTCCTATTTACCCCCCAAGGTGTTTGCTCTACCTTGGCATGATGATGTTATTCATATCATGCATATGTTTCCTTGTAGTGCCTACTTTTGACATCATATATTTCTTCTGCTTAGTTTAGACATGTTCTGTAATGCCACCTGTTTAGTTTCTATATCATATATGGGAATTATGCAGTCTCATGTCTTTTAGCCAGCCATAATATATGTGAAATGTGCAATGCCATTCTGTTTAACCAGGCATCATATATTTGAATGATATCTTGCCCATCCTTTTCTTCATTACATTTCCATTTGTCGACAATGTTTGTACATTAAACTACTCTTCCTGTGAATCAGCCATTTGGGTGGGAGATGGAAAAATCTGGAGTGAAAACAAGGCCTTCAGAGCAGACAGTGCTACCTGTCGAAGCAGATCTCTTGTTGGGTCCCGATCGCTCCTCACAGATGGATTCATAGACAGATGACCAGTCCTATTCCCCCATTGAGGTGTATGCTCTAACTTGGCACGGTTATACTGCTCATATCATGCATACGGTGTCTTGCATTGCATAATTTAGATATCATATACACAATATTCTACACCATGTTTTTAGTTCAGACATCATATCGAATGCCCTCTGTTTAGCATATAAATCACATATGTGAATTAAATGATGCGATCCTGATTACTTAGATAACATGTAGGTGAATTATGTCATGCGATCCTGTTTAGTTATTCATCATATCTTTGAATTATGTTATGCTATGCTATCCAGTTTAGATAGACATCATATATGTGAAATTATGCCATGCTATCCGTTTTAGTTAAACAATATACATGCCAACTATTTCATGCCCTCTTTTTTCCACACTATCTATTGCATCTGTCTCTCATACAATGTCTGTACATTCAACTATGTTTCTTGTTTATCAGCCATTTGAATTGGAGCGGGTGATGCCAGTATCTAGCAGACTAAAAACACGGTCTTCAAATAAAACAGTGCTACCTCTTGGTGGAGATAGCACCCCGGTTGTACATGCACAAGAACCAGCCCTACCACATATAACCCAAACTCTCGCAGATTGTAGCCCTACTACGATGGATAGAGAACCAGCTTCACCCAATCTAACCCCAATCCCAGCCGATAGTAACCCAGTTCCTGTTGATACAGCACCATCTCCACCATAGAGCTCTCAAACAAGAGCAGATAGTAAGGCACCTCCGGTGCCCAAAGGGCCAGTACTATCACGGCGAACTCCAACTCCACCAGTTAGTACGCCTATTCCTGTGGAGGAAGCACAACCAGCTAGTCGTAGTTTAGCATCTATCGCATTTGATGTAGTTAAATCGTATGTGTGTATCTTCCCATATTGGAAATATTATACTGAAGATGAAGGAAAATGCCAGTTGCAGGTGTTTATCCAGGAGTTATGTGTAAGTAATGTTATTCATGGCAATTACTTTGCTTCGTCCCATACATCCTACCTCCATGATGGTTATAATAAAGAAAATTTTCCCATTTTTCTCTATAGAGAAGGACCGATTTGGAAACTCGGGATGAGGTAACCTGTGCTAATACCTCTGCTATCTTCAAGAATGCTTGGTGGCAGTATCGGAATTACCTGAAGAAAACGTACTTCACCGGCAAAGAAACTCATCAAATTCCCTACGTTCTCCTGAGACACATTTACTGGATGATGACTGGCAATGCCTTGTTCTATACTGGTCCCGAACCAAGAATGTGGTAAGGTCTATGAGCTCATTTTTTATTTTTAAGTATTATATTCTTGCGTCTTACTGTACTCTGTTCATGTAGAACAAGTGCCTAAACCTGAACAACAACTGTTCTAATTTAAGATTCCATTGCTACCATAGGACATAGATATATGTTTGTTTGATGCTTTTATTATGTACTAGTACTTGGCAATAGAAGACTTGGTAGTTTAATCCTGTCCACCTTACTAATGAACTGGTTCACCGAAATGAGTTCCATATACTAGTACATGCTAAACTTGTTATGTGTCTGCTTGTTTCTTCTATTAGAATGCTGACCGAATATTGGGGAAGAGTGCCTTATTAAGCAACGGTAAAGGAAGTAATGCAGATAAGGTTCAGGATAGTGACACATCTTGTCTTGGTTTAGTGTTGGAGTTACTGGCCACTACCGCTTGCACAAGCTATTCAAACTCACTATCTGAATCAGTTCAGTTTCTTGAGTCTCAACTACAAACTGAAAGACATTGATCAGCTGTGCTGCAACAAGAAGCGGAAGGACTGCGGAAGTCCCTAGAGCATTCAGATGCACACTTTCTGGTGCAACAACAAGCGTTGGAGGATTTTAGCGCCAAACAGGACAAAGCTAATCAGCTTGCTAAGCTTATTGCCAGCATGGTGGATACCCAGGATAACGTTTGTTGAGCTCTTCTGAAGTTGTTTCAGTTATGCTCTTGTTTTGCTCCTGCGTTTATTTGCACTGGTGGCCAATTTTGACGGCCAGTGTATATGATATGCTGCTTTGTTCCCTATATTTGCACTGGTGGCGAACTTTGATGCCCAGTGGATGTAATATGTGTAATAGCCGTGATAGCCTAGCGTTAGTTGCTTGCTTATTTATTTCCTTGTTGTCTTATTTATTTGTTTGCTTGTAGTCATTGCAGTTCTTTTTCCGTGGTTAACTAGTGGCTGCAATAACCTATTTTTTAAAACTAGGCCACAATAACCATGGGCTAATATTTACTGTAGTGACACTAGGCCTCCTACGGGCCGTAGAAACAGTGGGCCTTCTACGGGTCATAGAAACAGTAGGCCTTCTACGGGCCGTAGAAACAATGGGCCTTCTACGGGCCGTATCATCAATGGGCCTTATACGGGCCGTATGATCGATTGGCCAAACATGGGCCAATAGCAGGCCGCATTATGGCCGTAAGTGGGCTAGAGTTGGAATCGTCCGTTCATGGGCCGACCATAACGGGCCATCGTTAATAGGTCGTATTTGATGACGCTACGAAAACGGCCCAATGAATTAACAGACTACAAATGGGCCGACTGTAACCGCGGGCTGAATTTGGCCCACAAGCAGAAAATGAAAGTAAGGGCCGTAAGTAAACGAATGCTGGAAATGAGCCCAAGAATAAATGGGCTCTGAGAAGGCCGAAAGATAACATGGCTGGAAACAGCCCAACCGAACAACGGGCCGTTAATGGGTATAAAGTGATACACTGTTCATAACGGGCCAGTTTCACCACGGGCCGTTAATGGGTGTAAAGTGATACACTGTTCATTACGGGCCAGTTTCACCATGGGCCGTTAGTAGGCCAAGAGTTACATAGGGCCTCATATGGGCCGAAAGACGTCATGGGCCATACATGGGCCAGAAGTGAAAACGGGCTGGAATCATATTGGATGGCCCAAATGACGCTACTGGGCCTAATTTGAATAGGGCGTAACGGGCCTTGGGTTAGCGGGCTGTAAATGGGCTATACGTGAACAGACCATTAACAGGCTTTCCATGGGCAGGCCCGCCACCTTTTAACCAAGTCAAACGGGCCGGCCTTTTCACAGGAATGGGCCTCTGTTGGGCCGTGCAACGTGTCGACGTATCATAGGTGCCTATCTGACCCACTGATGAGCTGACACGAGTTTCGTCCGGCCAATAAGAATTTTACATGTGGAAATTTCCCATTGGTCGGGGCTGTTAACGGGTTATCGGATCCAAACCCGACCCGATAGCTTAACGGCATTCCGTTACAGTGGATGCCACGTGTCGGTTACCCTTGACGAAAGCACTTCTGTGACGCGCGATTTATCGTCATGGAAGTGGACACTTCCATGATGATAATTTTGGTAATGTCATGGAACACTTCTACGACAACACATGTATGACTATCTTGATTATGTCATAAATTTGTCATGGATGTACATGCATGACAAAAAAAGTGACCTACTGTGACAAACACGTATCATCACGGAAGTATATTTTTTTGTAGTGCAACCAAGGGGGCCCACACCCTGGCCACAAGGGTGGGTGCACGCCCACCCCCCTGGGGCGCGCCCTCCGTCCTTGTGGGGCCCCTGGACCTCCATCGACCTCAACTCCAACTCCATATATTCACGTTCGGGGAGAAAAAAAATCAGAGAGAAGGATTCATCTCGTTTTACGATACGGAGCCGCCGCCAAGCCCTGTTCTTCCTCGGGAGGGCAGATCTGGAGTCAGTTTTGCGCTACGGAGAGGGGAAATCGTCGCCATCGTCACCATCAACCATCCTCCATCACCAATTTCATGATGCTCACCGCCGTGCGTGAGTAATCCCATCGTAGGCTTCTTGGACGTAGATGGGTTGGATGAGATTTACCATGTAATCGAGTTAGTTTTGTTAGGGTTTGAACCCTAGTATCCACTATGTTCTAAGATTGATGTTGCTATGACTTTGCTATGCCTAATGCTTGTCACTAGGGCCTGAGTGCCATGATTTCAGATCTGAACCTATTATGTTTTCATGAATATATTCGTGTTCTTGATCCTATCTTGCAAGTTATAGTCACCTACTACGTGTTACGATCCGGCAACCCTGGAGTGACAATAGTCTGGAAACTTCCCGGTAATGACCGTAGTTTGAGGAGTTTATGTATTGACTAAGTGCTAATGCTTTGGTCCGGTACTCTATTAAAAGGAGGCCTTAATATCCCTTAGTTTCCAATAGGACCCCGCTACCACGGGAGGGTAGGACAAAAGATGTCATGCAAGTTCTTTTCCATAAGCACGTATGACTATATACGGAATACATGTCAACATTATATTGATGAATAGCTAGTTCTATGTCACCCTATGTTATAACCGTTGCATGATGAATGCCATCCGACATAATTATTCATCACTGATCCATTGCCTATGAGCTTGTTTCATATTGATCTTTGCTAAGTTACTTTTCCGTTGCCATTGTTACTATTGCTACAAAACTGCTACTGTTACTTTTGCCACCGTTACTGTTACTTCCATACTACTTTGCTACTAAATATTTTGCTGCAGATATTAAGTCTTTTAGGTGTGGTTGAATTGACAACTCAGCTGCTAATACTCAAGAATATTTTTTGACTCCCCTTGTGTCGAATCAATAAATTTGAGTTGAATACTCTACCCTCAAAAACTGTTGCGATCCCCTATACTTGTGGGTTATCATGCCGCGGCAACAAAAATTGGGAGAAGGGGAGGATTTCTTATCAATTTGCTCGTTTGAGCGCTTGCTCACGACTAATTTCCGGTTCTCTGCAGTCACGACGCGGTAGGATCCTCCTGTTTCTCACCATCTCAAGCCGCATTTCGCCCAAACACTTCATACACGTGTGTGGCTTGTACATCCAGCATGCCTCTGAGATTCGTTTTACGAGGTGAATATGCTAACGCGTTTAGAGAATTAGAGTTGATTTCATGTGTTGACATCTCATGACCCTTCGTGGGGATTAGATGGCTTCGACAAAATATTTTTCAAATTTATCTATCAAAGATGGCTTCGACAAAATATTTTTCAAATATTGAAAGTGGAATTATTTTATTTATACAGAAAAAATATACTTATTTATAACTCACTCCAATCGTACTTCTGTTTAACGAATATATTATTAATATTTGTGTGCATGTTTAGTAATAAAATAATGTTGCTAAGTATTAATTATATCATTCTTTGTTATTCAAATACAATGTATATAATTTAAAATGCACATGCATTTTGGTAAATTAAGATATATTTTGTATAGAACATTTTCCAATTTTTCTCCTCCTTTGAGAAATTAATTAACTCTTAACAAGATCTTCAAATTGAATACCATTACTGTAAAAGGTAGGTGTCAAAAGTGCACGGCCTGTGTGTGCTCATGTATATTTTAATATCTTTAAATATATTGGCAGAGATCTCTAAAGCATGTGTCTAACAAATGTCTAACTAATGATATGTAATGTATGATTAGGTAAGCAAATTTATAGAAACTTCTAGAGCATAAATTTAAATGTTGGTATGATTCTTTACTAGATTTTCATGGTCAAAATGTGTATTACAAGTTGTAGTGGGTCCAATAAGATAGTGTGTGCATGTTCAGTACGTGGTACTAAAAATGACATTATTAATTGTTTTTTTTGCGGGTGGAAATATTGTATTACTCAAGCCAACAAAGAACTACAATCAGTGGTGACTAGCTCAAGCACACTCGAGGGTCGAGAGCCAATCCAAGTCATGGTTCTTCCCTCTATACGAGCAAAGTTTGTTAGACTATCGCTAACCCAATTTTGAGTACGGTTTACATGAATAATACAATTTTCATGGAGAGATAAGAGATATCTAATCTCTTTGACTAATGAAGCATAAATAGACCTATCTTTATCTTGCCCTTGGATCAACTTTATAGCAACAAGTGAATCGATCGCAATGGCCACTGGACGATCACTTCGGTGGATCGCTAGAGATAACCCTTCCATGCAAGCACACAGCTCTGCCTCCAAAGCTTCACGACACGAGTAAAGTGTTCTGCACGCTAAAAAGATTATGCCTCCCAAAGGGTCCCATAGTACCATACCTACTCCAGCCCTGCCAACATCAAAAGATCCGTCTGTGTTTAGCTTTACCCACCCCTCCGGTAGTCCAGCCCACTGGGGGACGGGCGGTGAGGGTGCTGTATCAGCCTGAAGTATTGTGCGGTCATAAAGATGATTGATTTCCCCTTGGCTGGATCCATATGTGTGTTCATTTTAATAGCAATTAAAGACTCCAGATAGCTGACAAGGAACCTCCTCAATACTTCAAGAGGCGGTGGAATCTTGTTGTGCACTATCTCATTACGTATGAACCAACACCTCCAGAGTGTCATGAGAAGCATGGACCTCTATATTTCATGTAGTGGCTGTAGCACATGGAATAGCCATTCCTTCCCGACATTCACCATAGTATCCACCACCGGAAGGTTCCAAACTTCCGACATATACGGCCATAATTCCCGTGCTCTAGGGCAGCCACATAATAGATGGAAGTTGTCTTCTGGTTCCACGCCACACACCGGGCATATATTGGTGATTTCCAAGGTCCTCTTATGCTTATTAACCCAAGTAGGAAGGGAGTCTGAGACCACTCTCCAAGCAAAGTTTTTTACAGTTGGGGGATATCCATTTTCCATATCAAGTTCCAAATGGCTCGGCAGCCCTCCGGATTAGTGCTAGACGCTGGTTGGAATTGTCTGTTGGCTTCATCAAAAGCAAACTCATACGCCAACTTCACCGGGAATTGGCCAAACCTTCCTAGTCCCCATGCAAGTGTATCCTCCTCATGCCTTGGAGACGCTCTAATTTTAATGATTTCATCCACATCACAAGGCCAAAAGTAATTATGCAGCAAGTTCATATTCCAAGATCCATTGTTATTAAGGAGTTCAGATACATAGCGGATACGACAATTACCTCTTGGAGAGACAGGTTTGAAAGAGTGGGGTCTAGGGATCCAATTGTATCTCCATACACGAATACTTGCTCCATTGCCAACTCTCCAGACTAGGCCTTTTTTCAGAAGCTCTAGTCCATAACTTATGGCCTGCCAAGATGGGGAAGCATTACTATAAAAGACTGTGTCCTCAAGCTGACCATTCGGGTAATAACGAGATTTTAGCAGTCGAGCACAAAGGCTCTCCGGCCTATCAATAAGTATCCAAGATTGGCGTGCGAGGAGTGCTTGGTTGAACAGTCTGTAGTCGCGGAAACCAAGCCCTCCTTTACACTTTGGTTGCAACAAATAATCCCAAGACTTCCAATGTACTTTCCTGCGTCCATCTTTAGAGCCACAATAGAAGTTTCTAACCATCCTTGTTAGGTCATCACAAGCGTGAACGGAAGTTTAAAAGTGCCCATGATGTATGTTGGGAGAGATTGGGCAACTGACTTGATTAGAACTTTACGACCAGGTTGTGCCAGCCACCCGTCTCCCCACTGGATAAGTCTCTTAGTGAGACTAGCTTGCAAATTTTGGAACCGTCCCTTAGACATCCGACCTTCAGGTGTAGGAAGACCCAGATATTTTTCTTCAAATTCTGCCTTAGTAACTTCAAGGACAGCCCGAACCGCATTCTGGGCAGCCTCTGGACATGCATGTCCAAATAATATGGAGCACTTGTGTAGATTAATGCTTTGGCTAGTAGAACTTGCATACAGGTCCAATATCTCTTTGACTTTCAAGGCTTGATCCTGTGCATTTTCTTAACAAGGAATGATAAGAAAGAGGAGAGGTACAAGCTCATGTTGAATATGCAAAAAAAGGATCAATTGGGACTGAGAGAGGGCAAATAAAAAGTTGGCAACTGAGAGCAAGATGTTGGCAATTGAGAGGGAGAAGATAGAGTTGTAGAAGAAAGAGGCATGTCTCAAATGGGAGATCAAGAGGGTACGGGCTTTTGGAGAAATAGAGATTGAGAATGAGAGGTTGCAACTTGCTCGAGACATGGAGGATTCGAGAATAATGTTAGCAGATGCAAGCCTCTTGGATGAGTAAGGAAATATATGAATCGCCAGGAGGAAGGAGATCAATGAACGTAGAAAGTACGAGGCAGTGAGAATGGTGACGGCAGCAGCGGTGCAGGCGACACAGATGGTAGCAGAGGAACATGCATCACAGATGGAGGCAAAGCAGGAGATAGAGGAGGCGGCATAGATGGCATCCGGCCAATGATCCAACCGACGATTGATCTACCATGCTCGGACTTGAATTTCATTTTTCCATGTTGAATTGTTGAATTATGATTTATTTAACTTTATTGCTTCGTTGAACTGCTGAATTGTTATGAATTTGTGTTATATGATCCACGTGCATACTTTTCATGGATTTGAACGTTTGCGTTTGATAATTGTGGCTGCCCGGTAGTAAATATGAGGGGCCGCCCGAGCTTGTCCGTGGGCGCGTCAGGGCGTGTCCACGGAAATACACGGAGAATTGTCAAGTCCGGTTGTAGATGCTCTTATGCCTTGGTTTATTAATATGTAATCGGGTTCACTTTTGAATATGAACAAATGAAGTAAAAATCTATACGTTGCATTCTTTCAGGGAAAAAAGAACTGATACTACTATATTTTTTTGACAGTAAGAACTACTAGTACTACACAATTTAATTTTTTTAGGCAACTTCACAATTAAAAAAATAGATTTAATTCACAAATTATTTTTGAGCAATAAGTACAAAATTTAATTTTTTAGGGGTACTACACAACTTAATTTGTCTTAGGCAACTACACAATTTAATTTGTTTTTAGGCAACTACACAATTTAATTTTTTTAGGCAACTACACAATTTAATTTTTTTTGAGGGATGGAAAGACAATTATTGAATCAGCACCTGCAGTGGCATACACAAGACGTCGGGGGTATCTAAGAGCCACAAATGGCGCCCCAAATCAAGATTAGCAGCGGCCTTTGCGAGTTCATGTGCCTCCCAGTTTTTCTCTCTTCTTTCATGACTGAACTTTACTGCAGCAAACTCCCCCGCCCTCTTCTTTATATCTGATATAATAGCTGCACTTTGTCCAAGGTAAAGGCCCCTCAGATGGTTGATAGTAGATAAGCAATCAGTAACAACCTGCACCTTGTTGATATAGAGATCTGATGCTAGCGCAAAAGCTTCCCTAAAAGCCATAGCCTCCAGCGTCTCAGCCTGAACCAAATCCTGAAGCACAACCGCAGATGAGCCCTGATAGTGACCCAGTTCATCGCGGCAGACGACAGCAATGCATCCTCTGTCATTATTTCTTGAGATAGCAGCATCAACCATCAGCTTAAAATGTCCCTCTAGAGGCGGAGTCCAGGTTTTCCTTCTGTCCCCTGTAGGTTGATGTACTACAGTGGAGGTCGCCGTCCCGGCAGGCCGACAAGGAATTAAGGCAAGGTCTGCTAGGAATTTCTGAATGAAACTGAAAGTGGACAGTGGCGAATGAAATTCTTGCTCATGTATGGCCTTCCTCCTAGCCCACCATATTGACCATAAAGTCACCAGCAGCAAAACGAAGTCATCTTCCTTCAAAGAGTCCATCATCACCATGAGCCAAAGCCTAGCGTCTGGGATGTTGCAAGCAATTAAATGTCCGACAAGGTCCTCATCCATCAATCCCCACACACACTTGGCCATATTACAGTCTATCAAAGCATGTCGCCATGTGTCTTCTGCTGAGTTGCAAATTTGGCAAACGTTAGAATCCGCCATCTTCCTGTGGTGCCTGACCCCTTCAGTGGGAATTGAATTGCGAGCAAGCCTCCATGCAAAGTTCCTGATCCGACCCGGCACTTTAACCTTCCAGAGTTACTTCCAGTGGCTCTGACTGTCGCTGGAATTAGAGGGCGCCGCCCGGCCTTCAAGCCAGTCCTCCCTCCTTTTCTTCGTGTCGGCTAATAATCTGTAAGCTGATCGGACACTGAAAACTCCGTTACGTTCATAGTGCCATGCCCATAGATCGTCAACATTTCGAGCACTGATTGGTATGTTCAGGATCACAAACGCATCAGGAGCCTGCATATGCTGCAAAACTTGCTGCCGATCCCATGTTTTAGTCACCTGATCAATGAGGTCACTCACTAATTCCGGCGGATCCGTCGATCTTGGATGCAGAGTTCTGAGCATAAAGTCCCGAGGCAACCAATTGTGTTCCCAAATATTGATAGACTTCCCATTACCAACTCTCTTTATAAGCCCTTGTTTTAGAACAGATAGACCAGCACAAACAGCTCTCCAAACCTGTGAAGGGTGAGTCCCAAGCTCGGCATTCAGCACGTCACCCTCTGGGTAATAAACAGCGCGCAAAATCCTGGCACTAAGTGAATTCGGGTCCTTTGTAAGTCTCCAAGCTTGCTTAGCTAGCATAGCTAAATTAAATAATTCAGTATCCCGGAACCCCGAACCTCCCTGGTACTTTGGCATTGTGAGTTTATCCCAAGACACCCACGCAACTCTTCTTTCGCCATTCTTGCTTCCCCAAAAAAATTTCCTCAACATCGTGTCAATCTGCTGGCACAAACCCCGTGGTAACAAGAAACATGACATAGCAAATGTGGGCACTGCTTGGGCCACTGATTTTACCAAGACTTCCCTCCCCGCCGAGGCCATGCACCTCTCAATCCAACCTCTTACTTTTGACCATAGTCTATCTTTGATGTACTTAAAGGACCCATTTTTAGATCGTCCCACATCCGAAGGCAACCCCAGGTATCTCTCTGAGAGAGATTCATTGGGCACATCAAGGATCCCCTTAATAATAGTTCTGCGATCATTAGGATAGCCCTTACCAAAGAATATACTTGACTTTGCAAGGTTAACTCGCTGTCCAGAGGCCTCACAGTATTTCTGAATAATACCTTTAGCCAGAAGGGAAGCATTCTCATTGGCCTTGAACATCAATAAACAATCATCAGCGAACAATAGGTGGTTTACCGGGGGAGCATTTGGTGCAACCACCACCCCCTTTACATCTTCATTCGAGCTTGCACTTTGCAACAGACAAGAGAGGCCCTCAGCCGCCAAAAAAAAATAAGTAAGGGGAGATAGGGTCACCTTGGTGAATGCCCCAAGTTGGTCTAAATTCATCCAACTTACACCCATTGAGGAGAACATTGAAAGTAACTGTCGTGACACATTGCATGACTTTTGCTACCCAGTTTGGGCTAAAACCCAGCTTTAACATGACTGCTCTCAGGTAGTTCCATTCCACCCTATCGTAAGCCTTCATCATATCCACCTTCAAAGCACAAAAAGAATTGTTCTTGCTCCTAGAACGCTTCATAAAATGCAAGCACTCATAGGCGGCAATGATATTGTCAGAGATGAGCCTACCGGGGACAAACGCGGACTGTTCAGGCGACACAATCTCAGGGAGAATCCTCTTCAACCGATTAGCATAAACCTTTGAAATAATCTTAAAGATTACATTACAAAGGCTTATAGGACGGTATTGAATGAGGGAGGTTGGGTTGGGTACCTTCGGGATCAAAACTATGAAAGTCCTATTTATAACCTCCGGAGAATCTTCGCCGTTCAGAACACGTAAAACCACCTTAGTTACCTCATCGCCACAAATCCCCCAATTTTTCTGAAAAAACTGTGCCGGGAAACCATCAGGTCCTGGTGCCTTAGTGGGGTACATATGGAAGAGTGCTTCTTTAATCTCAGTAGTAGAGTAGGGAGCATCGAGCATGGAATTCATGCTAGCATCAACCCTACAAGGGATATGGGACAGAACCTCCTCTATCCCCACCGTACTCTCAGATTTGTACAGATTCTCATAGAACTCGGTGGTCAATGAACCAATCTCGCCCTGGTCGCTGCACATAGTACCATCCTCGCATACTAGTTGCTCTATCCGGTTCTTCCTTCTCCGGTTACTAGCTTTCTGGTGAAAAAAGTTGGTGTTGCCATCGCCCTCAGCTAGCCATTGCACTCGCGACCTCTGCTGCCACATGATTTCTTCACGCAAGTTCAGCTCAACCATTCTCGCCTCAACCTGAACCTCTTCAGCAGAAGGTCCAAGTCTGCCCGGGGCCGATCTCAGCACCTCCAACCTTCTGCGCAACTCCCTTAGTTCTTTCCTGACATGGCCGAAGGTGCTCAGACCCCAGCTCGCCAGAGAGCTAGCAAGCCTGTTAAGCTTTGCCTGAAGATCTCCCACCGAGAAGCTATGTGCCTCGTCCTTCCACACACGCTCGAGCATAGGCGTGAACTCATGGTGAGTCTCCCACATTGATCCACAGCCAACCGACGGTTAGCCGGATGCTGATCAGTGCATAGAACAATCGGGCTGTGGTCTGACTTTGCAGCCACCAAATGACGGACTGCTGCAAAGGGGAACAGGGCGCTCCAGCTTGCAGTAGTCAAGGCTCGATCCAATCTGACGCGACAATATTGTCCACCCACAACACGTTTTTCAAAAGTCCAGTCAACGCCAATGTACCCCAAGTCATCCAAACCACAAATATCCACAGCTTCCCTGAATCCGCCCATCTGTGATACATCTCTATCGTTGGGTCCCATTTGTTCCTCCCTCCGGAGCACTTCATTAAAATCGCCAATACATAGCCAGGGGAGAGTAGACTCCCCCCGCAATCGAGTCATCATATTCCAAGTATTTTGCCTCTGGCTCCTATTTGCTTCGCCATAGAAACATGTAAGCCGCCAGTCATCCTTCCCCTGCTCCAAAACCCAAGTATCAATGTGATATCTAGAGAAGTTTCTAACTTGGACATTCAGCCCATTACGCCAAAACACAGCAATACCACCACTTCTCCCTGAACTTGCCACAGCAAAACCTCCTTCGAAGCCCAACAAAGATGTCAGCCCCTCCACTCTCTGTTTTGTCAGTTGTGTTTCCACAAGACAAACCACCGACGGCGCACTTCCCGAAATGAGCTCCCTGAGCTCGCTAACTGTCGCGGGGTCGCCAATCCCACGATAGTTCCAGCATAGGACTCTCATTGTGCCCGGCGGTCCTCCTCGTTGGAGGCCGCCTCGATAGTCATATCACTATCCTCTATTACATCACCATCTCCATGCCTTCTCCTTTTAACGATTGGGGCCTTCCCCGGTGTACCAGAAATAGAAGGTGGAGGCCCATCCGTTGAACTGGACGTAGTTCCATTCTCGAGCAACAAAACAGTCCCGGCCACCTTGCCTGCAAGATTTGCAACGGGCTGACCATTAACACTTATCGTTCTGTCGCCAGCTATCAACCTTTTCCTGACACTTTTATTCGTCTCCGGGTCATCAAATGGATTAAACTTAGAGAGGTCCATGTCAGTAGGAAGATCACTCTCCGCTACAACGCCTCTTCCCCCTCCCCTACCAAACATGCCTCCCCTACCCTTCCACTAACCACACCTCTCGTCCCAAACCTTCCTCCCCCTCTACCATCCATGCCACCCCTGCTGCCACCTGCATCACCTCTTCCTCTTCCCCCAGCCACCCCTCCACCGCTTGGCTCAAACGACCAGAGCAACCAGTCACCCCATTCGCAAGTGTTTGGGTCGTGGACACCATCACCACACTCCTCCACAACATGTCCCATGCATCCACAAAAAAAAACAGAAATCGGGTAGCTTTTCATAGTAAACAGGGTATTTCTTTCTCTCCTTCAATGTGATTGGAACAAATCGCACTAGTGGCTTATGCACGTCCAGGAACACTCTCACTCGGAGACTACTTGATGGGTTGATTTTTCCTTCGTTCACTATAACCGTAAATGTTGGTAAACCCACCTTCTTGGCAACTTTTTCAGCGAGGTCCTTCTTCCTCGTCAAACCATCCGGAAAACCCTTAACCCGTGCCCACACTGGTATTTTATCCAGGGCATAATCTGTGACATTAGTGAACCCATCATACTCCACAATCACCACCGGATCTCTCTTAAACAGCCAAGGGCCGCCATCCATCACACGCTTCCAATCACCCAAACAGTGGCACTGAACAAGAAAAAGATTCGGCCCCTTGATGTTAAAAGTGACACCCTGGGCCGAAGACCACGCATTTCTCATCGCATTAAGAAGAGCAGCATGACTAAAAGGCCTTGAGGTATGGACCCTGAACAGCCCTAACCAGCGAACATCCTTAATAAGCTCCTCTACCTCCCCTGACAAATCAAGGTCCTCTTCTTCCTCTCCATGCAGATTCAGCCCTTCAAAACAATCTTCAATGTTTGGTTCTGGACCATAGCTGTCCCACTCAGAAGAATCACCCCCGCCCTGGCTTCCTCCGCTCGTGCCACCCCTCTCGCCTCCTGGCTTCACAGAGCGCGCCGCCGGGGCATCAGCCACTCCCGGAGCTCTCCCATCCCCCCCTGACTTCCCTTCTCCTGTCCTCTCTCTACCATCTCCCTCCCGATTCATCCTCCCCTCCACCCCCAACTTCTTTGCGTTCGAATCCTCCATACAGCTTACTTGCACACCCAGCGGGCAGCCGACTCACCCAACCCCAGCACGGATCAGGCGATCTACAACGGAAATTTTGTGGACTTCGGCGCCGCCGCCGAAGGAGATGGGGACCCTAGGAAACACTAGGGGTACACCCAGCGTTTTGATTTTCGTTTTGTGATTTTTCTCGCCCTAGGCCGAGATGGCCGAATTTCGGTCGTTTTTAAAAATTTCGGCCGAAATTTGACCAAATTTTGACTGAAATTTGATTAAAATTTGACCAAAATTTCTCAAATTTGACCAATTTCGGCGGAAGATAGATTTCGCCCTAGGCCGAGATGGCCGAAATTCGGCCGAAATCCATTTTTTACGGCCGAAATTCAAAACCCTGGGTACACCCCAGCGGGCAGCCGAAAATGGACGTTGGAATTGAAGAGAAGCTGTTTCTAGGGCCCAGGAGAGTCCTGATTCGGACGGACATTTGGCCCAACATTTCTCGCTCGCTAGCGACTTCCGAAACCCTCGCTTCCATTCCTCAATCATTCCGCAGGACCAAACCCTCCTCCGCCCTCCGCCTCCGCCCACCACCGGCGGCCATGGACGACCCGCAGTTCCTCGTCGGCACCCCCAGGAGCGAGCTGCTCGCGCGAAGGCCGGGACCCTGCGACGCTCGACGTCGGCATAAACCTGGTGCTCTATTTCGTGTACGACTACCTCCCTCACCCGCCCGTCTCCCCCGCCCCCACCACCACCCTCTCGCTCGCCGGCGCGTCCTGGGTCTCCGACGGCGTCGACCGCATCAGCCGCCTCCCCGATGTGCTCCTCCGCGACATCATCACCCGCCTCCCCACCAAGGACGCCGCGCGCACCGCCGCCCTCTCCTCGCGCTGGCGCCCACTCTGGCGCTCGGCCCCCCTCGCTCTTGTCGACAGCCACCTGCTCCCGGACGGCGGCGCGGCCAGGCAGTTCACCATCGGCGCTCCCTCTCCCCGCGCCGTCACCGACGCGGTGTCCCGCGTCCTCGCGGCGCACCCCGGCCCCTTCCGCTGCGTCCACCTCACCCAGTCACCCGGACCATAATGGAGGAGCACCGCGGCGAGATGGCGCGCTGGCTCGACGTCCTCGTCGCCAAGGGAGTCCAAGAACTCGTCTTTGTCAACCGCCCTTGGCCGCTAGACCTGCGCCTCCCGGCCACGCTCTTCAGCTGCTCCTCCCTCACCCGCCTCTATCTCGGCGTCTGGAGGATCCCGGACACCGCCGCCGTACCACGCGGCGCCAGATTCCCCAACCTCAAGGAGCTCGGCCACTGCATGACTGTCATGGAGGACCGCGATCTGGCATTCATGCTTGAAAGAAGCCCCGTCCTGGAGTCCCTCATCATCATGGGGAGCCAGACCGGAGTGCGCCTGCGCCTCGTCAGCCAAAGCGTGCGGTGCTTTCAGCTGGGATATACCTACTTGGAGGACATCGAGGTGGTGGATGCACCTCGCCTGGAGAGGCTCTTCCAGTCGGATAATTTTCGCCAGAGCGGGCTCACTGCCCCCAGCATCAAGAACTGCTCTTCCAAGATCAAGATTGGGCGTGCACCTAACCTGCGTGTGCTGGGATACATTCGGCCAGGAGAGCAAGAGTTGGGGATTAGCAACATCATCATCGTGGTACATCCTAATTTAATTTGCATCTCTGCCGTGTCAATTAGTAACAATGCCAATCTATGGTCCCAATTAGTTCATCGTGGTATGCAGCTCGCTTGTAGTGCTAATCTAATTTGCATGTGTATAAAGTATACCTGCTATGTCAATATATGATCTGAATTTGCATGTGTACAAGGAGAGCATTATCCCTAATTTGATTTGCATGTGTAGCTGTGCTGTGTCAATTAATAATACTCCCAATTAGCTGTTTATCTGTCCTTGGGTGCATTGCAGGCTGGAACAAAGGAGAGCATTGTCCCTAGTGTCCAGATTTTGGCCATAGAGGTGCAATTCGGTTGCCGCAATTCTGTCAAGAAAGTGCCTGGTTTTCTCAGATGCTTTCCTAACCTGGGGACCCTCCATGTCCAGGTAAAATTGGTTAACTTCACTACACTTACTGCATTGGCAATTTTTAATTCTGTCAGAACTGATTATTTATCTAGCAAGGTCAGAACTGTGAGTCAGATTAATTATATGATTGATGGCCTGCTGCAGCATGATATGTCCTCATAGATAAGATCCCTGAACTATGCATGTGCTAATATGGCCTGCCGATTGATTTCATTTGCAGTCCGCACGCATACCTAAAGAGTCCACTGGCAAGGTGAATCTCAAGTTCTGGCAGGAGTGCGGTCCCATCAAATGCGTACTGCAGAGCTTGAAGAAGGTGTTCTTGTACGAGTTTCGAGGGTCAGAAGTGAAGTTGCTTTCCTCAAGTTCATCGCGGAGAGAGGTGGGGTGCTGGAGCAGATGGTGGTTGTGGTGGCCAAGGAATGTTTCTCTCCGGGAAGTGATGGTTTGAATGCCAAGCTGAAGCCTCTGACCAACGCAAAATGGAACAGCAAAGGTTGCAAACTTGAGCTCTTCAAGAGCCCACTCACTGATGTGGCAGGTCCAATTTGCAGCCACCGACATGCTTCTGACTTCGGGTTTGCTGACCCCTTTGACCTCGAGTTCTACTGCGAATCTGAAACGATCTCCGTAAGTTAATAAGTAGCAGTATGCCGTGCCTCTTGTGGTGCAAGACTACTGGTAACTAGTTAGACTTTGTGTTGTCGGGAATGACAGACAGGAGCTAAAAATACCTGCATTTCTATTGGCAAGCTTTCTGCATGATGAGGTTGTTTCTTGTTTGTGCCAAGTCAAGACTTATGTGGCTAAATGCTGGTGGAAGAAGTAACAGATCGAATTAGATAAAAAATATTAGTACCTTCCAAGCCAATCACCAGGGCTATCTAGTACTCTAGTGCCTAGCTAGTATGGTTTTTCTGGTTTGTCCAACTGCAATTTCATTAGCATGTTGTGCATTTGTTATTACCATGAATCAATCTGTTATGCATTAGAAAGGTGTCACTGTCAGTTTGAATGAGTATAATTAATTATTACCATAATTATGTTCTTTAGTTTTGCTTTTCAGACTTTTACAGTTTCCTTTTGTTAAGTATTACTCCCTCGGTTCCATAATAAGTGCCGTGGTTTTAGTCATTTGAACTAAAACCACGACACTTATTATGGAATGGAGGGAGTATTACTGATTACTGTAGTTGCGCAGATATATGTGAAATCTTCGCAAAACAAGAATCATATCTTCACCTGTTGAGCACTAAAACTACTCTGGTTTGCCTACCTCTCTAGTTACAGAGGGGTGAGAGGGGCTTCGTCGTTTTAGTCACGTGACCAGGTCATTGGTTGTTTTGAAAAATAGATCATTTTGCTCTTATGTCCTGAGCACACTGTGTGTGGAACACATGGATTACAGAATAGTACTTTTAAAGTAGCACAGACCAAACTGGAAAAATGAAGGTAGCAAGTGCACTGCAATTGAAGCGGCACACAATCAATCAAATGTACTCCTTTACGGCCTATCGATCCGATTCAGCTTCGATTTAGTGACGAGTTAGATATCCATGAGTTGAATTTAGTTTGCTCTGGTTCAGTATTTTCGCAGGCCAGCTGAATCTGTCCAGCTTGCCTCTTACATCCAGATGATGACCTTGTGCTTACTATTATTGATATGCATTCCTTCCATCCTTGTCATGGAGATCTTATCTCAATTCTATTCCAATACCTTTTTCACACAGACTTCACACGAAGAATTAGTAGAGAACTTAAGCAAACATTTCAATGAAATCTCATTGTTTTGATTAGGGAAAATGCGTTCATATGAAGCCCCATGCATGAATACACACATAACATCTAGGGATTTCAAACATGTCTAGACAAATTTCTGGTAATTTTTAAAAGACCCACAAATAAGTTCTTTGTGTTTTGATGGGTTTCAGAAACATGTAATCCTGTTTTCAATGAACTAAAGAAATATTTCGAAAGAATTCATACTGATTTTCACACATCAATTCTCACGAATACACACAATATCTAGGGATTTCAAACATGTTTATACGATTTTCGGTCAACTTTTTACAAGTCTTAGAAACAAGTTCAACCATGTTTGGATGGGTTCCAGAAACATCTAATCTTGGTTTCAATGGACTTCATAGCCATTTTCAGCAAAATTCACACTGATTGCACAGCTGTTTTAGACAATTCATACAAGTGTCGCCGCGGCGTGGTGGGGCTGTTGGTGATGTTTTTAATCTTGTAATGCTACCATGGATGTCAGTTTCATATTGGATTGGTCACAAATTCTTTTTGGACTTTAAGAAAAAAAACAGCACAGCCAACTATCAACAAACAAGAATAGATCAGCCAACTAACCACAGCACACTCAGACTCAGGGCTTCCAACTCTTTCTCACACTAGAGTCCATAGATTGCTTGGTTTCGACTAGGATTGATGACGACACAGCGGCCGAGTTATCAAAATGACTTCTACCTTGTTTAAAAAAATGACTTCTACCCTTTTGGCAACAGAATCAAAGCCAGTGCAATTTCACTAACCAAGGCTAGCATAAACTATTACTCTCTTGGCAACAGAGTCTATGAATGAACTGCTCATCTTGTGCTAAATGTCTAGTGAATAGGGAAACCCACATCTGTCAATGTTACGCAGTTACACCCTTACTATTACTTTTGTTTTCAAGCCACTCTCTATAACCCCTCAAGCTATATAAGGGGAGATAACCAGACGAGATGTATCAATCAGCTATACTCCTTTCCGCCAACCTTGCTATTGTTTGAGATTGAACGAGAGATGAATGAATAGTAAAGCAAAACTGTTGATCTCTTTCATTAATGATTAGGCTTATATACAATCTGAGAGGACGCAACAGAGGGACGCGTCCATTCCCGAACAGCGCATCGAGGGATGCGGTTGTTGCGGAGGGGCGGTTAGGACAAGGGGAGATTTCCCTTCAATTAAGTGTCTTAATTAAATCCTAACACTCCCCCTAATCTACGCTTGTCCATGCCATATCATCATGTTGAAAAGAGCCTCCTCCAAAAACCCTGTGGGAAAAATGTGAGGAGTATAATATGTTGCCAAAACTCCTTCAAACCCAGTGGGAAAATAAGGAGAAAATTATGCAACATATAATAGTTATTGTCTCCTTTAACTCAATACGAGAAAACTCATAGAATCAAGAGAACAATAAATATGTCGTATATACTTTCCTAAAAACCCCGGTGGGGAAAACTGAAAGTATGACATATGATCTCATGTTGATATTACCTCATTAAAAACCTTTATGAGAACCTGTATAGTAAACTCGTGAAGGGAAAAAGAGTATAATATGATGCATTGAACAGGAACACTTCAGGAAGATACTCCCCCTGATTCTTGCAAATTTCAAAGCCGTCACACACCAATTCCAAGAACATACATTTGGAATGTAGATGTTGGTAGAGACTTCGTGAACAAATCAGTCATATGGTTTGACTTGCAAGATATGCAATATAGCGATATTGCTTATTATGTAACCTGTTTGCATCTGGGCAACACAAGAAACATTATCGTTGAGATAATGGTTGGTGGATGTAGCCATGAGGTCTGTTTTGAAGACTCTCCATGAGAGGGCTACCACACCTAGTAGGAACACTAGACTTGTCTACGATCTGACATAGTGGGGATCTGATCGATGTATTCAATGATATCGGTGTTTACATTTCTGTGAAACTGAAAAACCAGGACAAGATGTTTGATGCCTTGGAGATATCGGAAGATATTCTTGAGTACCAACCAATTGTGTTTGGTGGATCCAATGGCATTATGGAACGTTGAGTCCCAATATCTCATTTCCATCATCTCTTGGTCTAAATAGGTCTTTCTCTACGTCTAGAGAATGAACTACCATGAGACTTATGGATGGATAAGATTTATCCACAATGAATTTCTTTAATATATTTTGGATATAGACAACATAGTATACCATAATGTATGAATGAAGATGCTCAAGTTGTAGTAACGAGCGGTATTTTGGTTCACCCATATCCTTCATTTTAAACTCCGCCATTTATATGATTACATGTGTTGTCATTGCAAACACACAAACATGGATAATCATCATTGTAGGAGTAATCCTTGTGTATAAGGATCTCACTACCTCGGTTGTACCATATGTACCGACAACAATAAGTCTTGTGGTGACTTACTGATTTTACACAATGTATGTTGCATTTTGTGTTTTGATTCAGAATTGAGATTCCATCGGAAATCAATCATATATGTCTGAATCTAGTGATTCACATGGATATGTGATCATACATCTATCAACTACAGAGATAGATGATTTTGTACTGCCAATGATATAAGTTATCGGAAAGAGATTCCACCTCTGGAGAATAGTTGGGTATCTGCGTGAACCCTTGTGCTACAATACTTGCTCTTTGTTTCACCACCTCGTTGTTCTCAATTCTGTTTCCAGAAGAAAACTGGTGTAGGTATTGCTTATGAATACCTTCTCATTATTGAGCAAGATTATTTCTACATAGATTATACCCTTTGCTTGAGTTCAGTCCGAGTGTTGTTCACACTTTGCCATGGCCATGGTCTTTGGATCCGAATCACTTGAAAGGTTTTTTCAATCTAGTTGAGAAATGTATGTCGACAATTGTAGACTTCCGGTTATATGTTTCTCCAGAATCTATATATCAATATATAGTTGATGGAAATATCATTACCCATGGTGACTGCTCGCGATTTCCCAATGCGATTGAGTCGGGTATTCCGATGTCCCAGTCATTTTGTGCACTATGACTTGGGTTGGTGGAGGTTTCCCGTCCACTGGGTGTATACTACCCATCAGGTGTCTGTCAACGTGAAGTTGACTTGCATTTACTGATTCACAGGCCTTGATATCCTTGCTTGCGAGAAGCTAAATCCTGATGTACTATTGCCGTACTTCTCCCCCTGTTGCTTTGAACGGGGATTTGAGTGGTTTTAGTTGGTACCTCCACTCTTTCCGACATATTTTTCAGGATTGTAGGATTTTATGACACCTTTATAGTCAGTAAATGAATCTGGCAGATTATTTGCAATGTGTTGCAAATCTTTTGAACGCATGGTTCAGATCTTTGAGTACGTGGATTTGAGGCAGAAGTGTGTTGAACATTCCACTAATTTCCTGGCATTCTTTATGGTACTTGAAATCTCCCCCTAATACCTGGAAATGTTCCTCATTGAATTAGCATACTGGCCTTGAATAACTCCCCATGCGAGGGGTGAGGGAGTCCTGGATTAGGGGGTGTTCGGATGGCCGGACTATACCTTCAGTCGGACTCCTGGACTATAAAGATACAAGATTGAAGACTTCATCCCGTGTATGGATGGGACTTTCCTTGGCGTGGAAGGCAAGCTTGGCGATGCGGATATTCAGATCTCCCACCATTGTAACCGACTTTGTGTAACCCTAACCCTCTCCGGTGTCTATATAAACCGGAGGGTTTTAGTCCGTAGGACAAACCTCAACATACAACAATCATACCATAGGCTAGCTTCTAGGGTTTAGCCTCCTTGATCTCGTGGTAGATCTACTCTTGTACTACCCATATCATCAATATTAATCAAGCAGGACGTAGGGTTTTACCTCCATCAAGAGGGCCCGAACCTGGGTAAAACATCGTGTCCCTCGTCTCCTGTTACCATCCTCCTAGACGCACAGTTCGGGACCCCCTACTCGAGATCCTCCGGTTTTGACACCGACAATGGTGCTTTCATTGAGAGTTTCTCTGTGTCGTCGCTTTTAGGCCCGATGGCTCCTTTGATCATCAACAACAATGCCGTCCAGGGTGAGACTTTTCTCCCCGAACAGATCTTCGTCTTCAGCGGCTTCGCACTGCGGGCAAATTCGCTTGTCCACCTGGAGCAGATCGAAAGCTACGCCCCTGGCCATCAGGTCAGGTTTGGAAGCTTAAACTACACGGCTGACATCCGCGGGGACTTGATCTTCGACGGATTCGAGCCGCAACTGAGCGCGCCGCACTGTCTCGATGGGCATGATCTAACTCTGCCGCCGAACAGTGGCCTGGAGGCCGCACACGCATCGGCTCCGACCCTTAATTCGGAGCCGATTGCGCTGATTGAGGATGAGCGGTTGGACGCCGCCTCGGGGGCTGCGATCTCAGAGGCGATCGAGCCGAACACCAGCCCCACACTCCGCAAGGCCCGTGACTCTGAGGGGCCGGATTCCTCTTCGGACTCCGAGCCCTCCGTGCGCCTGCCGATCGAATCCGATTGGGCGCCGATTATGGAGTTCACTGTCGCGGACATCTTTCAGCACTCGCCCTTCGGCGACATCCTGAAGTCACTAAAGTCTCTCTCTTTATCAGGAGAGCCCTGGCCGGACTACGGTCAGCAAGGTTGGGATACGGACGATGAAGAAATTCAATGCCCACCCACCACCCACTTCGTAGCCACTGTCGACGACTTAACCGACATGCTCGACTTCGACTCCGAAGACATCGACGGTATGGACGACGATGCAGGAGACAACCAAGAACCAGCACCTGTAGGGCACTGGAAAGCCACCTCGTCGTACGGCATTTATATGGTGGACACTCCAAAAGATGGAGATGGCGATGGAACAGCGGGGGATGACACCTCCAAGAAACAGCCCAAGCGCCGATGTCAGTGGCGCCGCTCTAAATCCCGCCAAAGTAAAAATGGTGATTCCGGCACGGGAGATAATAATACTCCGGATAGCGCCGAAGAACACCCCCTCCAGCAAGATTTAGCACAGGAGGATGAAGAAGCCAGCCCTCACGAGAGGGCGGCAGATAGAGAGGTTGAGGATGATAATTATATGCCTCCCTCTGAAGACGAGGCAAGCCTTGGCGACGACGAATTCGTCGTGCCAGAGGATCCCGCCGAACAAGAGCGTTTTAAACGCAGGCTTATAGCCACGGAAAGCAGCCTCAAGAAAAAGCAGCAACCGCTTAGAGCTGATCAAGATTTGCTAGCTGACAGATGGACTGAAGTCCTTGCGGCCGAAGAGTATGAACTCGAACGCCCCTCCAAGAGTTACCCAAAGCGCAGGCTGCTACCCCGATTAGAGGAGGAAGCACCTACATCACCAGCGCATGACATGGCCGACCAGCCACCTCGTGGCCGTGACAGAGAGGCCTCTCGGCCCTCCACTCAAGCCGTACCCCGGCGCCGCTCAAAACATGCTAAGGCACGGGAAAACGCGCCAGACCTGCGAGAGATACTGGAGGACAAGGCAAGAAAAACAAGATCGATCTACGGATCGCGCGGGCGCCCCACGGCACGTGACGGTGATCGTCACTCCGGATACAATAAATCCGGCCGGGCCGAACACAACAGACAAAGCTCCTTTGAGCTACATCGTGATATAGCCCAGTACAGAGGCGCCGCACATTCACTATGCTTCACAGATGAAGTAATGGATCATAAAATCCCCGAGGGTTTCAAACCCGTAAACATCGAATCATACGATGGCACAACAGATCCTGCAGTATGGATCGAGGATTATCTCCTTCATATCCACATGGCCCGCAGCGATGATCTACACGCCATCAAATACCTCCCACTCAAACTTAAGGGACCAGCCCAGCATTGGCTTAACAGCTTGCCGGCAGATTCAATAGGTTCTTGGGAAGACCTGGAAGTCGCATTCCTCGACAATTTTTCGGGTACCTATGTGCGGTCACCGGACGCTGATGACCTAAGCCACATAATTCAGCAGCCAGAGGAATCAACCAGGCAATTCTGGACACGGTTCCTAACAAAGAAAAACCAAATAGTCGACTGTCCGGACGCAGAGGCCCTAGCAGCCTTCAAGCATAACATCCGTGACGAGTGGCTTGCCCGGCACCTTGGACAGGAAAAGCCGAAATCTATGGCAGCTCTCACGACACACATGACCCACTTTTGCGCGGGAGAAGACAGCTAGCTAGCTCGCAGCAACAACTTAACCAAGAACCTTGGTAATTCAGATACCAAGGACAAAAGTGGCAGGTTGCGCCGGAACAAGCAAAAACACCACGTTATCAGCGACAGCAACGAGGATACGGCAGTCAATGCCGGATTCTGAGGCTACAAATCCGGTCAACATAAAAAGCCATTCAAAAGAAATACTCGACCGCATGTGCCAGATACATGTCACCCCCGAAAAGCCAGCCAATCACACCAACAGGGATTGTTGGGTGTTCAAGCAGGCAGGCAAGTTAAATGCCGAAAATAGAGACAAGGGGCTGCGTAGCGACGATGAGGAGGAGCCCAGGCCGCCGAACAACAGTGGACAGAAGAGTTTCCCCCCACAAGTGCGGATGGTTAACATGATATACGCAACCCACATCCCCAAAAGGGAGCGGAAGCGTGCATTACGGGACGTATACGCGCTGGAGCCAGTCGCCCCAAAGTTTAACCCATGGTCCTCCTGCCCGATCACTTTTGATCGAAGGGATCACCCCACTAGCATCCGTCATGGCGGGTACGCCGCATTGGTTCTAGACCCAATTATTGACGGATTTCATCTCACAAGGGTCCTCATGGACGGCGGCAGCAGCTTGAACCTGCTTTACTAGGATACAGTGCGGAAAATGGGCATAGATCCCTCGAGGATTAAGCCCAGCAAAACGACCTTTAAAGGCGCAATACCAGGTGTAGAGGCCAACTGTACAGGCTCAGTCACACTTGAAGCGGTCTTCGGATCTCCGGATAATTTCTGAAGCGAGGAGTTAATCTTCGACATAGTCCCGTTCCGCAGTGGCTATCACGCACTGCTCGGGCGAACCGCATTTGCAAAGTTCAATGCGGCACCGCACTACGCATATCTCAAGCTCAAGATGCCAGGCCCTCGAGGAGTAATTACGGTCAATGGAAACACCGAACGCTCCCTCCGAACGGAGGAGCACATGGCAGCGCTCGCAGCAGAAGTACAAAGCAGCCTCTCCAGGCAATTCTCCAGTCCGGCCCTCAAAAGGCCGGACACTGTCAAGCACGCCCGGAGTAACCTACAACAAGACCGCCTGGCACGTTCCGAGCTGGCGTAGCGATGCAGCCCCAACCCTAGCCCTCGCGATATAGCGAAACCAGTGCTTCGCGTACATAACTACGCTCTTGAAATACCATGGGCACAGGGGGAGGGGCATTATCATGGCATGCCCAAAACACGGCTTAAACCGTACAAGGGTCTGCCGAATTCTTTTTTTATTTTCCTCTTACTTTCAGGACTCCATACTTCGGACGACCTGTTCGGCAATCCAACTGCCGCACAAATGATGCAAGATCCAGAAAAGCAGACAAACCATGCCGCATTATGGAACTCCCAGGTGGTCTCTATTATGAGCAGTATACCTGTTTTGCATACAATTCCGCGGCCTGCCCCTGGACAGGACATGTTAAATAGTCCAATTTTTTGCTTATCGCACTATTTGTATCGTTCTGCTTGGATCGCAGCCTTCCTATAAACAATGCATAGCTTTTTGTCTATCTTTTGCATTACTCTCTTTTTTATATATGTTCATTAATAACATGCTGCACCCGTACACTGTGGTACGGCAAATACGCCAGGGGCTTCAGTACCCCTTAATATGGTGTGAGAAGTCCGAACACTTTCACAAGTGCGGCACCCCGAACTTATAGCATTACATGCATCGGATCCGAATCATGATTTGGGTCAATAGTTGGGTTTGCCCGGCTCATATGTTTTGGTGCCTTACGTTCCTCTATATTGGCTAAGGTAGCACTAGGAGAACTACTGCGATTGTGCCCCAGTTGAGCTGGGCCGAGCACCTCAGTAGAGAAAGCTAAAATTGACTGTCATGATGAGGCGAGAGACCGGTCGCTGTTCGAGAGGTTTTTCGAGTCCCTAAAGACTTATGCCGCTTAGAGCGAGGAGCCGGCTTTGTCCGGCCAAGGCGTGGATAGCGCCACGAACTCGGTCTTGCGAATACTAGGGGCTTCGCCGAAATTTAAAATTATAGAGTTCTATGGCTAAGTGAGAGTGTTCAAGCATTATAGTCCGATTGCCTTGTTCGTTGTGCTGAGCGCCTCCCTCGAAGGACCCAATCATGGGAAAAAGAGCGCTCGGGTTTATCCCGAACACCCCAGCACTAGTGGCATGGGGGTAGAAGCCTACGACTGGCCATCTCTCAATTTTTTGATAAACGGCCGCACAGAAAGTAATATTTTAAATTCAAAGAGCATTGCTCAGCGCATATGAACAAGTTTTCAGCGCACAGGACAATACGAGCGAGTTTACTCAAAAATTACATCCCTGGTACATTCATCCGCCATAAGGCGGGCACCCGCCAGAACATCCTTATAATAGTTCTCGGGCTTGCGATGCTCCTTCCCCGGCGGCGACCCATCCCTCACAAGATTCTCACCGTCCAGCTTACCCCAGTGCACCTTTGCACGGGCAAGGGCCCTACGGGCACCTTCGATGCAGACGGAGCGCTTGATGACCTCGAGCCTTGGACAAGCCTCCACCATCCCCAGTCGCCGCACCAGTCCGAAGTAGCTCCCAGGTAGGGCCTCCCAAGGCCACATCCGAACTATGAAGCCCTTCATGGCCTGTTCGGCCGCCTTGTGGAGCTCGACCAGCTGCTTCAGCTGGTCGCTCAAGGGCACAGGGTGTCCGGCCTCAGCGTACTGAGACCAGAACACCTTCTCGGTCGAGCTGCCTTCCTCGGCTCGGTAGAATGCGGCGGCATCGGATACTCTACGGGGAAGATCAGCGAATGCTCCTGGAGAGCTCCGGATTCGGGTAAGTAACAAGTAGATTACTTTTATATGTCTGCTTTGCATAAAGAATGCCTTACCCGCTGCTATCTTTTTTACCGCATCCAACTCCTGGAGGGCCTTCTGGGATTCGGCCTTGGCAGACTTGGCAGTTTCAAGGGCCGCCGCGAGCTCGGACGCTCGCGTCCTCGAGTCAAGCTCCAAACTCTCATGTTTTTTCATGAGAGCCTGAAACTCTTGCTGCACCTCGCCGACCTGCGCCTCAAATTTCTCCCGCTCGGTGTGCTCCGTGGCCGCTTTCTTCTCGGCCTCGGACAACACCTGCTTGAGGGTCGCCACCTCTGTTGTGGCCCCTACAATAAACAAGTGTAATCCTGTCATTTTTTGCAATTGCATATTTTTATATATTTTTCTATAAGGTATCTCTTACCTTCCTCCTCATCGAGCTGCCGCTTGGCAAGGCTGAGCTCTTGCTCGGTCCGCTCGAGGCCCTGCTTCAGGGCACCCACCTCCGCAGTCAGTGCGGCGGTTGCAAGCAGCGAAGCCTGCATTCGCATATTGACTCTTTTTTGTTAGAGTCCTGCGAAATTTAATAGATCCTCTATTCGGCTTTTCTTTCCGAACGCTAAACAAAGCATCAGGGGCTACTGTCTATGCGGTAATATTCTTACATATTTTTTACTTACCTCGAAGCCTGTTAGAAGGCTAGCACAAGCTTCAGTCAGTCCGCTCTTGGCGGACTGAACCTTCTGGATCACCGTACTCATGATAGTACGGTGCTCCTCGTCGATGGAGGCGCCCTTAAGCACCTCCAGTAGATTGTCCGGCGCCTCCGGTTGGACGGAGGCCGCTGGCTCGGTAGGCTTGCTCCTCTTAGAAGGAGGTCGCCTGCCGCAGTCCGGAACCGTTGAGGATTCTGGCGCGGTGTCCGGCGCAAAGCCGGACTTGGAGCCCTGGGGGGGTCTTGTCCCCTTTACTCCTGGAGTCTGGGAGGTCGCCTCTCGGCTCTTCCAGGGCCACCTCCTCTTGGCCTGCAACTTGTTGCGACGCCACTTCGGCGTCGTCCGCGGCATGGGGGGAGGCAGCGGGCGGAACTGAATTCACGTCCGATGAATCCAGGGAGCCGCTCGACGCTCGTCGAGCCCGTCCTTGGGCAGGCTGCATGATTATATTCGACATTAGGGAAAGCTGTGCAACAAAGGAATATCATGAGTTACTCTGGTATCCGAATACTTACGATTTCACCGGGCGCTTGACCCTGTGCGGCCACTCCCCTTCACCCTCGTTGGTGTCGGTAGAGTAGTCCGGAGGAGGGGTCTTCCTCTTCTTCGACCCTTTGGCCTCCCCTGTTGGGGCGGACTTCTACTTCTTTCCTCCCCCCGCTGAAGGGGGAGAGGTTTCTTCTTCCTCCTCCTCGTCTTCACGGGAGGAGTGTGTCTCGGATTCGTCGGACGACGAGTCCGACACCACCATATGCCGGGAACTCTTTCGAGTCCCCGTGGCCTTCTTCTTGGCCTTCTTCTCCGGCACCACATAAGGTGCCAGAACCAGCAGCTTCGCTAAGCAAGCATGGGCTGGGTCTTCGGGCAAGGGAGCCGGACAGTTAATCGGTCCGGACTTCACCTACCAAGCATGTCAAAGGTGAGGGAGTTTAGATCCCGCATAGAGTCAAACTATGAAAAAACTAACATCCTATAAAAGGTGAAAATATCTTACCTCGCTAGCGTGACGCTGCGAGCTGAATCCGCGGTCTTCGGAGGCGGATGCGGGAGCCTCGGCGCCTTTGGTTAGCACATTCCAGACATCTTCGTACGTCGTGTCGAAAATCCTGCTAAGGGTTGGGTGCTGCGCCGGGTCGAACTCCCACAAATTAAAGTCCCGTTGTTGACATGGGAGAATCCGGTGAACGAGCATAACCTGGACTACATTGACAAGCTTGAGCTGCTTGTTCACCAGGGACTGGATGCATGTCTGCAGCCCAGTCACCTCTCCTTCGTCGCCCCACGACAGGCCCGTCTCCTTCCAGGACGTGAGCCGCGTAGGGGGTCCGGATCGGAACTCAGGGGCTGCGATCCAGTTCGGATCGCGTGGCTCGGTGATGTAAAACTACCCTGACTGCCAACCCTTCAGGGTCTCCACAAAGGAGCCCTCGAGCCATAGGACATTGGCTATCTTGCCCGCCATGGCGCCTCTGCATTCCGCCTGGTTGCCATGCACAACCTGCGGCTTGACGTTAAAAGTCTTGAGCCAAAGACCGAAATGGGGGCGGATGCAGAGGAAGGCCTCCCACACGACGATAAACGCCGAGATGTTGAGGATGAAGTTCGGGGCCAGATCATGGAAATCCAGGCCGTAGTAGAACATGAGCCCCGGACAAATGGGTGGAGAGGAAAGCCCAGTCCGCAGAGGAAATGGGGAAGGAATACTACCCTCTCATGGGGCCTTGGGGTGGGGAGGAGCTGCCCCATTTCGAGAAGCCGGTGCGCGATGTTGTTAGACAAGTATCTGGCTTTCCTCAGCTTTTTGATATGGCCCTCCGTAACGGAGGAGACCATCTACTTGCCTCCCGCTCCGGACATGGCTGGAGAAGGTTGAGGTGGGAAGTGCGGGCTTGGGCGCTGGAGCTCGGGTGCGCAGAAGATGGATAGGCAGAGGAGAAAGAAGGCATAGGTAAAAAGGTGGATCCTTATCCCCTTATATGGGCGGATGCGGCTATGCGTCCCCACCAGCCTGGTAAAACTCGCTTATCTCCCAAGTGCCGTGATAAATGGTGCGGTTGGGTTACCCACATCCGTATTGATGAGAATCCCGTAGATAAAGGGGACACGATCTCTGCTTTGACAAGACGTGCCAAGGAAACCGCCTCGCAAAATGCGCTGAGGTGGGGGAGTAAAAACGATTCGAATAAAGGCTTGGCCGTAGCGTGATGTCACGCCGCGAAATACGTCGGCAGATTAGATTTGTGTTAATATTATTCTCTCTATGGCAATATGTGGAAACTTATTTTGCAGAGCCGGACACTACCCTTAGTGTTTACAAAAATTTTATGAAGAACTTGGAGGAGGAACCCGCCTTACAATGCCGAAGACAATCTGCATGCCGGACTCGTCGTCATTGAAGCCTGGTTTAGGGGCTACTGAGGGAGTCCTGGATTAGGGGGTGTTCGGATGGCCGGACTATACCTTCAGCCGGACTCCTGGACTATAAAGATACAAGATTGAAGACTTCGTCACGTGTCCGGATGGGACTTTCCTTGGCGTGGAAGGAAAGCTTGGCGATGCGGATATTCAGATCTCCCAACATTGTAACCGACTTTGTGTAACCCTAACCCTCTTTGGTGTCTATATAAACCGGAGGGTTTTAGTCCGTAGGACGAACCTCAACATACAACAATCATACCATAGGCTAGCTTCTAGGGTTTAGCCTCCTTGATCTCGTGGTAGATCTACTCTTGTACTACCCATATCATCAATATTAATCAAGCAGGACGTAGGGTTTTACCTCCATCAAGAGGGCCCGAACCTGGGTAAAACATTGTGTCCCTCGTCTCCTGTTACCATCCGCCTAGACGCACAGTTTGGGACACCCTACCCGAGATCCGCCGGTTTTGACACCGACAAGGGGCTTGAGGTATTGACGGAAATACAATTATTCCTCACATAGATCCCAACTATATGTTGAGGGGCCAATGATGTATGTCGGGTGGTGATATCGGTATGCAACCGAATTACCGCAGATAGGAAATACTTGGTAGATGTCCACATATCAAAGATAGAGGGGAATAATATTATGCAGTTCTGTCATGAGCGTGTAAAACTGTATGACTCCAACGTAAAGTTGGCAAGTTGCAATTCCAAAGTAAAGATAATGCAATGAGCTTAACTCTTTGGATAGGATTCTACCAAACCATTTTGAGTCTAGACATTAGGACAAATTGCTAAACTTCAATCCAAGGGCCATAGAGAAGGCACTCAAGGAGAATTCTACAATGTTATCCATTCGATTTGCTTGAAATCGATGTCAGGATAATGAGCCAATGGTTTCGTGTGAATAAAGCACACACTTAAGACCATCATATAGATATGTCTTTTAGAACCATGGAATACCTGAATAGTCTAGTCAATGGATGGGAAGAGCCACTTACCTCAACTTGATGCATTCAAGGAGTCTGAGTGGTTCAGCATAGACTTTAAGGTGTGCGAGCCTTAAAATTAGCTTCCCTGTGTCACTTGTAGTGCACATAAAATCCAAATGGTGTTAGAATTTAGCATTATAATAATCATAAACTATTGGAATTGCTGATAGTTTTGGTTTCAACCCAATGTCTCGATGACCAAGGCGAGTATGCCAAGTTTTTCATGTACAAGATATTTTGGAAAACTATATTGGACCCAACATGTGCTATGGGTTTTGTAGTATGTGTAGTACAATCCAGATGATACATAGAGAATGTGCTTGCCATATCCGCTGCATATGGTAAAGAGAAGGTATTTCTCTTTCTTGTCAGCATAAGTTTCGCTATGAAAACCATTTTGACGAATATCTCTATAGCTTAGTAGGGTACAAATTAAACTTGGGAAACAATGAAGCATCCCGACGTTACTCGAGTACCCACAGGGATAGTAAATATGACTCGAGTTGAGCCAACAAATACCTCATCGCGTCTAGCGATTTTAAAATATCTCCTTTCTCTCAACGAGAGTGGAAACATTTCACTTCCCTGAGTATAGAGTTTGTGGTGCATATGTCCACAAGGCACATATCATCTTTCATCAAATTGACCCCCGTAGAAATCTATATATAGACATGAAGATTCTCAATATGAAAATCACTGTCAGATATATAGAATACATACAAATGTATTTGTATCAAAGTGTTGATACAGTATATTGTGATATACAATATATGATGACAACAATAATCATGTTTTTATTAGAACATCATAAATGGAAATAAATAAATTGATCACTAAGGAGACTAAGGGACTAAATGTATATAGTCTCCAAACATGTCGGTTGATGCATATTCAACCATCATGCTCTTCATGCTCATAGGGTCTCGTGACAACCTGATGGTGTCAGGTTGAGGGTTTGAAGTGAGTTTCAAACCATTACCCTTGAGGTCCTTTGCATCCCGGTGGCGTGGCTTGGATTGCACGCACTATCCCATAGGATGCAAGACTGATCTTGATGTCTATGACCCGCTTAAGTAAGTTGTGGCCATTGAAGGCAAGAGCCTCAAATTGTTAGCCATCGATTACTTATAGGGGCAAGCCAGAGATAATTAATTTACAAGAAGTAAATTAAAAACCGTCATGGTTGATGTTGTAATGAACTTAGCAAAATCAATGGGTATTTCAGGAAGTTATCTTGAAACCATTAATGTGAATCTCAAATTGCTAAGTATGACACCTTGACGATAATCTCCGAAACAGATTAAATCTCGCAGCACTATGGAGTATAATCTGATGAAATCAGTAGATACTCACTCGTAATGCCTTATGTCATGACTTAGTAAAATGTGTGGGACAACATTTTGTAAAGCAATTATAATGTCAAAATGACAAAATATAGGCTTTAACAGTAGTCATTGATAATCTGCGAAGGCAGTAGATCTATATGACTACCTTGTGATCCCAATACATCAATTTGAAAAAAATCACTTTGAATTTTGCATTCTTATTTGCAAGTTAAAAATCTCAATTGCAAATAGACGTATTTATCTCGACATGTAGCGAACATGGAGATACATACATTCCGGAATACATCGTACTCAACAGAAATACACCACTATTATAATGAATAGTAATGATGTTGCAAACTTGATGTTCAAGTGAAAAACTTGAATTGTATAGACCTCAAATTTAAATGAGATGATCTTGTATCAAGTTGCAAGATAATTCAGCAGGGTGAATTAATATTTTGCGAGAGACAATTAATCTCAACCGCTATGAGATTGTTTTGCGAGAGAAAAAAAAATCTCAATCGCAAATTAATATTGTTGTGCGAGAAAATTTAATCTCAATCACAAAACAATGTTGTTGTACTAATAGACATGTGATAGGATTGCTAAAAAGCAAACACATCGAACATGCCACATATAATAATCACATATTTTCTGGAATGTTAAAACTCAACAGAAAAATGGCTGAAATGCAAAGTCCAAGGAGCCAGATGGCTTGGTTGTAAAATACAGTAAAGCGTAGAGCTAACTGCAATAAGTCTGAGGATCGAATCAGAATTTACTTGGACGTTTTTAGCATTAAGATAAAGTTAGAGGACTAAATCAAAAAGTGGCTGAAAGGACAAGATTTTTCTTCTTCCTTCTGTGCGGATATGAATTCCCAATGGGGAATTTTTCTATGCCACAGCCATTTGAGATAGGCTCCGCCGGCCGGAGGTGCCGCTGCTTCCGCCGCGGGAGGGGCCGGTTCTGTGGGCGTGCCGGCGTCTCCGCTACCGGGAGCCACATCGGTGGAAGCCCTGCGGCGGGCTCGGGTTGGCCGAGCGTCGGGTGCAGGCTCCTCCACGCGCTGGATGGCGCGATAGCGTCGCACGCCGAGGCAGGGAGCCACCGCGTCGTCGGTCAAGAGCCGCGGGAGCAAACAGCGCCGATGGCGATGTTGCAGGCTCCACCGCGAGCCGTGATGGGAGAGCGCCGCTGCCCAGCACACCGGACAAAGCGGTGGAGTGTCGCAGGTCTCCGTCGTTGTGGACAGAGAGTGTTTCGAGGCAGCCGCCTGCACGTGCAGGCCGGGCGTCGTGCCGTGTCGACGGCGTTGAGGCCCGCGCAGTGTTGTGCGCCAGGGCTACGCCGACTGCCGCAGGTGCTCAGACTTGAGCACGGGGCCTCCTCCGCCGCGTGATGCGGCTGCGCTGCGGAGAGCCGGGCCGAGGGCCGCTCCTTCGAGCAGAGGGCCGCTCCTTCGAGCAGAGAGCCGGGCCAGGGTTGTGGTCTCCACCGCGCCGGGGCGGGTTGGTGCTACTGCAGGCCTCTTCCACGAGGATCTTGCTGCTGTAGTGACGTCGAGGCGACGAGCAGCACCAACCGGTAGTACCAGCACAAGGCTAAATTAGAAAATGACATGGTACCTTCTTCTCCCCTTTGCATGACTGGTTGATGCGTTCTTGATTGAAGCTTTCTCTTCTTTGATCCATGAATTTCTTTCCGTTGATGCTTCAGCAATCCTTTCAATTCACCATGCCCACATGCTCGGATGAAGCAATTCTCGTAAGTGCAATGACGTTCAGAAAAAAAAGCAATCAGTAATTGGATCTTTGATTAATCACAAGCAGAGAAGATCAAATAAGCAATCTATTGACAAATTTCCTTCTCTACGCAGAACATGGCAGTGGCCGGTTGACTCGTCACAGGTCACAGCGATTTGTGCTAATTAGCCGGACTCTGAACAACACCGCCGGGGCAAGCCATGGACGCTCGCCGTTGGTGTTCGGAGGCCGTGGTCAGGGAGGCACCGGGTTCCGCTGGCGGCGTTGCAGCGTACATAACCGCTGCCTGGGATGGCCTATTTCTCTCATAGGAGAGCAAAGGGCTGATAACGTGTTTGAGATTGAACGAGAGATGAATGAATAGTAAAGCAAAACTGTTGATCTCTTTCATTAGTGATTAGGCTTATATATAATCTGAGAGGACGCAGCAACAGAGGGACGCGTCCATTCCCGAACAGCGCATCGAGGGATGCGGTTGTTGCGGAGGGGCAGTTAGGACAAGGGGAGATTTCCCTTCAATTAAGTGTCTTAATTAAATCCTAACAGCTATTTCCCCTCAATTTCGTGACGGCGGGTCCATCAGGCACATTGACGCCTGCTTTTTCGAAAAAGAGCACTTTATTACTTAAAAGGTTTAAGCATTGACGCCTGGTTGAAAGCACAGCAGCAAAAACTCCGGCTTGTGGAGGCCTCTTTGCACCTGGAAGCCCGCCCCTAGGCAACGACGCCACGGGCGCCATGCCGGGCCTGGGCAACAACGCGCGCTGGCTGGCGTCGGGCAGGAACTCCTACCAGTTGCAAGGGCAGTCATAATTTGTTAACAGACTCTTTCGTCTGAGACCAACATAGAATAGCAAAATAATTCATGCTAACAGAGCAACAACTGGAAAACATACATAATGACTTCATGCTAACAACAACTACAAAACATAATCAAGTTGCAGCACTTGGACAAACCAGAAATAGCATGCCAGTTGTGCACTAGTACCATATAGCACGGACGAGGCTCCTCTGACGTACTGCAGGGCGCAGTTGGGCCACTGACAGGTGGGCCCGAAAGCAAGTTGGCCCACCTGTCAGTGACCCAACTGCGCCCTGCAGTACGTCAGTAACCCAAAGGCTAGGGTTGTAGGAACCACACTTGTACAGTTTTGTGCCAAAAACCACTAATTCTGAGCCTAATTTTTTGCAAAGAACACTAGTTATCGGTTTAGATCCATTTGATGACGATTATGAAAAGTGGAGCCCGCAAAGCTGATGTGGCACGGGGGTCAAAGACCCCGTGCGCACGGGGTACCCAGTAGCTTTCTGGCGAGGACACGGATTTTATCCCCAAGTTCACTCTTCCTTGGGGAAGAGGTACTATCTGTTTAGAGCGGTGCTGGAGCCAAAGCTTGCGGAACGCCACAAAGGCTCACTGTAGTCTCTTTCGACTCACCCCCAACGGATGAGCCTCGAATCACTCAGGGTTGGTCTTGAAGTCGACCACCACACCTTTACAAACTTCTTCAGAGCACATCACAAGCAAGGAAGCTTCCGGAGTAACCTCTAACCACCTAGGAGCCCAAGCTCCAAGTGTAACAAGTCAATGGGGGGGTGTTGCGGGGAACACGATTTGGTTTGGTCAAGATGCAGATCGGGTCTTGCTCTCCCAATCCCCAAAGTTTCAACAAGTTTGGGTGGAGGGATTGAGAGTATTGAGCAAAATGGAGTATAGCAATTGGAGCTCAACAAGACATTAGAGTTAGGGATGGAGGTGGAAGAAGGGGGGGCTTTTATAGTGTTCTTGCTGGGGTGGCCATTTCTGCCCGTTGGACCCCGTGCGCATGGGCTAAGTTAGCCCCGTGCACACGGGGTACTCAGAGACTTTCACATCACCCCGTGCGCACGGGGGTCTTGCCCCCCGTTCGCACGGGGTACCCAGAGAGTTTACGCAGTACCACGTGCGCATGGGGTACCCAGAGAGTAACGCAGTACCCCGTGCGCACGGGGGTCAGTAACTTTCTGTTGCAAGTTCTCCGAGTACCACATGCACGCACAATATGTATTTAAGTGGTAGGAATGGGTAGGTTGGTGTATATGTTTCGACGATGGCATTCCCACACAACACATATCCACACCGACCCCTCTTAATACTGCGGTCTTTCCTATGACTCGAAATGAACAAAAAATAAAACCTTCGAATCGCCGGAAGACCACGTCTTTGATCTTTTTGAATTGGGGGGTTGCACATCTCCATCAAACGCAATATGGAACCAATATCCCGAGACAGACTTTAGCAACCGATATCAGTTCCACGAACCACATTGTCATCACACCAAAATATAGTTTAAGTGCCACTTGCACTTTCAACGATGAACTAAAATCAAACTTTTTTATATACATTAAACTAAAAGCGAACATGAAAAAATAAAAAAACAAATAGAGAAAATGAATAAATAAGAAGAGAACAAAAAATGAACACATTTTGATTTGTTTTAAAAAATTGATGAACATGAACAATTTTAGAAAAATGAACAAATTAACAAATTTTGAAACAATTATTGAAACTTGTGAATTTATGAAAAAAGAGTCAGAAAAAATAAAATCAACTTTTGAAAAAATAGAAAAATTAATAGGAGAGGAAAAACAATGAAGAAAAATGATAAAAAAACATGAAGAAATCAAAACAAAAGAAAGAGGAAACATGTATCCTAGCTACTTGGGCCGGCTCATCTGCAGTTTGTTCGCTGACGAGGGTGGACTTGCAACTAGGATAAAACAAGATCGGACCCCTAGTGGCAAGTCGAGGGTGGACTCTCAATTGGGACTAAAAAAGGTCAGACCCTAGTTGTGAGTCAAGTTTGGACTTGCAACTCGGACAAAAAAGGTTTGGCCCGAGTTGCGAGTCAAGGGTGGAGTTGCAATTGGGACGAGAAAAGGTCAAGCCCTAATTGCAAGTCAACGGTGGACTTGCAACTGAGAAAAAAAAGGTCAGGCCTCAGTTGCAAATTGAGGTTGGACTCGTAATAGGGACTAAAAAAGGTTGGGCCGCAGTTGCAAGCCGAGGGTGGACTTGCAAGTTGGACAAAAAAGGTTGACTCCTAATTGCGAGTAGAGGGTGGACTTGCAACTCGGATAAAAAAAGACTGGACCCCGGTTGCGAGTCGAAGGTGTACTTGCAGCTCGGACAAAAAAAAGGTTGGACTCTAGTTGCGAGTCAAAGGTTGACTTGCAACTCGGACAAAAAAGGTTGGACCCTAGTTACGAGTCGAGGGTGGACTTGCAACTTGGGCAAAAAAAGTCTAGCCCCATTTGTGTCGAGAGTGGACTTACAACTAGGACAAAAATGGTTGCCCCCCCTTACGTATTGAGGGTGGACTTTCAACTCAAACAAAAAAAGGCTGGACCCTAGTTGTGAGTCAAGGGTGGGCTTGCAATTAGAATAAAAAATGTCGAGACCAAGTTGTGAGTCGAGAGTGTAAATGTAATCAAGAAAAAAGGTCGGGCCTCAGTTGCGACTCGACGGTGGACTTGCAACTCGGACAAAAAAGACCAGACCCCAGTTGCGAGGTGAGGGTGGACTTGCAACTTGGACAAAAAATACCAAGTCCGAGTTACAAGTCGAGAGGGATATTGCAACTGGGACAAAAAAGTTCAGGCCCCAATTGCGAGTTGAGGATGGACTTGCAATTAGAAAAAAAATTAGGCCCAGTTGCGAGTTGACGATGGACTTCCAACTAGAAAAAAAAGCCCGGGTCCTCAATTGCAAGTCGAGAGCAAACTTGCAACTGGGACAAAAACGTCGGGCCCAGTTGCGAGTCGAGGGCGGACTTGCAACTGGGACAAAAAATGGTCGGATCCCAGTTACAAGTCGAGGGGCGGACTTGCAACTGGGACAAAAAATGGTCGGGTCTCAATTGCGAGTTGAGGGTGGACTTGCAACTAGGACAAAAAATGGTCGGTCTCAGTTGACTTGCAACTGGGACAAAAAATGCTCGGGTCCCAGTTGCGAGTCGAGGACGGACTTGCAACCGGGACAAAAAATGGTCGGGTCCCAATTGACTTGCAACTGGGACAAAAATTGGTCGGGTCCCAGTTGACTTGCACCTAGGACAAAAATTGGTCGGGTCCCAGTTGCGAGTTGAGGAAGTACTTGCAACTGGGACAAAAAATGGCCGGGTATCAATTGCGAGTTGAGGGTGGACTTGCAACTAGGACAAAAAATGGTCGGGTCCCAGTTGCCACTTGAGAGCGGACTTGCAACTAGGACAAAAAATGGTCGGGTCCAGTTGTGAGTCAAGGGCGGACTTGCAACTGGGACAAAAAAATGGTCCAGTCCCAATTGTGAGTCAATGGTGGACTTGCAACTGGGACAAAAAATGATCGGGTTCCAGTTGCGACTCGAGGACGGACTTGCAACTGGGACAAAATGGTCGGGTCCTAATTGCGAGTCGAGGGTGAGCTTGCAATTAGGACAATGGGACAAAAAATGGTCGGGTTCCAGTTGCGACTCGAGGGCGGACTTGCAACTGGGACAAAATGGTCGGGTCCTAATTGCGAGTCGAGGGTGAACTTACAATTGGGACAATAAAAAGTCAGACCCCAGTTACGAGTCGAGGGATGACAAAAGCATAACCGAACAGGCCTACGCTAATAAAAGGATACACAATAAAACAAGCAACAACAAGCGAGGCAGAAGGTAGAGCGCTTGCACAAAAATTACGATAACTAAATCAAGCGGCGGATTTAAAGAATACTTATAAAATTTTAAAAATCATGGATTTCAAAAGACCAGAAAAGGGAAAACAAAAAAAGTAATAAAAATGATGAAAAACAAAAAAAAATCTTATACCAAAGTTTTTCCTGTGGTGATGCACAAAAAATTTAGTCAGTACATCAATGTTGTAAAATAAGTGCATTTATGTTGTACAACTATAACATTGCCCTGCTAAAAACCTTGGTATGGCTAGTTACATCATTGCTGGAAAAAGACTATAGTGAGACAAACTTCTTTCTCTTGTTACTAAAAAAAACATGCATCGATCTCGGGATGAGGGCACTGCTTAAAATAGTTTAGCAGAACATTTCCACCACAAAACACACAAAACATCCGCTTGATCACGTATCGGAACCAAGGCTGGTTAGAACGGCCAGCAATTGGCAGGCCTTCAAATTATGACTCGGTCTCTTTGAATTCCAGTGCAAAAGCCCAACAACCAAACCGCAGCCCGTGACTTGGCACGTGGCCCAGAAAAACAAAACAGAAACAGCCCACCCACTCGCATGGACGTGGACAGAGAGGCTGGCGCGTACAACAACAGGATGCAAACGAGCGCACGAAAGAGACAATCACGTTGCGCGAACTTTAAAGACAAACAAAGATCAATGGTTTTAGATTTAGATGTGGGATAGTATATTACATCTACTCCCTCCATTCGGAATTACTTGTCGCAGATAGATACATCCATTTCCGAGACAAGTAATTCCGAACGGAGGGAGTAGATGTGAAATAGCCAACCTGTTCTTTTTGTTAGCTCCTGCCGTGAAACAATTCCTTTCTTTTTCCTTGGGCCCTCAAAATTTTATTTCGTAGCACTGGGCTGTATTCCTAGTGAGACTTTGATATGGATGGTGATTTCAATCGGACCACCCATTGTGTACCGGTGTGCTTCCACGGCTACTGTTATGTTTTCATTTTTATTTCCTTGTGTAAGAACCAAGTTTATATTCTCACGTTTTCATTTCTTTGTCATCATTCTTCAATATTTGGTTATGCTCGATCTTCGTTGTTCTTACCCCTCTCGACATAACGACAACATAATATTCACTAATCCCTCTGTTGAATAATGTAAGGTGACCATGCATTCTAAGATCTACTCTCTCCGTTTCAAAATAAATGACTCAATTTTGTATTAACTTTAGTATAAAGTTGGGTCATCTATTTTAGAACGGAGGTAGTACCTTTGACAAATAGGAGTGCTAGTCAGTTTTGTAGCTGATGCACCCTCCCTCTCTCCCTCCGCGCCCCCTCCCGTTAGCACTCTGCAAAGTGTTATGCAAATGTATGAATGCTTTCGTGTTATTAATACAATGTTCAGGTGGGTGATCGCCCCACGTTGACTGCTCAAAAAAAGAAAATAGTCAGTTAAATAATATATACACGGACGGGAACTTTTTGAACATGGTTCCATGCACACCCCTTAGTACAGTAAAATCACAAAAATGCAGAAAAAAACCAAACGAATCTAAACTTTTAGGGTCAAACTTGATCAACCATTTCACATCGGTGCTTTCGTGGCAAAGAAATACAAGTTTCATTCCTTAACGAAACTTCACATGTGATTAGAATGGTCAACCAAGTTTGATACTTCAAAATTATTCACTATAGCTAGCAAAAGTTATATGCAGTCATAGTGCTCAATAGCATAGTTAAAATGCCCACAATATCTGTATTGGCAGTTCTTTGGTATTTGTAGTAATATATGTAATCTGCTAGAACTGCTACCAACTTATGATTATAATTTTCAAGTGATATATCTACTCCTAATGTCTCAGTACGTAAGTCGTTCGTTCGTTTCGTTCGTTCCCACCCTTCCATCGATCTCTCCTCCACCAGGCGATCTCCTTCCCACCAATTTTTTTCCTCCCTCCGAAAACCAGGACCGGTTTTAATTCATGCATCACCAGAACCAAACCAACCCTTCCATCCTTTCATCGATCCCACTCTTCCATATAAAACACCAATACTTTCATCCTTCCCTTCCATATACAAAGCCAATCCTAGGAATCTGCGGTTTTGATGGTAGGTCGTGGTACGTCGTCATTCGCTTCCATCGTTTCGCTTCGATCGTAATTCAAGTCTTTTCCGATCGAGGGAATAATCGTGTTGTAATCCCCAGTTTCCAGGTAAGGCAATTCTCTTCTGGAAATAATCCATGATCAAATCCTAACTTCCCGGTCCAATCCCACCTACCACTTCAGTTTTTTTAGCATACCAAAATTTTCTAGCCTAACAATTCCACCGGTTCTCTCCACATCCCTCCTCACCTCATGTATCCCACGACGATGTGATGACCGAGGAACAACGCAGATCTCAGGCCATCACCTGCCGACCTCTCATGTGCGGCCCGGAGGTCGACCCGTCCTGCTCCTCTTGTCCGCAGGTGCGCGACAGCGGGTTGCGGGAGAGTGGACCGCTGTAGATAGAGGGGGGGGAGGTGATAGAGATGTTAATGAAGATGGCGGAGGTGTTGGTGAAGATCGCGGTGATGATGATGGTGGCCACGGCAGCGTTCCGGCGCCACCGAAGGAGAGGGGGAGAGGGGCCCCCTTCTTCCTCTTCTTCCTTGACCTCCTCCCTAGATGGGAGAAGGGTTTCCCCTCTGGTCCTTGGCATCCATGGCGTGGGAGGGGCGAGAGCCCCTCCGAGATTGGATCTATTTCTCTGTCTCTCTTTGTTTCTGCGTTCCCTTCTTTTGCCCTTTCACCGTTTCGTATATATATGGAGATCCGTAACTCCGATTGGACTAAAACCTTCGCCGTGATTTTTTTACCAAAAATTAGCTTTCTTGCGGCCGAAGAAGGGCATCAACCGCCTTATGGGTGGCCCACGAGGGTTAGGGGCGCGCCCAGGGGGCAGGCGTGCCCCCCTGCCTCATGGCCACCTCGGGCACTGTTTCGCGTTGATCTTTCTCCTAGATTTTCCAAATATTCCAAAAATGAGCTCCGTCCGTTTTTATCCCATTTTGATTCCGTTTGATATGGATATTCTGTGAAACCAAAAACATGCAACGGACAGGAACTGGCACTGGGCATTGGATCAATATGTTAGTCCCAAAAATAATATAAAAAGTTGCCAAAAGTATATGAAAGTTGTAGAATATTGGCATGGAACAATCAAAAATTATAGATACGACGGAGACGTATCAGCATCCCCAAGCTTAATTCCTGCTCGTCCTCGAGTAGGTAAATGATAAAAAAGATAATTTTTGATGTGGAATGTTACCTAGCATAATCTTGATCATGTATCTAATCATGGCATGAATATTAAGACACGAGTGATTCAAAGCAATAGTCTATCCTTTGACATAAAAACAATAATACTTCAAGCATACCAACCAAGAAATTATGTCTTATTGAAATAACATATCCAAAGAAAGCTCATCCTTACAAAATCATATAGTCTGGCTATGCTCCATCGTCACCACATAAAATATCCACATCATGCACAACCCCGATGACAAGCCGAGCAATTGGTTCATACTTTTTAACGCACTTCAGCATGTTCAACCTTCACGCAATACATGAGCGCAAGCCATGGACATAGCACTATAGGTGGAATAGAATGTGATGATGGGGGTTATGTGGAGAAGACAAAAAGGAGAAAGTCTCACATCGACGCAGCTAATCAACGGGCTATGGAGATGCCCATCAATTAATGTCAATGTGAGGAGTAGGGATTGCCATGCAACGGATGCACTAGAGCTATAAGTATATGAAAGCTCAAACTGAAACTAAGTGGGTGTGCATCCAACTTGCTTGCTCATGAAGACCTAGGGCATTTGAGGAAGCCCATCGTTGGAATATACAAGCCAAGTTCTATAATGAAAATTCCCACTAGTATATGAAAGTGATAACTCAAGAGACTCTCTATATATGAAGAACATGGTGTTATTCTGAAGCACAAGTGTGGTAAAAGGATAGTAACATTGCCCCTTTTTCTCTTTTTTTGCGGGCTTCTTTGGCACCTCTTTTTTAGGCTTCTTTGGCCTCTCTCTTTTTTTTGATGGGGCAATGCTCTAATAATGATGATCATCACACTTTTATTTACTTACAACTCGATATTACAACTCGATACTAGAACAAAGATATGACTCTATATGAATGCCTCCGGCGGTGTACCGGGATGTGCAATGATCTAGCATAGCTATGATATCAAAAAACGGACAAGCCATGAAAACATCATGCTAGCTATCTTACGATCATGCAAAGCAATATGACAATAAATGCTCAAGTCATGTTTATGATGATGATGGAAGTTGCATGGCAATATATCTTGGAATGGCTATGGAAATGTCATAATAGGTAGGCATGGTGGATGTTTTGAGGAAGATATAAGGAGGTTTATGTGTGAAATAGTGTATCATATCACGGGGTTTGGATGCACCGGTGAAGTTTGCACCAACTCTCAATGCGAGAAAGGGCAATGCACGGTACTGAAGAGGCTAGCAATGATGGAGGGGTGAGAGTGCGTATAATCCATGGACTCAACACTAGTCATAAAGAACTCATATACTTATTGCAAAAGTTTATTAGCCCTCGAAGCAAAGTACTACTATGCATGCCCCTAGGGGGATAGATTGGTAGGAAAAGACCATCGCTCGTCCCCGACCGCCACTCATAAGGAAGACAATCAATAAACACCTCATGCTCCGACTTCGTTACATAACGGTTCACCATACGTGCATGCTACGGGACTTGCAAACCTCAACACAAGTATTTCTCAATTTCACAATTACTCGACTAGCATGACTCTAATATCACCACCTTTATATCGCAAAACTATTGCAAGGAATCAAACATATCATATTCAGTGATCTACAAGTTTTATGTAGGATTTTATGACTAACCATGTGAATGACCAGTTCCTGTCATCTCTCTAAATAGATATAAGTGAAGCAAGAGAGTTTAATTCTTTCTACAAAAGATATGCCCACGCCCTAACAAATATAAGTGAAGCAAAATAGCATTCTAAAAATGGCGGTTGTCTAAGTAAAGAGAAATAGGCAATCCAAACTTCAAATGATATAAGTGAAGCACAAGAAGCATTCTATAAAGCCATACTCAAAAGATATAAGTGAAGTGCAAAGAGCATTCTATAAATCAACCAAGGACCTTCTCATACCAGCATGGTGCATAAAAGAAAACTGAAAACTAAATGCAAAAGACGCTCCAAGATTTGCACATATCACATGAATGAAACGAATCCGAAAACATACCGATATTTGTTGAAGAAAGAGGGGATGCCTTCCGGGGCATCCCCAAGCTTAGACGCTTGAGTCTCCTTGAATATTTACTTGGGGTGCCTCGGGCATCGCCAAGCTTGAGCTCTTGCCTCTGTTCCTTCTTCTCACATCGAAACCTTCTCGATCATCGAACACTTCATCCACACAAAACTTCAACAGAAAACTCGGTAAGATCCGTTAGTATAATAAAGTAAATCACTACTCTAAGTACTGCTGCAAACCAATTCATATTTTGTTTTTGCATTGTGTCTACTGTAATATAACTTTTTCATGGCTTAATCCAGTGATATAAATTGATAGTTTCATCAAAACAAGCAAACTATGCATCAAAAACAGAATATGTCTAAAACAGAACAGTCTGTAATAATCTGAACATTCACCATACTTCTGATACTTGAAAAATTCTTTCAAAATTAGGAAAATAAACAATTTGTACAGCAAGATAGTGCTAAAAGAATCAGAACCATTTGACGTTCCAGCAGAAAATTAAAAATCGCGCACTACAGCCAAAGTTTCTGTCCTGCACCGTACAAACCAACAAGTATTGTAAACATCCTAAAGGCAAACCTTGGCACATTATTTTTATAATACAATGTAATTGTACAAGGGGATAATTATTTTTATTGAAAAGTTTCTGTAATTAATATTCGCAAAGTTTCCATGGGCATGAACAAAGTTCTAGGACGTCCCACATTTTCACAATGCTCGTCTGTCTCACCTTCACCTTTCTTTTTGAAAAGTTTTGGGTTCCCCTCTTTATTTTTGTTTTTTTAAACTACATAAAAGCACTCAACAGAAATAAATGACTCTCTAAAACTTCCGGGTTGTCTCTCTGGCAGCGCTTTCTTTAAAGCCATTAAGCTAGGCATATAGTGCTCAAGTAGTGAATCCACCCAGATCCCAAGGTATATCAAAGCCAATTTTAATTAGCAATGATTTGTAATTTAGTAATGAGCACAAAGTAACATATATCATGTAATGACGAAGTCTAACTCTCTTCCTATGCATCGGCATGTCATAAAAGAACAATTCATGCACACAAAGTAAAGGCCAATGCATAGTATAAACAGTTTCTTGCAATTTTATCGTGTTGGAAACATAGAGAGGTGGAGATATAGTTCCTCTCTCATAATAATTGCAAGCAGGAGCAGCAAGCACATGCATATTATATTCATCAAAATCATCATGTGCAACGGTAAAAGGCAACCCATCAATATAATCCTTAATAAGTGCAAACTTCTCCGATATAGTTTAGTCGGGAGAATTCAAAAAGGTAATAGGACTATCATGCGTGGGTGCAATAGCAACTATTTCATGTTTAACATAAGGAACCATAGCAAGTTCATCTCCATAAGCATCATTCATATTGGCATCTTGGCCACAAGCATAGCAAGCATTGTCAAAAGGGATATTTCAAGAGAATCAATGGGATCATAACAGTCATCATAGCAATCATCCTTCGATAAGCATGAAGGGAAATTAAACAATGTATGAGTTGAAGAGTTACTCTCATTAGAAGGTGGGCACGGGTAGCTAATCCGCTCTTCCTCCTTTTGTTCTTCGCTCTCCTCATCATCTTTTTCGTCCAATGAGCTCACAGTTTCGTCAATTTCTTCTTCCATAGATTCCTGCAAAATATTAGTATCTTCTTGGACAGCGGAGACTTTCTCAATAAGCGCATTAATATAGGAATTATATTCATAATTATCATAGAAATATTTCAATATAGCCAAATTTTCAGGCCTATAAACATCATCATCAAAAGCTTCATACTTTTCAAGCAAAGATTCAATTTTATAAGCACCCTTAAAAGCAACAAATTCTTCTATTTGTTCCACATCATAGTAATCATATATACCATTAGCATAAGAAGCTAAGGTTTCATTATCATTAAATTTGCATGAAAAGGGAAGGTGTGGAGCCTTCATCCTAGAGCAACAAGTATAATCATAATTCAAGCATAGTTGCCTAGCATACCACTTCAATATAGGAATTTGATCCCATAATAGTTTCCCTTTTTGTGTCAAGCGGTAATCCCTAAAGTATTCAGTTGATCCAACGTTACTCCCATTACATAATTGAATGGGGTTCTCTCAGGATTATTAAAGTAGTACATAATATCTCTCACATAACCAGCATCGAGGGTTTTAGGAGGTTCCCCATCTCCATGAGTAGCAAGTACACCTAATTTTTTTGGTATTTCGTGTTCCATATCCATAACTAAAGATAGAGAACAACTAAGAATAGCAAATAAAAATTACTTAGTGATAAAGCAAACAAGCACACACGAGAATATTCACCCCACGCTATGACTCCCCGGCAACGGCGCCAGAAAAAGGTCTTGATAACCCACAAGTATAGGGGATCGCAACAGTTTTCGATAAGTAAGAGTGTCGAACCCAACGAGGAGCTAAAGGTAGAACAAATATTCCCTAAAGTTCTATCGACCACCGATACAACTCTACGCACGCTTGACGTTTGCTTTACCTAGAACAAGTATAAAACTAGAAGTTGTTTTTGGGTAAGCTTGCAAGAAAGTAAAGAGCACGAGAATAAAAACTAGGGGCTATTATAAGTAAAGAAGCAATAAAGTAAATATAGCGAGTGTGGAAAAGTGGTGGTAGGAGTTGCGAAATTATCCCTTAAGCAATTGACTACTTTACTAGACCGATAGCAAGTATTATGTGGGAGAGGCCACTGCTAGCATGTCATCCCTTACATGGAATTCTATGCACTTATGATTGGAACTATTAGCAAGCATCCGCAACTACTAACGTTCATTAAGGTAAAACCCAACCATAGCATTAATATATATTGGTCCCCCTTCAATCCCGTATGCATCAATTTCTATGCTAGGCTGAAGCTTCTGTCACCCTTGCCCTCCAATACATAGTCCTATAAACATACAACTAACCCTATTGTGTGATCCACGCGCGCACTCATATGATGGACACCAAAGGACAGAAACATAAGCACAAGCAAATTAAATCAATCATAGCAATTCATCAACCACCGATAGGACAATGAAAATCTACTCAGACATCATAGGATGGCAACACATCATTGGATAATAATATGAAGCATAAAGCACCATGTTCAAGTAGAGGGTATGATGTCTAATACACAACCTTCTTCTTGTAGACGTTGTTGGGCCTCCAAGTGCAGTGGTTTGTAGGATAGTAGCAAATTTCCCTCAAGTGGATGACCTAAGGTTTATCAATCCGTGGGAGGCGTAGGATGAAGATGGTCTCTCTCGAACAACCCTGCAACCAAAATAACAAAGAGTCTCTTGTGTCCCCAACAGACCCAATACAATGGTAAATTGTATAGGTGCACTAGTTCGGCAAAGAGATGGTGATACAAGTGCAATATGGATGGTAGATATAGGTTTTTGTAATCTTAAAATATAAAAACAGCAAGGTAACTAATGATAAAAGTGAGCGTAAACGGTATTGCAATGCTAGGAAACAAGGCCTAGGGTTCATACTTTCACTAGTGCAAGTTCTCTCAACAATAATAACATAATTGGATCACAAAACTATCCCTCAACATGCAACAAAGAGTCACTCCAAAGTCACTAATAGCGGAGAACAAACGAAGAGATTATGGTAGGGTACGCAACCACCTCAAAGTTATTCTTTCCAATCAATCAATTGGGCTATTCCTATAAGTGTCACAAACCGCCCTAGAGTTCGTACTAGAATAACACCTTAAGACACAAATCAACCAAAACCCTAATGTCACCTAGATACTCCAATGTCACCTCAAGTATCTGTGGGTATGATGATACGATATGCATCACACAATCTCGGATTCATCTATTCAACCAACACATAGAACCTCAAAGAGTGCCCCAAAGTTTCTACCGGAGAATCACGACGAAAACGTGTGCCAACCCCTATGCATAGGTTCATGGGCGGAACCCGCAAGTTGATCACCAAAACATACATCAAGTGAATCACGTGATATCCCATTGTCACCACAGATACGCACGGCAAGACATACATCAAGTGTTCTCAAATCATTAAAGACTCAATCTGATAAAATAACTTCAAAGGGAAAACTCAATACGTTACAAGAGAGTAGAGGGGGAGAAGAAACATAAGATCCAACTATAATAGCAAAGCTCGCGATACATCAAGATCGTGCCAAATCAAGAACACGAGAGAGAGAGAGAGAGAGAGATCAAACAGATAGCTACTGGTACATACCCTCAGCCCCGAGGGTGAACTACTCCCTCCTCGTCATGGAGAGCGTTGGGATGATGAAGATGGCCACCGGTGAGGGTTCCCCCTCCGGCAGGGTGCCGGAACAAGGTCCCGATTGGTTTTTGGTGGCTACAGAGGCTTGCAGCGGTGGAACTCCAGATCTATTCTGTTCCCCGATAGTTTTAGGGTACGTGGGTATATATGGGTGAAAGAAGTACGTCGGTGGACCTCCGGGCTGTCCAAGAGGTAGGGAGGCGTGCCCTAGGGGGGTGGCCACTCCCCCCACCCTCGTGGGTAGCCCGGGACTCCCCTGGTGAGCTTCCGGTACTCCGTGGGCTTCTTCTGGTCCAAAACTAAGTTCCGTGGAGTTTCAGGTCAATTGGACTCCGTTTGATATTCCTTTTCTTCGAAACACTGAAATAGGCAAAAAGCAGCAATTCTGGGCTGGGCCTCCGGTTAATATGTTAGTCCCAAAAATAATATAAAAGTGGATAATAAAGCCCAATATTGTCCAAAACAGTAGATAATATAGCATGGAGCAATCAAAAATTATAGGTACGTTGGAGACGTATCAGGGTAGAGCGGGTTGCGGGAGAGTGGACCGCTGTAGATAGAGGGGGGAAGGTGATGGAGATGTTGATGAAGATGGCGGAGGTGTTGGTGAAGATCGCGGTGATGATGATGGTGGCCACGATAGCGTTCCGGCGCCACCGGAGGAGAGGGGGAGAGGGGCCCTGTCGGTGTCAAAACCGGCGGATCTTGGGTAGGGGGTCCCGAACTGTGCGTCTAGGCGGATGGTAACAGGAGACAAGGGACACAATGTTTTTACCCAGGTTCGGGCCCTCTCGATGGAGGTAAAAGCCTACTCCTGCTTGATTAATATTGATGATATGGGTAGAAAAAGAGTAGATCTACCACGAGATCAGAGAGGCTAAACCTTAGAAGCTAGCCTATGGTATGATTGTATGTTGTCCTACGGACTAAACCCTCCGGTTTATATAGACACCGAAGAGGGCTAGGGTTACACAGAGTCAGTTACAATAGAGGGAGATCTACATATCCGTATTGCCAAGCTTGCCTTCCACGCCAAGGAAAGTCCCATCCGGACACGGGACGAAGTCTTCAATCTTGTATCTTCATAGTCCAACAGTCCGGCCAAAGGTTATAGTCCGGCTATCCGGACACCCCCTAATCCAGGACTCCCTCAGTAGCCCCTGAACCAGGCTTCAATGACGACGAGTCCGGCGCGTAGATTGTCTTCGGCATTGCAAGGCGGGTTCCTCTTCTGAATACTTCATAGAAGATTTTGAACACGAGGATCGTGTCCGGCTCTGCAAAATAAGTTCCACATACCACCGTAGAGAGAATAATATTTACACAAATCTAATTTGCTGACGTATTCTGTAGCATGACATCACACCACAGCCAAGCCTTTATTCGAATTGTTTTTACTGTCCCACCTTAGCGCGTTTTGCGAGGCGATTTCCTTGGCACGTCTTGTCAAAGCAGAGATCGTGTCCCCATATCACGGGATTCTCATCAATACGGGTGTGGGTAACCCAACCGCGCCATTGATTACGGCGTTTGGGGATAAGCGAGTTTTACCAGGCTGGTGGGGACGTATAGTTTCGTCCCCATATAAGGGGATAAGGATTCACCTTTTCATCCACGCTTTCTTCCTCCTTTGCTCATTCGTTTTCGCACACTCGAGCTCCAGCGCCCGAGTCCGCATTTCCCACCTCAACCTTTTTCCAACCATGTCAGGAGCGGGAGGCAGGTGGATGGTCTCCTCCGTCACGGAGGGAGACGTCAAGAAGCTGAGGAGAGCCGGATACCTGCCCGACGACATCGCGCACCGGCTCCCAGATGAGGGGCAGCTCGTCCCCATCCCCAGGCCCCATGACCGGGTAGTGTTTCTCACCCATTTCCTCCGCGGACTGGGCTTCCCTCTCCACCCATTCGTCCGGGGGCTCATGTTCTACTACGGCCTGGACTTCCATGATCTGGCCCCGAACTTCATCCTCAACATCTCGGCGTTTATCATCGTGTGCGAGGCCTTCCTTCGCATCAAGCCCCACTTCGGTTTATGACTGAAGACTTTTAATGTCAAACCGAAGGTGGTGAGCGGCCAGCAGGCGGAGTGCGGAGGTCCCATGGTGGGAAAGATGCCCAACGTCACATGGCTCGAGGGCTCCTATGTGGAGACCATAAAGGAGTGGAAATCGGGGTGGTTCTACATCACCGAGCCGCGCGATGCCGAATGGGCTGCAGCCCCCGAATTCAGATCCGGAATCCCCACGCGGCTCACCTCCTGGAAAGAGAAGGGCCTACTCTTTGGTAATCCGGTAGAGATGACCGGAATCCAGACCTGTATCCAAAATATGATAAACAGGAAGCTAAAGCTTGTTAACATAGTCCAGGTCATGCTCATCCGCCAGATTCTCCAGTGTCAACAACGGGTGTTCAATTTGTGGGAGTTCAACCTGGACCAGCACCAGACTCTGAAGGAACTCTTTGACACGATGCACAAGGACGTCTGGAAGGTGCTGTTCAAGAGTCGCGAGGTCCCTCCACCCCTCACTGAGGATTGCGGACTCAGCGCGCAGCGCCGATCCAGAGCGGTAAGCTCTTTTATCAGTTACAGGGTATTTATTTTCCCAAATATAACTGTATGCGGGATCTAAGATGCCGTGCCTTTGACAGGAATGGTTGGAGACGGCCGAACAGATTGACTGTCCGGCCCCTCTGCCTGAAAACCCAGCCGATGCTCGCTTAGTGAAGCTGCTGGCTCTGGCACCTTATGTGGTGCCGGAGAAGAAGGCCAAGAAGAAGGCCACGGGAACCCGAAAGAGTTTCCGGCGCCCGATGGTATCGGACTCGCCGTCTGATGACTCCGAGGCGCACTCCTCCCACGAAGATGAGGAGGAAAGAGAGGCTTCTCCCCCTCCAGCAAGGGGAGAAAAGAAAAGGAAGGCCGCCCCAACTGGGGAGGCCGGAGGGTCCAAGAAGGGAAGGACCCTCCTTCCAGACTACTCCACCAACGCCGCCGACAGCGACGAGGAGTGGCCGCCCAGGGGCAAGCCCCTGGCGAAGTCGTAAGCATTCGGACACTAGAGTGACTCGTAGCGTTCCTTTATTGCACAGCTTCTCCTGACGCCGAATATAATCATGCAGTCCGCCCCGGGCCCGAGTCGACATATCGTCGAGCGGTTCCCTGGATTCGTCGTATGTGAATAGCTTTTCACTTCCGACCGCTACCTCCCCCCGCCCCACGGACGACGCCAAGGTGTTGTCCCAAAAGGTTCCAAGCCAAGGGGAGGTGGTCCTAGAGGCGCCGCAAGGCGACTTCCCGGACTACATGCACAACGGGAGCAAGGCTCCCAAGGGCTCCAAGTCCGGCCTTGGGCCAGACACTGCGCCGGAACCTTCAGCGGTTCCGGACTCCGGTAGGCGGCCCCCACTAAGAAGGGCAAGCCTACTGCGCCGGTGACCTCCGTCCAACCGGAGGCACCGGATAACTTGCTGGAGGTGCTTAACGGCGCCTCCATCGACGAGGAGCACCGCACTATTATGAGTGCGGTGATCCAGAAGGTTCAGTCTGCCGAGAGCGGGCTGACTGAAGCTTGTGCCAGCCTGCTAACCGGCTTTGAGGTATGTGAAAAATATATGAAAATATTACTGCATAGACAGTAGCCCCTGATGCTCTGTTTGGCGTTCACAAGGAAAAGCCGAATAAAGGATCTAATAATATTCACAGGAGTCTAACATGATTATGTCGATATGCGTATGCAGGCTTCGCTGCTGGCCTCTGCCGCACTAACTGCGGAGGTTGACGAGCTGAAGCAAAACCTCGAGCGGTCCGAGCAAGAGCTCGGCCTTGCCAAGAAGAAGCTCGAGGAAAAAGAAGGTAAGTAATACCTTGTGGGGTATATGTTAAAAAGATGTGGTTGCAAAAAATGACAGGATCGTTATTGGTGTGCTAGGGGCCACGACTGAGGTGGCGACCCTGAAGCAAGCGCTATCCGAGGCCAAAAAGAAAGCGGCCACGGAGCGCACCGAGCGGGAGAAACATGAGGCGCGGGTTGGCGAGGTACAGCAAGAGCTCCAGGCTCTCGTGAAAAAACACGACAGTTTGGAGCTTGACTCAAAGACGCGAGAGTCCGAGCTCGCAGCGGCCCTCGAAAGCGCCAAGTCTCCCAAGGCTGAAGCCCAGAAGGCCCTCTAGGAAGTTGAGGCGATGAAGAAGATAGCGGCGGGTAAGACATTCTTTATGCAAAGCAAGCACGTGAAAGTGAATTACTTTTTACTTACCGGAGTCTGGAGCTCTCCAGGAGCATTCGTAGATTTGCCCCGTAGCATGTCAGATGTCGCCGCCTTCTATCAGGCCAAAGAGGGGAGCTCGACGGAGAAGGTGTTCTGGTCTTAGTATGCTGAGACCGGACACCTGGTGCCCTTGAGCGACCAGCTGAAGCAGCTGGTCGAGCTCCATAAGGTGGCCGAACAGGCCATGAAGGGTCTCATAGTCCGGCTGTGGCCTGGGGAGGCCATGCCTGGGAGCTACTTCGGGCTGGTGAGGCGGCTGGTGGATGCCTGTCCACGGCTTGAAGTCATCAAGTGTTCCGTCTGCATCGAGGGTTCCCGTAGGGCGCTTGCCCGTGCTAAAGTGCACTGGGGCAAGATGGATGCTGAGAAGCTTGTGAAGGACGGGCCACCGTAGGGCAAGGAGCATCGCCACCCCGAGATGTATTATGAGGGCGTCCTGAAGGGTGCCCGCCTTGTGGCAGATGAATGTTCCAAGGATGTAATATTTGTGTAAACTCGCTCATGTTATCCTGTACGCTGAAAACTTGTTCATATGCGCTATGCAATGCTTGTTTAATTTAAAATATTACCTTCTATGTGGCCGTTTATTAAATATGAGAGATGGCGACTCGTCGGCTTCTGCCCCGATGCCACGAGTGCTGGGGTGTTCGGTATAAACCTGAGCACTCTTTTTCCCATTCTTGGGTCCTTCGAGGGAGGCGCTCAGCACAGCGAACAAGGCAATCGGACTATAGTGCGTTATCACTCTCACTTAGCCAGAGAATTCTATAATTTTAAATTTCGGCGAAGCCCCTAGTGTTCGGAAGACCGAGTTCGGGGCGCTATACATGCCTAGGCCGGACATAGCCGACTCCTCGCTCTAAGCGGCATAAGTCTTTAGGGACTCGAAACCTCTCGAACAGCGACCAGCTCTCGCCCTATCATGACAGTCAGTTTTAGCTTTCTCTACTGAGGTGCTTAGCCCAGCTCAACCGGGGCACAATCACAGTAGTTCTCCCAGCTCTACCTTAGCCGATATAGCGGAACGTAAGGTACCAAAACATGGAAGCCGGGCAAACCCAACTATTGACCAGAGACATGATTCGGAGCTGATGCATATAATGCTATAAGTTCGGAGCGCCGCACTTGTGAAAGTGTTCGGACTTCTCACGCCGTATTATGGGGTGCTTGAGCCCCTGGCGTATTGACCGTACCAAAGTGTATGGGTGCTGAATGTCATAACTGAACATATATATGAAAAAGGAATGAATAGAGAATGCAATAATAAGCTGAAGCTAAGCATTGTTTATTCGAAAAGGGTGAGTTAAAAGAAGAATGATACAAATAGTGCGATAAGCAAGAGATGGGACTATTTAACATGTCCCCCTCCAGGGGCGAGCTGCGGAACTGTATGTAAGACAGGTATTTTGCCCGTTATAGAGACCACCTGGGAATTCGACATAGCTTCTGCCTCCTTGGCTGTTGCATCGTGTGTTCGGCAATTGTACGGCCGGGCAGGCCTTCCGGAGAGCGGAGTCCTGAAAGTAAGAAAAAATGACAAAATCGGCAGCCCCTAGTGCGGTTGAGCCGCATTATGGGCGTGTCATGGTCGTGCCCTTCCCACTATGCCCATGGTATTTTCAGAGCGTAATTATGTACGCGTAGCACTAATTTCGCTGTTTCGCGAGGGCTGGGGTTGGGGTTGCATTGCTACGCTTGCTCGGAACGTGCCAGGCGGTCTTGTTGTAGGTTACTCCGGGCGCGCTTGACGGTGTTCGGACGTTTAAGACCCGGACTGGAGAATTGCCTTGAGTGGCTGCTTTGTACTTCCACTAAGAGGGCCGCCGTATGCTCCTCCATTTGGAGAGAGCATTCGGTGTTTCCATTGACCGTAATGACTCCCCGAGGTCTTGGCATCTTGAGCTTGAGGTATGCGTAGTGCGGCACCACATTGAACTTTGCAAATGCGGTTCGCCCAAGCAGTGCGTGATAGCCACTGCGGAACGGGACTATGTCGAAGATTAACTCCTCGCTTCGGAAATTATCCGGGGATCCGAAGACCACTTCAAGTGTAACTGAGCCTGTACAGTTGTCCTCTACACCTGGTATGACACCTTTAAAGGTCGTTTTTGTGGGTTTGATCCTTGAGGGATCTATGCCCATTTTCCGCACTGTATCCTGATAAAGCAGGTTCAGGCTGTTGCGGCCGTCCATAAGGACTCCAGTGAGGTGAAATCCGTCAATGATTGGGTCTAGAACCAATGCGGCAAATCCGCCATGGCGGATACTGGTGGGGTGGTCCCTTCGATCGAAAGTGATCGGGCAGGAGGACCATGGGTTGAACTTTGGGGCGACTGGCTCCAACGCGTATACATCCCTTAACGCACGCTTCCGCTCCCTCTTGGGGATGTGGGTTGCGTATATCATGTTCACCGTCCGCACTTGTGGGGGGAAACCCTTCTGTCCTCTATTGTTCGGCGGCCGGGGCTCCTCCTCGTCGTCTCTATGTAGCCCCTTGTCTCTATTTTCGGCATTTAACTTGTTGGCCTGCTTGAACACCCAACAATCCCTATTGGTGTGATTGGCTAGCTTTTCGGGGGTGCCATGTATCTGGCACGAGCGATCGAGTATGCGGTCCAAACTGGACGGGCCCGGAGTGTTTCTTTTGAATGGCTTTTTCCGTTGGCCGGGTTTGGAGCCTCTGAATCCGGCGTTAACTGCCGTATCATCAGCATTGTCGCTGTTAATGCGGCGCTTGTGCTTGTTGCGACGTGACCTGCCATTGTTGTCCTTGGTATCCGAGTTACCAGGGTTCTTTGACATGTTATTGCTGCGAGCCAGCCAGCTGTCTTCTCCCGCGCAAAAGCGGGTCATAAGTGTCATGAAGGCTGCCATGGATTTCGGCTTTTCCTGTCCAAGGTGCCGGGCAAGCCACTCGTAACGGATATTATGCTTGAAAGCCGCTAGGGCCTCTGCGTCCGAACAGTCGATGATTTGATTTTTCTTAGTTAGGAACCGTGTCCAGAATTGTCTGGCCGATTCCTCTGGCTGTTGAATTATGTGGCTCAGGTCATCGGCGTCTGGTGGTCGCACATAGGTGCCCTGGAAATTGTCGAGGATTGCGGCTTCCAGGTCTTCCCGGCAACCAGTGGATTCTGCAGGCAAGCTGTTAAGCCAATGCCGAGCTGGTCCTTTAAGCTTGAGTGGGAGGTATTTGATGGTGTGTAGATCATTGCCATGGGCCATGTGGATATGAAGGAGATAGTCCTCGATCCATACCATAGGATCTGTTGTGCCAACGTATGATTCGATGTTTACGAGTTTGAAACCCTCTGGGATTTGATGATCCATTACTTCATCTATGAAGCATAGCAGGTGTGCGGCACCTCTGTACTGGGCTATATCATGACGTAGCTCAAATGAGTTTTGTCTGATGTGTTCGGCCCGGTCGGATTTATTGTATTCGGCGTGACGGTTATCTCTCATGTCGTGGGGCGCCCGCGCGATCCGTAGATCGATCTTGTTTGCCTTGCCTTGTCCTCCAACATATCTCGCAGGTCTGGCGCATTTCCCTGTGCCTTGGTACTTTTTGAGCGGCGCCAGGGTGCGGCTTGAGTTGTGGGCCGAGAGGCCTCTCTGTCGCGGCCACGATGTGGCCGGTCAGCCGCGTCATGCGTTGGAGATGTAGGTTTGGGTGCTTCCTCCTCTAATCGGGGTAGCAACTTGCGCTTTGGGTAGCTCTTGGAGGGGCGTTCGAGTTCGTATTCCTCGGCCGCGAGGACTTCAGTCCATCTGTCGGCTAGCAAGTCTTGATCAGCTCTAAGCTGCTGCTGTTTTTTCTTAAGGCTACTCGCCATGGCCATAAGCCTGCGGTTGAAGCGCTCTTGCTCGACAGGATCCTCAGGCATGACAAATTCATTGTCGCCGAGGCTTGCCTCGTCTTCGGAGGGAGGCAAATAATTATCCTCCTCCTCCTCCCTGTCTGCCGCTCTCTCAGGGGGGCTGGCTTCCCTATCCTCCTGCACTGAATCTTGCTGGAGGTAGTTGTCTTCGGCACTGTCCGGGGTGTTATTATCTCCCGTGCCGGTATCATTGTTTTTGCTTTGGCGGGACTTAGAGCGGCGCCGCTGAGGCCGGCGTTTAGGTTGCTTCTTGGAGGGGTCATCCCCTGTTGTTCCGTCGCCATCGCCTTCTTTGGGTGTATCCACCATGTATATGTCATATGACGAGGTGGCCTTCCAGCGTCCTATAGGTGCTGGTTCTTGTTCGTCTCCTACATCGTCGTCCATACCGTCGATGTCTTCAGAGTCGAAGTCTAGCATATCGGTTAAATCATCGACAGTGGCTATGAAGTGGGTGGTGGGTGGGCGTCGAATTTCTTCGTCATCCGCATCCCAATCCTGTCGGTCATAATCCGGCCATGACTCTCCTGACAAAGAGAGAGACCTTAGTGAATTCAGAATGTCGCGGAAGGGCGAGTGCTGAAAGATATCTGCAGAGGTGAACTCCATGATTGGTGCCCAATCGGATTCGATTGGAAGGAGCGCGGAGGGTTCAAAGTCCGGAGAAGAGTCTGGCACTGTGGAGTCACGGGCTTCGCGAAGGATAAGGCTGGTTTTCGGCTCGATCGCCATTGAAACTGCAGCCCCCTCGGCGGGGTCTAGCCACCCGCCCTCGATCGGCGCGGTTGGCTCCGAGCTAATGGTTGGAGCGGATGCGAGTGCGGCCTCCAGGGCACTGTTCGGAGGCAGAGCTAAATCATGCCCATCATGACAGTGCGGCGCGCTCGGCTGTGGCTCGAATCCGTCGAAGATAAAGTCTCCGCGGATGTCGGCCGTGTAGTTCGAACTTCCAAATCTTACCTGATGGCCAGGGGCATAGCTTTCAATCTGCTCCAGATGGCCAAGTGAATTAGCCCGCAGTGCAAAGCCGCCAAATACAAAGATCTGTCCGGGGAGAAAAGTCTCACCCTGGACCGCGTCGTTGTTGATGATCGGCGGAGCCATCGGGCCTAAAGATGACGACACAGAGGAACTCTCAATGAAAGCACCAATGTCGGTGTCAAAACCGGCGGATCTCGGGTAGGGGGTCCCAAACTATGCGTCTAGGCGGATGGTAACTGGACACAAGGGACACAATGTTTTTACCCAGGTTCGGGCCCTCTCGATGGAGATAAAACCCTACTCCTGCTTGATTAATATTGATGATATGGGTAGTACAAGAGTAGATCTACCACAAGATCAGAGAGGCTAAACCCTACACTACTAGGAAAAGGCATGCTAGTGGCGCATCGAATTTGCCTTCAAATGGCGCACTACCGGTGCGCCACTGACATCACGCCATTAGAATTAAATTCTAATGGCGCACCACCGATGCGCCATTAGTATCTGGTGTTCTAATGGCGCACCACGTAGTGCGCCATTAGTATAGCCTGCAGTGCGCCATTAGAATGCCTCCCAGGGGGCCATATGTACCCATGTGCTTTGGCATTCTAATGGCGCACCACCAGTTAATGCACCATTAGTGTGATGATCACAGTGCGCCATTAGTGTCTTGTGTGGTGCGCCATTAGTATGAATATTAGGTTTTATTTTTTTTTGCTTTTCTGATTTTTGCACGGGTTACAAAATATATTATTGGACAGAATATAGACAACAGCACACAGCAACATTAGATTCATCGAATACAATAGAAGATTAGTCTCCGAATACAATTCATCATATTAGTCTCCGAGTTCAAAAGACCGAACAAAGATAAAACATTACAAGTCTCAAGACCGCGAGTATCAAGTTTGTCGGAAGTAATACTAATCCTAACAAGTCCTACTAATAATCATCATACAACTTCTACTCGTTATTCATAACAAGTCATACGATCATCATCTTGATAGTCTTCGAACCAACCCTACTTAATTGTTCTTAGCACATGATCATCAGTATTAGGTAGGACCTAAATACCCTATTTAAGCTAAAATAGCATAAAACAATATAGACCCCGACTCTCCATTATGGAGAATGGAGAACATCCTGTCTCCAATTCTTGCGCTTCGCTTCCTTTTGCTTCCAAGAAGCTCCTTACAACTGTCCATACATTTTTTCCATCCTTTGATTTTCATGTCTCCACTTCTTTTAGAAATCTCGTATGGACAGTTGAGATTCGTAGGACGACCTGGCTGTATGTTCAAAACATTAACACTATCTTTCAGATACATCATATGAGGCAGACAATTCTCTGGGATTATCTGTTGAAAAACATAGTAATAACTTCATAGTTAGCAATGATGTACTAGTTTTAGAAGTATGCAAAAGATGCACGGATGTCGTAATAGTAAAAATCTTACCAGGGTATCTCCATGGTAGTTACTGTAGTTGAACACATGCACTAGTGGCATGTATTTACCATAATGTTGAGGAGTTTGATTGTAGATATTGTAATTCTCAATGTCAGTACAAAATCCGACCAAATGATTTTTCTCCTTGTAAGTTGTTAATTCGGAGCCATCGGTGTAGTGGGTTTTGTCTACCATCTCCCACACATTCTTTGAACAATAAAAATAAGCTGTCAATGGAAATAAGTTGTCAACTATTTTGAAATAAACAATATAAATTAGATAATAACTATGTTTGAGAAACTCACATAGCGGTAGAACTGGAGGCGTATCAACAAGGACCCAAATGTCCATATTGTCTTGGTTGATGTCAGGATTACCAAGATCCATGGTGATAAGCATACCCTCATCAAAACCATACATCTTGCAAAATGCTTCCCAATTTTTGCAACCAAAATGGGTTACGCTCTCAGAATTATATAGATTTACTTCAAAGTCCACATCGTGATGAGTCCTTAGGTGAATTTTCTTTGTTTCAGAAATTTCATGGTCTTCAAAATCCATCCTCTCCAAGACATAGCGTCTTGCATGGCATGGGATAAGCTATACTCGAATAGTAAAAGATGAAAATTACACGTTGAAATAGTTGAAGTCATGCTTAATTATGAAAATAACACTTGTCGTCATTGTGTATCGTTTCAACTTCGAAGGTCTCCTCGAGCTTAATGCTGAAGCGCCGATCATCGTCCAGGTGAGGCATGTCGCACAGACCTCGATCATCGTGGCACCAGTCGCACTCCGCCGGGAGACTTTCGTCGTCCGATGATGATGACAACATATCCTGGGACAGCTCCCAGAATTGCTTGCCGCCCGAACCACCGGCCTCATCGTTGTGGGCCATGTTTCACTCTAAATAGGAAAAAAGTTTGGTCAAAAAGTTGGTTATTGTCAAGGAACAAGATCATGGTCTCATCATTTAGGGTTTGTCGACACCGAGGCACCCTAAAAGCCTAAGCTTTCATCATTTAGGGTTTGTCGACGCCGAGGCACCCTAAAAGCCTAAGCATACATCATTTAGGTTCTCATCGACACCGAGGCATCCGGGGCAGCCAAGTTAAGTTTTTATCATTTAGGGTTTATCGATGCTGAGGCACCCTAGGTTGGGCCTAATCACTTGGCACTAATCACTTGGCTCTATTGCCACCTATGGTTTAATACAGGAAGAATAAAGGGGCAGTTGATCCTACTTAATTAAGTACTAAGATACCCCGGCCCATGCATTAGTAGCAAGTACCTCATATGTCAGATTTTTAGCAAAGTCATGCTAAAATTCACGGAAAATTTCAGCATGACCTTTGCTGAAAATAGGACATATGGAGTACCCGAATTTGCCGGAACGGAAGTTAATCGACATTCCGGCAAACTCAAGGGCCTCTCGGGGTACCTGCAAAATCATCACGACACGAAGGGCCTCTCAAGGGCCTCAAGCAGCAGCGGCGTCTCCCAGGAGCCCATTTTTTTGCTAAATTTCTTTGAGCAACAATCGGAGCAGAAAATTCAGCATATTTCTATACAACAGCACTGTAAAGATGAAGAACAGTTCTACAACAGCCCATTTATATACAATAGCATCTTTGGTCATACCAATTTCTGAAACAATTCAAATCTGAACTGTATCTTTGGTCATACAAATCTCTGAAACCATACAAATCTGAAATATATATTTGGTCATACAAATTTATGGAACTAATCAAATCTGAACTGTATCTTTGGTCATACAAATCTCTGAAAATTTTCTAAATCTGTGGTCATACAAATTTATGGAACTAATCAAATTATGATAGCTGGACACATAAATTATGATAGATTGTGATAGCTTGGGGAATAGATTATGATAGATTGTGATGCATGGACTTGTTCTACTCCAGGTTTTCATTTTACAAACACATACAAGCACAAGCAGTGCCAGAGATGATATTTGCTAGATATAATTTTGGCAATGAGATTTAAATAGAGCTGTGGTGATGTAACTTAGGTGAATATACACGAAATAAGGTTTACTGGTGCTACCCAATGCTAGTAATCAAGCAGTAACTTAAAATGCTAGTGAGTTCACTGGGAGAACTGTGAAAAAACAAGCAGCAGTAGCAGAATATGTTTGGAGTAGCATCAACAGTTTTACAAATCAAATAGGCCACACAAGGGGCTGATCTAGGAACCTTGACAGGGATACCCAGAACATTTTATACTATGATGAACAAAAGCATCTACCTCAGAAATCTCCAGTACATAGACCACGGGTAGAACAAGTCCATGCATCACAAAGTCACACAAATCAGAGTGACAGCACCAACAATTTCGAGCTCCCTGTGCTACAAAGCAGCCCCGGAATTGCTCAGACGGGCAGTCCGACTGGTGACAGGGTCCAAACCAAAAGCTATATGCTACCACAATCTATCATGAACACGGCCCAAACGAAGTCAATTCTACACTACATCTGACAGACTACTCCGTGTTCTCTCAGATTTCCTCCACTCGCCGAGATGGGTTCCCACCCAGCCCAGCCATCCCCGCCTCTCCTCTCTCGCGCGCACGCAACAACCCAGAAAAACACAAGACAAGCAGTAGAATCTCTGCTCTACCGGGAGGCAACGAAGTGGCCAAGGTCACAGGGGGCGATACCTGAGCGGAAGCCCTAGGCTAGCGCGAGGGGGCGGAGCGCTGCTACTGCTGCTGTTGCTCGGGGACGGCGAAGTCGGAGTGGGCGGCGTGGGAAGGCGGCGGGAGGCGGGGGAGGGGGTTCCGTCAATCCGGCCGGAGGGGCGAGAGGTGGGAGGAGACGAGGCGGCGGCGCGGTCGGGTGGGTGCATGGGGCACTCCTCCCTGGTCCGGACTGGCCACGCTGCTCGGGGACGGCGAAGGAGGCGAGGGGGCGGCGAGGGGGACGGCAAACACGGCCGGGGGGCAGCGGGTGAGATCGATGAGGCAGGGGAGAGATTAGAGAGATTAGGGATTTAGTGTGGGGGAAAGCTTTCTAATGGCGCACCACCCCCTCGTGCGCCATAAGTATGACTATTCTAATGGCGCACCACCCCTCGGTGCGCCATTAGAATTTAGTGTGGGGGAAGCTTTCTAATGGCGCACCAACCCCTCGTGCGCCATAAGTACGACTATTCTAATGGCGCACCACCCCTCGGTGCGCCATTAGAATTTTGTTTTAATCATAACAGTAATATTTTTTTATAAAAACAGTAATATTTTTTTAAAAAATATGTTCAAATTTGTTACTTGAAAACATCATCGGCGGCGGCGGTGGAGCGGGGGAGGGTGCGGGGGGCCGGGTGCTCGTCGGCGGCGTGGAGCGGGGGAGGGTTGCGGTGGGTCGTCGGTGGCGGTGGAGCTAGCGGGGGAGGATGCGGGTGGGATCGAGATGGAGGGGGATCGAGATGGAGATGGAGGGGGAATCGAGATCGAGATGGAGGGGGATCGAGATCAAGTGTCCTCATGAATTCAAAAAGTGCCCATGAAATTTAAAAATATTCATGATATCAAAAAGTGCCCATGAAATACAATCGAGAAATGAAGACTACGATTTAAATACAATCGATCTTAGCTAGCTATCTGTTCACAATCTTCTTGCCCTTCTTTTTCGCAAATGGAGTTCTTCTGTGGAACGGACATCCTTTAGGTAGGGTGGTCCTGCTTCTTCTTGTGGTGTGTGCTGCTACTTCATCGTCGTCGTCATGTTCGATCTTCGGGTCGCCGTACTTGTCGAAGTCTTGCTCATTGGCTACTCCATCCATTCCGATGATCTTCCTTTTGCCTCTCCTCACAACAACACGACTGGGCTTTGACGGGTCGTTAATGAAGAAGCATTGGTCCACTTGGGAAGCCAGTACCCATGGCTCATTTTTCACGGTGACATTTGCGCCCGCGGTCTTGGATTTGGCTTCGGGTATAACCATGGTGGTGAAATACCGGTCTTCTTTTAGGACGCTCTTGGCCCATCTGACACGGAACATCGGGACCTTCTCTCCAGCATAGCTCAGCTCCCAGATCTCCTCGATCCTTCTGTAGTATCTGTCCTTGTCGTTACCGGTGTAGGATTCCATCGTTACCCCAGAGTTCTGATAACCATCGCTCTTCATGTCCTTGTCCTCGGTGTAGAATGTGTAGCCATTGATATAGTACGCCTCATAGGTCATCAAGTTGTGCTCGGCGCCTTGTGACAAGGCGAATATGAGTTGTTCTTCCACGGAAGAATCCTCATGTAAAGGGTACGACAGAAGCTTCTGCTTGAACCAACGCGTGAAACATGAGTTGTGCTCTTTGAGTATATCTCCGTCCGTCCTCTGTTGGCCTCGGTCATTGTACGTCTTCTCAATAAAGGTTTTGTGCTCTACCACCCAAGGATCGACCACGTCTATGTGTTGTAGCGCGACTAGGTTTGCTCTTTCAAAGTCGGCGAGTCGACCCTCGAAGTCGACATGCATTTCGCGGCGACCCTCATGGTGACCCCATCCAGCGAGCCTGCCGAGGTGCCTGTTGACGGGCAGACCAACGGGGTTCTCGATGCCTAGATAATTCTTGCAGTAGGAGATGCACTCTTCGGTCAGAAAGCCCCTGGCTATACTTCCCTCTGGACGTGACATGTTGCGAACGTATCCTTTGATGACACCATTCATCCTTTTGAATGGCATCATGCTGTGCAGGAACGTCGGCCCGAGTTGGATGATATCCTCCACGATATGGACCACCAGATGCACCATAACGTCGAAGAATGCGGGCGGGAAGTACATCTCAAGCTCGCATAGTATCACCATGATCTCTTCCTGTAGCCTTCTGAGTTGCCTCACGCCAATCGACTTCCGAGAGATGGCGTCGAAAAAGTTGCATAGGCCAAATAGCGTTTCACGGACGTGCGCGTCCATGATCCCACGGATTGCAACTGGAAGTATCTGCGTCATCAGCACGTGACAGTCATGAGACTTCATCCCGCTGAACTTCTGCTTCGCTGGGTCTAGGTATCTGCTTATCTTCTCCGCATAACCGTAAGGAAGTTTTACTCCTAGGAGGCAGGTGAATAACTGCTCGATCTCCTCCTGACTTAGAGTGAAGCACGCGGGAGGGTAGTCATTTCCGGTCTTCTTGGTCTTTTTGCCTTTGCGACGACTTTCTGTGTCCTGCTTCGCCTCATCATCATCATCATCATCATCATCATAATAATCATCATCATCATCATTAGCGTGAAGCTCCTGCCTGATGCCCATTGATTTCAAGTCTGCCCTTGCTTTCGGCCCATCTTTGGTCCTATATGGCATGTTGAGCAGGGTACCAAGCAGACTCTCGCACACGTTCTTCGTGATATGCATGACATCAAGGCTGTGAGGCACACGGTGGATCTTCCAGTACGGCAAGTCCCAGAAAACAGACCTCGTTTTCCATACCTTCAGCAGCGGCTCTGGCGCCTTTCGCTTCTTTCCCGGCTCTGGCGCCTTTTGCTTCTTTCCCGGCAGTCGACAGTCTTTCCAATTTTTCAACAGCTCGTCTATTTCCTCGCTGCTCCTCGTACACATGCGTTTTCGGGGTTCGGTTTCACCATCGAACAGATCCTTGCGTTTCCTCCACCGGTCATCGTCGCGAAGCCACCTTCGATGTCCCATGAACACGGTTTTCGAAGACCCGGGATCTCTATCTAGCTGGCGATATGTTGTGTCATCCATGCACCTTACGCATCCAGAAAATCCGTGGACTACCTGCCCCACGAGATATCCGTAACCGAGATAGTCGTGCACCGTCGTGAGCAGTGCGGCTCTCATAGGGAAATATTCTTTCTCTGCGGCGTCCCACGTATTGGCTGGCGTTTTCCACAGCGTGTCTATCTCCTCCTTCAGCAGCCCCAGATACAGATTGATGTTGTTCCCTGGTTGTTTCGGCCCTTCAATTAGCATACTCATGTGAATGTACTTCCTCTTCATGCACAACCAGGGGGGAAGGTTGTACATCCACACAAACACAGGCCAGGTGCTATGTGTGCTTCTCTGGCTGCCAAACGGATTGTCTCCATCGGTGCTCGCGCCCAGCACGATGTTCCTTGGATCCTTCCCAAATTCTGGTTATTCGAAGTTCAACACTTGCCACTGGCTCGCATCCTTAGGGTGACTCAGCATCTTGTCTTTTTTATTTATCTCCGGATCATTTCCGTCATCTTCCCGCTTCTTCTCCTCCCTATCCGCGTGCCAACGCAGGAGCTTTGCTACCTTAGGGTCCGCGAAATACCGCTGCAGACGAGGAGTGATCGGAAAGTACCACACCAATTTTTGAGGAGCTTTCTTCCTCTTCTTGTATCGAGTGACGCCGCACACCGGACATATGGTAGACTCCGCGTGCTCGTCCCGATAAATGATACAATTGTTCATGCACACATGGTATTTCACGTGTGGTAAATCTAGAGGACACACGATTTTCTTCGCCTCCTCGAAACTGGTCGGGCACTTGTTCCCCTTGGGAAGACGTTCGTGCCAGAATGACATGTTCTCATCGAAGCATGCGTCGGTCATTTTGTGTTTTACCTTCATCTCTAGAGCCATGAGCGTTACTTTCAGGCGGGTATCCTCGGGCCTGCATCCTTCATACAATGGAGTAACCGCGTCTATCTCCAGTTGATCCGGCTTGGCTATCTCTCGGGCGGCAGCTCTTGCGTTATCCGTCTGCTTGAGAAGCAGCTTGAATATGAGGGTCCTGCACCCAGCCTCCATCGTCGTCTGCTCCGACATCTTCATCTTCATGATCATGCCCTTCGTCTTGATCTTCCTCATCATCATGTACGACATCTTCTACATGATGATTGTGTACAGCATCATCGTCGTGATCATGTCCTGGAGATTCTTCGTCTTCTCGCCCGCCCTCGCCGCGGTGGTACTTGTCTTGTTGCCCTTCCTCATTTCTTGCTCGGCCCCCATCGACGACTTCATAGTCATCTCCATGAAACCACGCAAGAGCAGGTGGTCCCGCACCTGCCCGGAATCCGTGTCCGCAATAAGGCTCTTCAGCTTGCATCTTCGACATGGACATCTTATCTCCATCTCGTTCTTTTGAAGCATCTCGGCCTTCGTGGAGCTCAAAAACCTATTCACGATGCCTTCAGTCATCGTGCGGACCATGGTCACCTGCGGGGTAGAGCAAAACGATATTTTAGAACCAAGAAAAAATTTGGCATGACCTTCCCTAAAAATAGGACCAAGTGCCAAAATTCTCGCCGAAACGGAAATGAATCAAAACATTCCGGCAAAATATTGGCAACTATCGCATTTCAAATACCGGTACCTTCAAACACAAACATATATGCAACACCACAAACACATGCAACACCACGAACATACATAGATCTAGCTAGGCCACAAAAAGTGCATGTGCACGTTGTTGGAGCGAGCTAGGGAGAAAAAAAGTAGATCTACATCATGAAGATAGCTTTCCCCTTACTTACCTATCAAAAAAAAGGTAATTTCACCACTTAATTTTGATGAATCTATGGTGGAAATGAGGTGAGGAGGAGGAGATGGCCGAAAGTTTGGAGAAGGAGGTGGAGGGAATGAAGTGGGGAAAGTGAGTGGGTAGGTGTGGGGCTGTCCAAAATATCTTGTTGGGGTCCCAGGTTACTAATGGTGCACCACCAGCAAATGCGCCATTAGTAACCCTGGTTACTAATGGCGCACCTGCAGGCGGTGCGCCATTAGTAGTTTTGCAAAAAAGTAAAAAAAATATACTAATGGCGCACCGGGTAATAGTGCGCCATTACTAGTTTAAACTAGTAATGGCGCACTGTGAAACGATGCGCCATTAGTAGTTTTGCAAAAAAAAGAATATTTTTTTTACAGTAATGGCGCACTGTCTGCTTGGTGCGCCATTGCTACTTAGAACTAGTAATGGCGCACTTCGACCTGATGCGCCATTAGTATGTATGGAAAAATGGAAAAAAAATAATTTAATACTAGTGGCGCACCCTGTTTCTGGTGCGCCATTAGTGTCTTCCACACTAATGGCGCATCACCAACCGGTGCGCCATTAGTATATAGTAGTGGCGCACTGCTTCCATGGTGCGCCATTAGTATCAATCCTATCTATAGCCCTTTTCCTAGTAGTGCTAGAAGCTAGCCTATGGTATGATTGTATGTTGTCCTACGGACTAAACCCTCGGGTTTATATAGACACCGAAGAGGGCTAGGGTTACACAGAGTCGGTTACAATAGAAGGAGATCTACATATCCGTATTGCCAAGCTTGTCTTCCACGCCAAGGAAAGTCCCATCCGGACACGGGACAAAGTCTTCAATCTTGTATCTTCATAGTCCAACAGTCCGGCCAAAGGTTATAGTCCGGCTATTCGGACACCCCCTAATCCAAGACTCCCTCAGGACCCCTTCTTCCTCTTCTTCCTTAACCTCCTCCCTAGATGGGAGAAGGGTTTCCCCTCTGGTCCTTGGCCTCCATGGCATGGGAGGGGCGAGAGCCCCTCCGAGATTGGATCTATTTCTCTGTCTCTCTCTGTTTCTGCGTTCCCTTCTGCTGCCCTTTCACCGTTTCGTATATATATGGAGATCCGTAACTCCGATTGGACTGAAACCTTCGACGTGATTTTTTACCAAAAATTTGCTTTCTTGCGGCCGAAGAAGGGCATCAACCGCCTTACGGGTGGCCCACGAGGGTCAGGGGCATGCCCAGGGGGCAGGCGCGCCCCCTGGCTCGTGGCCACCTCGGGCACTGTTTCGCTCTCCCAGATTTTCCAAATATTCCAAAAATAAGCTCTGTCTGTTTTTATCTCGTTTGGATTCCGTTTGATATGGATATTCTGCGAAACCAAAAACATGCAACAGACAGGAACTGGCACTGAGCACTGGATCAATATGTTAGTCCCAAAAATAATATAAAAAGTTGCCAAAATTATATGAAAGTTGTTGAATATTGGCATGGAACAATCAAAAATTATAGATACGAACGAGACGTATCATTAGCCAGTTAAGATTGAAAAGATCATAAGTAGGTATCAAAGATATGGATTAAGCAGAAGATGTGCAACTCTTACAGCTGGCGGCTTGTTGAAAGTACAGAAATTACTAAGTCCGGTTTTGCTGCATTTCTTTAAAGATTCATTCAGCAATTTTTTGGTGGCTTCAGTAATTTCCTCATCAGACAGTTGAGTGTCACAATGGCGCTGAGGATCTTTTACGTCACTAGTGTATTTGCACATTAAGCCAGGGCGATGGCTTAATGGCAAGATACTCCAAGACAACTAGCACCAGAAAAAGTCGACGCTGGTTAAGCCATTGGCCATAAAGGCTCTGAGTTTTGAAAAGGTTGGTGCGTATTTGTCCCATTCCTTTGCATTGAGCCGTTGGGGGAGTGGATGTTTGTCGCCGAGTCGGTGTTCACGGTAACCCGACAGAGAATTCTCACCGGCTGGAGATGTATCTTGACAATAGAACCAAGTTTGGTTCTAGTCCTTGGGTTGACTATGCAGCTTGGCATGGGGAAAGCTGACTTCTTTCCTCTTTTGAATTGAGACCCCACCGTCGGGACCGGTTTTCCAATAAAGCATTTATTGAAAAGCCGACCCTTGTATTGACCAGTATAGAAGAATCCTTCTTACTGGTAGACAAATCCTTTGATACAGAAATCCAGCATTACTAAATATTGTACAAGGTTGAGCTGAGGATGCTCAACAATTTATTACAAGCACGCCGATATTATACATAAAGACGGATATGTCACAAGGGTATGGTGGCATAACTACTGACTCGTAATAAAAGTGGTGGTGGATATGTCACAGCGAGGTGGGTGACATGACTCCTACAGCTCATCAAGCGTCGGAGTGAGGCTTGATGATTTTATTTGGGTAGCGGAAGCGTGTATAATACAAGTGATCAACTCCAGGATCGCACGTGACTGACTGGGACTCCTCTAGGCGTCGGACTCGCTATCGAACTCTTCATCCATAAGATCGCCTTTGTCAACATCTGGCCAAAACAACAAGCCAGGTGAGTACTTTGAATGTACTCGCAAGACAGTTTGGACACAAGATATAACAAATGCAAACATGATGCGTATGAGCAGATTAGTAATGCACATTCCGATAATAAAATTGCAATGCACGATAATTAAAAAGAAGTCGGGCGGTAGTCCTCCCGAAATCCCAATAAAATAACCGAAGACCGATCGGGTGTCTGAAGCGACGCCTCGAAAGGTAAAAATAAATTAGCATGCCGCTGTCGGGCGTCAGGGCGACACCACATAAAGGGCTTATATTGAAAGTAAATAGCAAGAATGCCATAGTCGGACATCTGGGCGACATCACATAAAGGGCTTATATCGAAAGTAAATAACAAGAGTGCCACAGTCGGACGTCTGGGCGACATCACATAAAGGGCTTATATCGAAAGTAAATAACAAGAGTGCCACAGTCGGACATCTGGGCGACATCACATAAAGGGCTTATATCTAAAGTAAATAACAAGAGTGCCACAGGCGGACGTCTAAGCGACATCACATAAAGGGCTTATATTTCACCATTTGAATTCAAGCAGTTCATGAATTTAAATCATTCCAAGGAAATACTCAGCACATAATAATAAATTGGTTAGTCCATCCATAGGAATAACATTCAACCGAGTTTACCACTCTCAGTTTCGTGCTTATTCCCCGGAGACTGTAATTGGGCTTGACACTGAGATCGACATTGAGACTGACACTGACACTGAGGTAATGTCCAAGTCCCTGGTCGTGGACATGGATACTTGAATGGTTTGACTCTGCAGAGTTTGTACTCTTTAACCACAGCCAACGGATTTCAGTAGTCACCAAGGACTAGTTCCGTTTACGGTATTTCAGAAGGAACACATCAATCCAGTACACACCCATTCCACATTCCGCTGCCAGGAATCACCCTAGGCAACATTCAAGAAAAACTTTAATACAGGGAGGTCACAACCTCGAATAGCATGGGATCAAATTTATATCGCGCGCTCTAAGGGGTGCCCCCCTCTCGGTCCCAACCGGAAACACCCATGCCCCTGACCGGATGACGGGCTTTAATCCGGGGCCATGGAACCCTCATCCCGGCCCCTCTATTTGGTGTGTACACGGAAAGAGGTTGCGACTTACTAACCCTTATTCTTTGTAGAAGACATGTGGTAGTACGGAAAGGGGACGGACGGAGACATGGCTTGATCCACATTAACACCAGAGTTAAACAGTTGACATAAGACTAGCATGCTTCAACAATACCAGCTACAACCTATCATGCCACCACATGATCAGGTTGTCTCTCCACCTTATGAATATATCAACTTTCGAAGCTCACGTGTAGCTTGTCTTGCATGCAATATCACACTTACAAATACTCATATAACCATGCCATGAACTAACTACTCAAGCAAACATGCAAAGACACTCATCATATCAAAGGTTCAAACATGCGTGCCTGGTTCGGAGTAGTCGGAGTCTAGCTCGGCAAAGTTCGCGGCTCCGTCACCTCCTCCGGTATCTACGGTATAAAGAAATCGTATACTAACATAAATACCAGGTGTGTATAAAAATGGTTCCAAATTTTTTTTCAAATAAATATGATAAAAAACTAGACAGAAAAATAAAGACGACAGAAAAAGAATCAATTAAAAATCATCTTTTGTTAAAGAGTTATTAAGGTTTTAGCCTAGGGACTTATCTGTAATGAAACAGAAAGTTTCCAGGGTTTAGTTTGTAAAAACAGAAAACGTTTCGTTAAGGAATACGCCACCCAACAGAGAAAGCGTACTTTGCCCGAAGGCATTTTCCAGGAAAACGGTTCGAATAGAAAAGAGAGGCTGACGAGGGGGTCCCGCCCGTCAGGTTTGAATATTTGAAAAGGAAAAACAGAGAATGCCGGCGCTCGAAGGCCGCGGTGGTCGCCGGCAACGATCCACAGCAAGGTAGGAGGAAAGGAGGGTACCTACGGACTCGTGGTGCTCTCCCGCGTCTGTGGGTGGTGGAGTTGGTCGTCGGCGAGCACCACGTCGACGGCAGCCTCTACTTCGGCGGACGGTGGTTCAGGCGGTGGTCGATCTCGCCGGGGAGCGCTGCAAACTTCAAATTGGGGCTCGGGTTAGAGTATTGGGTGTAGTAGGGGGCGACTGGTACGGTCTGGGAGGCGGGGGTGGTCTCACCAGAGTGAATCGTGCCAGAGCCCGAAGAGGATCGGGGCGGCCGGAGTCGAGGAAGAAGACCTCCTCGAGGTCCTCCTAGTGGCTAGGCGTGGTTCTGGTGAGGTGGAGGTGTGGTGCAGGGTCAAAGGCGAGCTCGAGGGCCCCTTTTTATAGCAGATCCGAGGCGGTTGTCGTGAACGGGATAACTCCGGTGATGGTTACGGCGAGGTAGTGGTCGGTCAGGTGAATTAGGGGGTTAGGCATCATCGCGATGGTCTACTGGTCCCGTTCAAGGTTTAAACTTGGCATGACTTGGGTGGCACTCCAAGTTCCCGACGGAACGGCCTCACGGGCACGTCGGCGGTAGAGAGCGCGCTCTGCGCCTCTCAGGCCACGGCGACGATGCTGTAGTGTGCACAGGGGAGGGGATGGCCACGCGTAGGCTTCCGGTGGTTTGGGCGGTGCTGGACGGCACCGAAAGGCACGGCTGGCCCCTGTTGGCCGCCACGGGTGGCTCTGCCACCGCGGAAGACGCTGGAGCTGGCGAGCCACGTCGCCACCGACGCTCGTGCCTGTCCAAACGATTGTGCGTGCACTGGATAAGGAGGGGGAGCAGTGAGCAAGAGGCCAGCGCGAGCACTGGCGAGATTGACGCCAAGCTTTGAAGAAAACGACATTGTCGTCTGAATTTAAACACTGGACTGTGAATATGAACAGCAATAGTGCCTGCCAACTGTTCGATGAAATGATTTTGGCATGTGGGAAATTTTTCTTGAGCTGATCTTTGGTGAGGTGGTCTCTTGATGCATCTGGAGGCTGCACGATTTATCTCAGATTTTTAGGAGAAGAAAAAGTATGAATTTCACCAAAACTGGCAAATCTGGTCCAAACTTGCAGCAAGCATATCTTGAAAAATCTGAACTGTGGATCAGTGGATCTTGATGGATCTTGATTGAGGGTGCTAAGGACTAGCCAGAGAAATCTATTTGGAGTCAAAACTCAAAGGGAAAAAGGTAGTTCCTTTGTAAATCCCTAGGGTCCAAAATAATTGACAGAAAAGATTTTGAGGTTAAATAAATAGAAATAAAAATTTGATGAAGTTGAAACTTGCTGGAATTGAGTGCTTGGCTTGTCCCAAAGTTGGGAGGTGGGTTTGGAAGGAAGTTTTCAACAAGAGGCATGGCCAAAGAGAATGGTTTGAATAAGAAAATAAATAAATCCAAAACCCATAGGATTTCTTTTTAATTGAAAAACCTTCAAAAATTAATTGTGTTGAGTCAACACCAAATGAAAAGCCTTCAAGACCAAAAATCAAGGTTGAGGATGACACAAAATAAAATATTTGTCATAAAAGAAATTTTTTGAGAAGGAGAGTCCTTTTAGAAAGATTTTAAATAGCCTCCTTCAAATCAAATAAAGAATTTGATAAAAACCAAATCAAAATTTTTGGAGTGTCACACCCACCGAGCTCTTGGCATGGCCCATCGACAAACTCTGTTTGGCGGTTTAAGTAATAGAATTCCCTGAATAAATCAACTGTGGGCTCCTCTTGAAGATAAGATTCACAAAATACTAGGAAATTGCAGATGTTGGACACGGAGTTGGGTCCGATGTCTTGAGGGTGCAGTTGGAGGAAATGAAGCACATCGCGGAAAAACTTTTAGCCAGGTGGGCTGAACCCCAGCCCAAGTGGTCAGCAAAAACAATTACTTCTCCATCTTTCGGTTGACGAGGGACTTCTTCACCAGGGGCCCTCGAGTGGATGTCCTCTTTCTTAGCTAAGGCGCCAATGGCGACTAAGTTGTTCAGTTCTTCTTCGGTAACCCGGGATTGGACCCATTTGCAAGAAGTGTATGTCTTTGCCATTTGTTTCAATGATCTATACTCGAGCAGTTCATGGATACAGATAGGTTTTCTTACGGCACTTCAGTTAATGAAAAAATATTTAGACCTAAATATGGGTACTCGAGCAGTTCATGGATCCAGATCGGTTTTCTTATGTGATACGTCTCCAATGTATCTATAATTTATGAAGTATTCATGATATTATATTATCCATCTTAGATGTTTTATATGATTTTTGGGACTAACCTATTAACCTAGAGGCCAGTGTCAGTTTCTGTTTTTTCCTTGTTTTTGAGTTTTACAGAAATGGAATACCAAACAGAGTCCAATTGATGTGCATTTTTTTGATGATTTCTATTGGACCAAAAGAAGCCCCCGGTTTAAAAGAGTTGGGCCAGAAGAGTCCTGAGTTGTCCACGAGGGTGGGGGCGCGCCCTACCCGCTGGGCGTGGGCCCCTATCTCGTGGACGACTCGGAGACCCCCTTGACGTGAAACCGACGCCAAAAAATCCTATAAATACAGAAACCCCCAGAAAATAACCTAGATTGGAAGTTCCGCCGCTGCAAGCCTCTGTAGCCACGAGAAATCAATCTAGGCCCTCTCTGGCACCCTGCCGAAGGGGGCCATCATCACCGGAGGCCATGGAGGAGGATCCCGGAGGGGCAATCATCGCCATGAAGGCCAAAGACCAGAGGAAGAACCTCTCCCCATCTAGGGGGGAGGCCATGGAGGAGGAAGCACAAGGGGGAGAACCTCTCCTCCTCTCTCTCGGTGGCACCGGAGTGCCATCAGGAGGGGAGTCATCGCCGCGGTGATCGTATTCATCAACACCACCATCATCATCACCATCCTCATCTATTTTACGTGGTCCACTCTCCCGCACCCCGCTGTAATCCCTACTTGAACATGGTGCTTTATGCCACATATTATGATCCAATGATGTGTTGCCATCCTATGATATTTTGTGTAGATATCCTTTGTCTTTGGGTTGATTGATGATCTAGATTGGTATGAGTTGTATGTTTTATTTTGGTGCTGTCCTATTGTGCCCTCCGTGTCGCGCAAGTGTGAGGGATTCCCGCTGTAGGGTGTTGCAATACGTTCATAATTCGCTTACAGTGGGTTGCTTGAGTGACAGAAGCATAAACCCGAGTAAGGGGGTTGTTGCGTATGGGATAAAGGGGACTTGATATGTTAATGCTATGGTTGGGTTTTACCTTAATGATCTTTAGTAGTTGCGGATGCTTGCTAAAGCTCCAATCATAAGTGCATATGATCCAAGAAGAGAAAGTATGTTAGCTTACGCCTCTCCCTCATATGAAATTGCAATGACGACTACCGGTCTTGTTAACAATTGCCTAGGAGATTTCCGCACACCGACCCATCATTATTCCACACTCGCTATTTATAATATTTAGTAATATATTCTAACTTTATGATAACAGCACCTACTTTTATGTTTTAGCTCTCCGATATCATGCAAAGTTATCCTCTTCATACCCACAACATAGTTTTATTTCTTGTTTCTAGTTGGAAGCAAATGTTCGGTGTACGTAGAGTCGTATCAGTGGTAGATAGGACTTGAGAGAATATTGATCTTACCTTTAGCTCCTTGTGGGTTCGACACTCCATACTTATCACTTCCACCTTTGGGAATTGCTACGATGATTTGCTGCACTTGGGGATTATCATTATGAAGAGGAGATGTTCCAAATAGTAAAAGGGAGTGCTACGACCACCACGGCATAGGAGGAGTACCAAATTCGAATCAAAAATCGCAAACTGCAGTGAAAAGCAAAGATGAACTTTGACGAACTCGCGGAAACCCTGATGGATCTATGGGAAGAGGAAGAAGGAGAACTAACCAGGGCTGTTGAACGGCGAATGTACGCGGACGAAATCTCGTCAGATCAGGTCGATGCAGCGGCCGTTGTTGAGGCAGGGCGAAGGTCGACAGCGGCGGCAGAGCTCGAGTGCTGAGGTGATGCGAGGTGGAAGACAGAGATGAAGAGGCAAGGGGGAAAGTGAAAGGGACCCTGGCCCTATTTATAAGATGAAAGGATAAGTGACATGCGCGGGAATCGAGGAGGTCAAAAAATGGATATGTGACAGCGCAGACGCCTCGATTTTTGGAGATTCATTAAAGGAGAGGAGATACATTAAAGATTCTGGCTTTGTATAATATTAATGACAGGTGATGTCACTGAAGGAAATATGCCCTAGAGGCAATAATAAAGTTATTATTTATTTCCTTATATCATGATAAATGTTTATTATTCATGCTAGAATTGTATTAACCGGAAACATAATACATGTGTGAATACATAGACAAACAGTATGTCACTAGTATGCCTCTACTAGACTAGCTCGTTGATCAAAGATGGTTATGTTTCCTAGCCATAGACATGAGTTGTCATTTGATTAACAGGATCACATCATTAGGAGAATGATGTGATTGACATGACCCATTCCGTTAGCTTAGCACAAGATCTTATAGTATGTTGCTATTGCTTTCTTCATGACTTATACATGTTCCTATGACTATGAGATTATGCAACTCCCGTTTGCCGGAGGAACACTTTGTGTGCTACCAAACGTCACAACGTAACTGGGTGATTATAGAGGAGCTCTACAGGTGTCTCCAAAGGTACATGTTGGGTTAGCGTATTTCGAGATTAGGATTTGTCACTCCGATTATCGGAGAGGTATCTCTGGGCCCTCTCGGTAATGCACATCACATAAGCCTTGCAAGCATTGCAACTAATGAGTTAGTTGCAAGATGATGTATTACGAAACGGGTAAAGAGACTTGCCGGTAATGAGATTGAACTAGGTATTGAGATACCGACGATCAAATCTCGGGCAAGTAACATACCGATGACAAAGGGAACAACGTATGTTGTTATGCAGTCTGACCGATAAAGATCTTCGTAGAATATGTAGGAGCCAATATGAGCATCCAGGTTCCGCTATTGGTTATTGACCGGAGACATGTCTCGGTCATGTCTACACTGTTCTCGAACCTGTAGGGTCCGCACGCTTAACGTTATGATGACAGTTTCATTATGAGTTTATATATTTTGATGTACCGAAGTTTGTTCGGAGTCCCGGATGTGATCACGGACATGACGAGGAGTCTCGAAATGGTCGAGACATAAATATTGATATATTGGAAGCCTATGTTTGCACATCGGAAGTGTTCCGGGTGAAATCGTCATTTTACCGGAGTATCGGGAAATGGGCCTAGTGGAGGAAGACGAGAGGAGGCCTAGGGGCTGCCGCGCGCCCCTCCTCCCAAGTCCGAATTGGACAAGGAGGGGGGTGGCGCCCCCCCCCCCCCTTTCCTTTCTTCCCTCTCCTCCTCCCCCCCAAGTCCTAATCCAACTAGGGAAAGGAGGGGAGTCCTACTCCCGGTAGGAGTAGGACTCCTCCGGCGTGCCTCCTACTAGGGCCGGCCGCACCTCCCCTTGCTCCTTTATATACGGGGGCAGGGGGCACCTCTAGACACACAAGTTGATCCTCGTGATCGTTTTCTTAGCCGTGTGCGGTGCCCCCCTCCACCATAGTCCTCGATAATATTGTAGTGGTGCTTAGGCGAAGCCCTGCGACAGTAGAACATCAAGATCGTCGCCACGCTGTCGTGCAGACGGAACTCTTCCCCGACACTTTGCTGGATCGGAGTCCGGGGATCGTCATCGAGCTGAACGTGTGCTAAAACATGGAGGTGCCGTAGTTTCGGTGCTTGATCGGTCGGGCTATGAAGACATACGACTACATCAACCGCGTTATCATAACGCTACCGCTTTCGGTCTACAAGGGTACGTAGACAACACTCTCCCCTCTCATTGCTATGCATCACCATGATCTTGCGTGTGCGTAGGAAATTTTTTGAAATTACTACGTTCCCCAACAGTGGCATCCAAGCCTAGGTTTTATGTGTTGATGTTATATGCACGAGTAGAACACAAGTGAGTTGTGGGCGATATAAGTCATACTGCTTACCAGCATGTCATACTTTGGTTCGTCGGTATTGTTGGATGAAGCGGCCCGGACCGACATTACGCGTACGCTTACACGAGACTGGTTCTACCGACGTGCTTTGCACATAGGTGGCTGGCGGGTGTCAGTTTCTCCAACTTTAGTTGAACCAAGTGTGGCTACGCCCGATCCTTGTGAAGGTTAAAACATCACCAACTTGACAAACTATCGTTGTGGTTTTGATGCGTAGGTAAGATTGGTTCTTGCTTAAGCCCGTAGCAGCCACGTAAAACTTGCAACAACAAAGTAGAGGACGTCTAACTTGTTTTTGCAGGGCATGTTGTGATGTGATATGGTCAAGACATGATGCTAAATTTTATTGTATGAGATGATCATGTTTTGTAACCGAGTTATCGGCAACTGGCATGAGCCATATGGTTGTCGCTTTATTGTATGCAATGCAATTGTGCTGTAATGCTTTACTTTCTCACTAAGCGGTAGCGATAGTCGTGGAAGCATAAGATTGGCGAGACGACAACGATGCTATGATGGTGATCAAGGTGTTGCGCCGGTGACGATGCTGAACATGACGGTGCTTCAAAGATGTAGATCACAAGCACAAGATGATGATGGCCATATCATATCACTTATATTGATTGCATGTGATGTTTATCTTTTATGCATCTTATCTTGCTTTGATTGACAGTAGCATTATCTCTCACTAAATTTCAAGATAAAAAGTGTTCTCCCTGAGTATGCACCGTTGCCAAAGTTCGTCGTGCCCAGACACCACATGATGATCGGGTGTGATAAGCTCTACGTCCATCTACAACGGGTGCAAGCCAGTTTTGCACACGCAGAATACTCGGGTTAAACTTGACGACCCTAGCATATGCAGATATGGCCTCGGAACACTAAGACCGAAAGGTCGAGCGTGAATCATATAGTAGATATGATCAACATAGTGATGTTCACCATTGAAAGCTACTCCATTTCACGTGATGATCGGTTATGGTTTAGTTGATTTGGATCATGTGATCACTTAGAGGATTAGAGGGATTGAGGGAGTCCTGGATTAGGGGGTGTCCGGACAGACGGACTAATCTTTGGCTGGACTATTGGACTATGAAGATACAAGATTGAAGACTTCATCCCGTGTCCGGATGGGACTTTCCTTGGCGTGGAAGGCAACCTTGGCAATACAGATATGTAGATCTCCTCCCATTGTAACCGACTCTGTGTAACCCTAGCCCCCTCCGGTGTCTATATAAACCAGAGGGTTTGGTCCGTCGAGAAAGAAACAATCATACCATAGGCTAGCTTCTAGGGTTTAGCCTCTCTGATCTCGTGGTAGATCTACTCTTGTACTACCCATATCATCAATATTAATCAAGCAGGAGGAGGGTTTTACCTCCATCGAGAGGGCCCGAACCTGGGTAAAAACATTGTGTCCCTTGTCTCCTGTTACCATCCGCCTAGACGCACAGTTCGGGACCCCCTACCCGAGATCCGCCAGTTTTGACACCGACATTGGTGCATTCATTGAGAGTTCCTCTGTGTCGTCATCTTTAGGCCTGATGGCTCCTCCGGTCATCAACAACGATGCGGTCCAGGGTGAGACCTTTCTCCCCGGACAGATCTTCGTATTCGGCGGCTTTGCACTGCGGGCTAATTCGCTTGGCCATCTGGAGCAGATTGAATGCTACGCCCCTGGCCATTAGGTCAGATTTGGAAGTTTGAACTACACGGATGATGTCCGCGGAGACTTGATCTTCGACGGATTCGAGCCACAGCCGAGCGCTCCGCATTGTCACGATGGGCATGATTTAGCTCTGCCGCCGAACAGTGCACTGGAGGCCGTACCCATATCCGCTCCGACCCTTAGCTCGGAGCCAACTGCGCCAATCGAGGACGGATGGCTAGACCCCACCGTGGGGGCTGCAGTCTCTACGGTGATCGAGATGAACACCAGCCTTATCCTTTGCGAAGCCCGTGACTCCAAGGTGCCGGACTCTTCTCCGGACTCCGAACCCTCCGCGCCCCTGCCAATCGAATCCGATTGGGCGCCGATCATGGAATTCACCGCCATGGATATCTTTCAGCACTCGCCTTTTGGCGACATTCTGAATTCACTAAGGTCTCTCTCTTTGTCAGGAGAGTCCTGGCTGGATTATGACCGGCAGGATTGGGATGCGGACGACGAAGAAATTCGACGCCCACCCACCACCCACTTCGTAGCCACTGTCGATGATTTAACCGACATGCTAGACTTCGACTCCAAAGACATCGACTGTATGGACGACGATGTAGGAGACGAACAGGAACCAGCGCCTATAGGGAACTGGAAAGCTACCTCGTCATATGACATATATATGGTGGATACACCCAAAGAAGGCAATGCCGACGGAACAGCGGGGGATGACCCCTCCAAGAAGCAACCTAAGCGCCGGCGTCAGCGGCGCCGCTCTAAATCCCGCCAAAGCAAAAATGGTCATACTGGCACGGGAGATAATAACACCCCGGACAGTGCCGAAGACAACTCCCTCCAGCAAGACTCGGCGTAGGAGGATGGAGAAGCCAGCCCCCTTGAGAGGGCGGCAGACAGAGTGGAAGAGGATGATAATTACATGCCTCCCTCCGAAGACGAGGCAAGCCTCGGCGACGACGAATTTGTCGTGCCTGAGGATCCCGTTGAACAAGAGCGCTTTAAGCGCAGGCTTATAGCCACGGCAAGTAGCCTTAAGAAAAAACAGCAACAGCTTAGAGCTGATCAAGACTTGCTAGCCGACAGATGGACTGAAGTCCTTGCGACCGAGGAGTATGAACTCGAACGCCCCTCCAAGAGCTACCCAAAGCGCATGTTGCTACCCCGATTAGAGGAGAAAGCACTTAAACCTACATCACCAGCAAATGATGCGGCTGACCGGCCACCTCGCGGCCGCGACAGAGAGGCCTCTAGGCACGGGGAAATGCGCTAGACCTGCGAGACATGTTGGAGGACAAGGAAAGGCAAACAAGATCGATCTACGGATCACGCAGGCGCCCCACAACACGAGATGATTACCGTCACGCCAGATACAGTAAATCTAGCCAGGCCAAACACAGCAGACAAAGCTCATTTGAGCTACGTCGTGATATAGCCCAGTACAGAGGCGCCGCACACTGACTATGCTTCACAGATGAAGTAATGGATCATCAAATCCCAGAGGGTTTCAAACCCGTAAACATTGAATCATACGATGGCACAACAGATCCTGTGGTATGGATCGAGGACTATCTCCTTCAGATCCACATGGCCCGCGACGATGATCTACACGCCATCAAATACCTCCCACTCAAGCTTAAAGGACCAGCTTGGCATTGGCTTAATAGCTTGCCAGCAGAATCAATTGGTTGTTGGGAGGACCTGGAAGCCGCATTCCTCGACAATTTCTAGGGCACCTATGTGCGACCACCAGACGCCGATGACCTGAGCCACATAATTCAGCAGCCAGAAGAATCTGCCAGACAATTCTGGACACGGTTCCTAACAAAGAAAAATCAAATCGTCGACTGTCCGGACGCAGAGGCCCTAGCAGCCTTCAAGCATAACATCCGTGATGAGTGGCTTGCCCGGCACCTTGGACAGGAAAAGCCGAAATCCATGGCAGCCCTCACGACACTCTCATGACCTGCTTTTGCGCGGGAGAAGACAGCTTGCTGGCTCGTAGCAATAACATGACCAAGAGCCCTGGTAATTCGGATACCAAGGACACCAATGGCAGGTCACGTCGCAACAAGCACAAGCACCGCATTAACAGCGACAATGCTGAAGATACGGTAGTTAATGCCAGATTCAGAGGCTCTAAACCTGGTCAGTGGAAAAATCCATTCAAAAAAAACACTCCGGGCCCGTACAGTTTGGACCGTATACTCGATCGCTCATGCCAGATACATGGCACCCCCGAAAAACCAGCCAATCACACCAACAGGGATTGTTGGGTGTTCAAGCAGGCCGGCAAGTTAAACACCGAAAACAAAGACAAGGGGCTACATAACGATGACGAGGAGCAGCCCCGGCCGCTGACAGAAGGGCTTCCCCCCACAAGAACGGACGGTGAACATGATATACGTAACCCACATCCCCAAGAGGGAGTGGAAGCATGCGCTAAGGGACGTATACGCGTTGGAGCCAGTCGCCCCAAAGTTCAACCCATGGTCCTCCTGCCCGATCACTTTCGATCAAAGGGACCACCCCACTAGCATCCGCCATGGCAGATTCGCCGCATTGGTTCTAGACCCAATCATTGACAGATTTCACCTCAATCGAGTCCTTATGGACAGCGGCAGCAGCCTGAACCTGCTTTATCAAGATACAGTGCGGAAAATGGGCATAGACCCCTCAAGGATTAAACCCACAAAAACGACCTTCAAGGGCGTCATACCAGGAGTAGATGCCAACTGCACAGGCTCAGTTACACTTGAAGTGTTCTTCGAATCCCCGGATAATTTCCGAAGCAAGGAGTTAATCTTCGACATAGTCCCGTTCCGCAGTGGCTATCACGCACTGCTCGGACAAACCGCATTTGCAAAGTTCAATGCGGTGCCGCACTACGCATACCTCAAGCTCAAGATGTCAGGACCTCGAGGAGTCATCACGGTCAATGGAAACACCGAGCGCTTTCTCCGAACGGAGGAGCATACGGCGGCCCTTGCAGCGGAAGTACAAAGCAGCCTCTCAAGGAAATTCTCCAGTCCAACTATTAAACATCCGGCCACCGTCAAGCATGCCCAGAGTAACCTACAACAAGACCACCTGGCACGTTCCGAGCAAGCATAGCAATGCGGCCCCAACCCCAGCCCTCGCGAAACTGCGAAACTAGTACTATGCATACATAATTACGCTTTGAAAATACCATGGGCACGGGGGGAGGGGCACAACAATAGCATGCCCAAAATGCGGCTCAACCGCACTAGGGGCTCCCAATTTTTTCATTTTTTCTTACTTTCAGGACTCCACTCTCCGGAAGGCCTATCCGGCAGTACAATCGCCGAACACACGATCAACCTAGGAGGCAGAAAGCTACGTCGAATTTCCAGGTGGTCTCTATTATGAGCAAAATACCTATCTTACATACCGTCCCGCAGCTCGCCCCTGGAGGGGGACATGTCAAATAGTCCCATCTCTTGCTTATCGCACTATTTGTATCGTTCTGCTTTTAACGTAGCTTTTTCGAATAAACAATGCTTAGCTTCAGCTTATTATTGCATTCTCTGTTCATTCCTTTCTCACATACATGTTCAGTTATGACATTTAGCACCCGTACACTTTGGTACGGTCAATACGCCAGGGGCTCAAGCACCCCATAATACGGCGTGAGAAGCCCGAACACTTTCACAAGTGCGGCCCTCCGAACTTATAGCATTATATGCATCAGCTCCAAATCATGTCTTTGGTCAACAGTTGTGTAGGATCGAAAGTATGTCTAGAGGGGGGGTGATTAGACTACTTGACCAAATAAAAACTTAACCTTTTCCCAATTTTAGTTCTTGGCAGATTTTAGCTAATTTAGGACAAGTCAAGCAATCATCACATAATTCAAGCAAGCATGCAAAGAGTATATAGGCAGCGGAAAGTAAAGCATGCAACTTGCAAGAATGTAAAGGGAAGGGTTTGGAGAATTCAAATGCTATTGGAGACACGGATGTTTTTCCCGTGGTTCGGATAGGTGGTGCTATCCTACATCCACGTTGATGGAGACTTCAAACCACGAAGGGTAACGGTTGCGCGAGTCCACACAGGGCTCCACCCAAGGGTAACGGTTGCGCGAGTCCACACAGGGCTCCACCCACGAAGGGTCCATGAAGAAGCAACCACCCACAAAGGGTCCACGAAGAAGCAACCTTGTCTATCCCACCATGGCCATTGCCCACACAGGACTTGCCTCACTAGCGGTAGATCTTCACGAAGTAGGCAATCTCCTTGCCCTTACAAACTCCTTGGTTCAACTCCACAATCTTGTCGGAGGCTCCCAAGTGACACCTAGCCAATCTAGGAGACACCACTCTCCAAGAAGTAACAAATGGTGTGTAGGTAATGAACTCCTTGCTCTTGTGCTTCAAATGATAGTCTCCCCAACACTCAACTCTCTCTCATAGGATTTGGATTTGGTGGAAAGAGGGTTTGAGTGGAAAGCAACTTGGGAAGGCTAGAGATCAAGATTCATATGGTAGGAATGGAATGTCTTGGTCTCAACACATGAGTAGGTGGTTCTCTCTCAGAACATATGAGTTGGAGTGGTGTGTGTGTTCTGATGGCTCTCTCATCGAATGAGAAGAAGGTGGAGGGGTATATATAGCCTCCACACAAAATCCAACCATTACACAGTTTTCCAATCTCGGTGGGACTGAATCAATAAACTCGGTCGGACCCAAAATGTAAACCTAGTGACCGTTAGTGATTTTCGGTGGGACTGACATGCAACTCGGTAGGACCGATGTGGTTAGGGTTTGGGCATAACGTAATCTCGGTGAGACCGATTAACAAACTCGGTGAGACCGAATTTGGTAATTAGCAAACCAGAGAGTTGGTCAGGCAAACTTGGTGGGACCGATTTGCTCTTTCGGTGAGACCGAGTGGAACTCGGTGAGACCGAAAAGTTACAAAGGGGAAACACTGAGTTTACATTGCAATCTCGGTGGGACCGATTCGCTCTTTTGGTGGGACCAAAAAGTTACGTAAAGGAAACAGAGAGTTTGCAACCCCATCTCAGTGAGACCGAGATCCCTATCGGTAGGACCGAATTGCTAGGATTTGGCAGTGGCTAATGACAAGTGAAACTCGGTGGCGCCGGATAGGAATAATCGGTAGGACCGAGTTTGGCTTAGGGTTTAGGTCATATGTGGATATGGGAAAGTAGTTGAGGGTTTTGGAGCATATCACTAAGCACATGAAGCAAGAGGCTCATTAAGCAACACCTCATCCCTCCTTGATAGCATTGGCTTTTCCTAAAGACTCAATGTGATCTTGGATCACTAAAATATAAAATGAAGAGTCTTGAGCTTTTGAGCTTGAGCCAATCCTTTGTCCTTAGCATTTTGAGGGTTCCACTTTCACATCCATGCCATGCCAATCATTGAGCTTTCCTGAAATAATCATCTCGGAATAGTATTAGCTCAATGAGCTATATGTTGTTATGAATTACCAAAACCACCTAGGGATAGTTGCACTTTCAATCTCCCCCTTTTTGGTAATTGATGACAACATATAGATCAAAGCTTCGATAAATGATAATAAGCATGAAATATATCATCGCTTTGAGAAGTATGTGATAAGTAAGAGCTCCCCCTAAATTTGTGCATATTTAAAATTTGCTTTGGACTACAAATGCACAAAGAATTAGAGTCATGGGTTACTCTTCCATGTCACATACATCTTGGTGGAGCGCTTAAAATGATAAGAATGAAATACATGCACTCATCACCAAGAAAAGTGAATGATCACACAAGATAGATAAGATGATAATATTAAGCAAACATTAAGTGTAGCTTATGATCAAACACATGATCATCAATGTCTCACAAATAATGACGTAGTATCTCAGGCACTCAAAAGCAAACAAGTTCGAAAAACCACCAAATAAAGCAAGAGAGAAAAGCACACACTCTCTCTCGAAGCCTATGATCTATACATCTTCTCCCCCTTTGGCAACAAGTTACCAAAAAGTTCCTAGAAAATGCATAGCACTAGATCGACGCTCAGGCTTGATCTTCAGGTGGTGGTGGAGTCCGGATCACTCCAAGGACGAAGGCTTCTGTAGATGCTGAATTAGTCGCTGGAGTTGGAGCTGAAGTAGATGCTGGAGCTGGTGCTGAGGTGGTGGCTCTTGTGTCAGCAACTGGCACGGCAGATGACCTCGGGCCTCGTGGCACTCTGGCAAAGGTATGAGTGGTAATCCTGCCTCTCCTCTCCTGCAAGTCCTCCTGGAGCTGCTCCACTGCGGACTGAACTTCCGTTACCTTGACATCCAGGTCATAGAACTTCTGTTCCATGATTCTCTCTAGGCTCTACTGATTCTGAGTGAGGGTGGCCAGACTTTGCTCAATCCTCAGCGTGGATGCAATCAAGTAACCAAGCTGCTCTTGTTTGGTCTTCAAGAAGTATTCAGATGCCTCCTCTTGTGTAGGCATCTTGGCAGGTTTCTCCTTCCTCGCCTTCTCCTTCTTTGCAAATGCTTGGGCAGATGATGGCTCGTTCTCAGTCATGACAACTTGATTGTCCTCAAAATCTGGACGGATGGGCAGGTGTTCCTTGTCCAATAGATATATGCCCGTGCCCATCTTGGAGTTGATGAGCTCCTGAATCTGAGGGGCATATCCGCAGCTCCTCTTCTGATCTGCTGCAGTCCTCTTGATAGTTTGCACTATGAGGCTCATCACCTTAAACTTCTGAGGCACATCAAACACATGTAGCAAGTTGATAGCATGGCCTCTGATCATCTTGTGATCTCCAGACTTAGGCAATAAGGTGTGCCTTAGTATCCAATTGATCGTCGGGAGCCCTGACAGAAGGTAATCCACAGAGCCCAACTTGAAGGTGTCAAGAGCTTCATTGGGAATTTCCTTGTACATGTTGGACATGGAGTTATGGTCCATCTTCTTCATGGCATAGATATCCAAGTCATCATCTTGCTCCTCTGGGGCATTAATGATCTGTGCCCACTCAGCCACTGTGGATTGGTACCTTGTACCCTCAGACATCCATGTGATCCTCCCATCTGGATAAAAGTGTGTCGTGGAGTAGAACTGCATGATAAGTTCCTCATTCCACTTTGTGAGCTTCTGCCCAACAAAGTCAGCTACTCCACAAGCATCAAAGCTGTCATATATTCCTGGGTAGTGTTCCTCCTTCTCCCTCATGTAGGTCCAGTCAACCCATCTCATGTCACAGACAATTGGCTTCTTATCTAGCAAAACAGTCTCATAGAAATCCTGCTGCTCCTTGGTGTGAAACCTGTAGTCCACAGCAGTCCTTCTCCTTGAAGCATACGGGTCTACTTCTCTCCATTTCCTCAGCCCTGAATCTCTCCTGAGCTTCATATCCTCAGCCACGGGATGAGCATCGTTGTGGTATGGGATCTTGGGCTTTAGCTTTCTCAGGACATTCTCCTCCTCATCCTCAGCAACAGTCTCAGTTACTGGGGCCTTGTTCTTCTCAGCTGCAGGAATGCTCCTTGTATTTCTCTTAGGTTTTGGCTTGGAGGCAGCTTTGGGCTTAGATGCAGTAGCCACTGACCTTATGGCATCACCCATCAGCTTGGGTGCCTTGGGTGCTGGTGCAGCTACCTCTTCTTCCTCTTCTTCTTCCATGATGGAAGCTTTTCCAAGCACTCTAGCCATAGTCTTCTTCACCCTCTCCTTTCTTTTCTTGCCCTCAGCTGCAACTGGCTCTTGGGGAGTGGGCTTCTCAGTTGAGGCTCTTGCCTTTGACATGGGCTGCCTGCCTGCTGGCCTTTTGATTTTCAGACCTGGCTTAGTGCCTTGAGCTGGCTCAATTCTCTTGGAAGTGGCCTCTTCCTCTGCCACATAGTCCTCATCTTCGGAATCTAAAGTCCTCTTCTTCCTTTGTCTCGTGGCGGACTTTGGCAAATTGCTAGGAGTGCTCCTGCTGCCTTCATCAGATGAACTGGAGGGACTAGTGCCCTCACTCATCACCACTTGCTGCTCTGACATATTTTCGCTATCACTTTGATCAGACATGCTGCAAACTGACTGCTGACCCTGTGAATAGATTATAGATGAGATAGAAAAGATGAGCATCACAAAATGCAGAGTATTTTTGCAAAAGAATGATCCAAAAACTTAGTTTTAGTTTCCCACTGAAATCATCTCGGATCTACCGATTTTCAAACTCGGTGATACCGAAGCAGTTTTGGAACCTAAACTAGTGAACTCGGTAGGACCGAGTCACAGTTCGGTGGCACCGAGACTGCTAGGGTTTCACTGAGTTCAAAAATCGGTCACACCGATAAGTAATTCTCGGTCAGACCGAGTCTCACTTGTGCAATGGCAAGAGCCAAATCAGTGGGACCAAGTTTTTCAACTCGGTGGGTCCGAGATGGTTTTGGCGGAAACCTAACCCTAAAATTTTCGAATCAAACCTAATCTACGGGTGTTTTGACTGGATAGGAGTGTTTCAATCGTGGCAAGAATCATGAAGAACACAATGTGCTAGGAATTGGACGGGGAATAGCACTGTGATCAAGTCCATACCCTAGTTCGGTAGAGACTTGCTATGGCGGCAACGGCGGGGCAGAATTCCCATTGTCAGCGACGGAGACCAGCGACTGGAGGCTGCTGGCGGTGAGAAGATGATCCGGAGACCACAAGGGCAGAGCAGGCTATCGCGCGGGCGAAGGGGTTCGGAGAAATTTCCAAATTTTGCCCGTGACTATATATAGCCCGACCCTGTCGGTGTGACCGAGTGGAACAACTCGGTGGCACCGAGATTCATAACTATGTGTAGTTACTGAAACTCGGTGTGATCGAAAGGTTCAAATCGGTTGCACCGAGATCAAAAACCTAGATCAACTTAATGATCTCGGTAGGACCGAAACTGGAGTATCGGTCAGACCGAGGATCATAAAGAGGTTTTGGAAGTTTAAGTCTATGAAGAATCGGGGACTCCGAGCGCTCCTCACATAGAGTGGTTCGAATCTGACTTGATCAAATTTTGTGATGCAGCATGAATAGAGTTTGAGACGAGAAGAGCATAGATAGCTAGAGGAGGTTCTTAGGCATTCTTGTCCATCCACTTGGCAAAAGAAGATAAAACCAAACAATCAAAACTACAAGTGGATGTCCTCGAATGAGTAAAATGTGCAACCAGCATGCTCACACAATAAGATGGCAAATGAAATATGTGACAAGGCATGCACAACCAATTCTAGCATCTATCAAGCAATTTGCGATGACTAGGTCATCTATATATGAGTATATTGACTTAGGAGTCAAGTGAGAGCACTTGATTATAGGTCATACTCATCGTTTAACCTCAAGTGGGGTTACCACTTTTACATAAAGCATTGTTTTGTTCACATCTTTAGAGTTGCTTTAGCTCAAGTCTTAGAGTAAAGCTCCCCCTAGATGTGATATCCCCCTTAAGAGGGATGAACTAACCTTGGGTTTTGTCGATGATGACTTCATGTAGATATTGAAGATGTGGATGCTCAATGTTGATGTAGATCTCTTGGAGCTATCCATTTGAGTGAATTGCACTTTCAATACCTACATGGGTTAGTCCCACAAGGAACAGGCAAGGATATCCATAGACATAGAGTGATGCACACAAAAGATGATGTCCATGAAAACTTTTAGGTCACCTTGTCCCTTGTCTTACCAACAAGAGGGTTTGTGACTCCTTGAACTAGTGCAAGATGTGGAAGTTGATTGCACTTGTTCTTGCCAAAATGATAAGAGTGAAGTATGTTGGCGGAGTCACCCTCAAGAACTCTCTAGTTCTTCTTCTTTTGGATCCACACCATCTTGATGGGAATCCTTGGAGTTGTAGTCGTACTTGATGAAGTGGAACTTGAAGTAGTCTTGGGAATCCACTTGACTAAGGTCTTTGGAGCTTCTTCAAATGCATCGATTTCCTCTTGAAGCTTGTCCTTGCCTTTTTGCTTGTAGTCTTGTGGTGGAAGATCATCTTGAGCTTGTGTCCCCTTGAAAGAAGTATACTTCTCTTGTTGAGGGACAAACTTTGTCTTGGGGTATTGATCTTCTTCCCACTCAGCTCCATTGGCATTGAACTTTCGTTCAAAACTAACACCTTGATTCCTCCGGTGCATTTCTTGCTTGCGCACAATTTCCTCGAATTGATTACTCCCGGCAAGGCTTTTGTACACTCCTTTCTCTATAATTCCCTTCAATAAGCTATTTTCTTGCTCAAGTGTAACTTGGCTAAGAGAATCATTAGTGGAATCAAGAGAACTACTAGAAGCAACAATATTGGATTTAGCATGATCATTGTTACTACTAGAGGAAGAATCTTTCTTGTTAGACTTGACTTGAGGCATATAAGTGGATAAGAGTAAACGCTTGGCAATGTAAGAAGAACTTTTCTTGCGGAGATCATCATTGATTGCTTTTAAGAACTCATGCTCTTGCTCAAGATTGAGCTTTTCAAAGCGTAATTTCTCATGAGCTCTTAAAAGTTCTCGATGATCTTCGAAGATAGTGTCATGAGCTAACTTAAGAGTTTTTAGTTCTTTAGTTAGAGCCTCAATCTTATCCTTATCATTGTCATTCGTTTTATCTTGATTAGCATGTTTAATTGACATTTCATCATAGTATTCATCACTATAGTTGTCAACAAGCAAATCATCACCTAACAAGTCATCTTCATCACTATTGAACTCAACATACTCGGGGTGTGCTACCTTAGGACCTTTGGCCATGAAGCATCTTCCAATTCCCTCATTTGGTGAGTCAAATATGTCGTACGAGTTGGTTGACACAAGTGCTAGACCGGCAACACCTTCATCTTGAGTATCTTCGGAGCCGGAGTAATAACTTCTCTCGGAGTGGCTGTCGGAGTCGGAGCCGGATACCCATTCACCAACATGAGCTTGATGTCTTCGTCTTGTGTAGCTCCTTGATGATTTTTCCTTCCTTTCTGAATCCTTGCTTCTCTGTGAGTATCTTCGTTCATAACGATCATCTCTACTCCTTCTCTCTCTTGATGGTGATTCTTTGCTTCTTCTTTTTGGAGAATCTTCTCTTCTTTTGTAGGGAGCCGTACACTCATTTGAATAGTGTCCGGGTCTTCCACAATTGTAGCAGTTTCGCTCTCGACTAGAAGATCTTTTGTCATTGTAGGACCTTGACTTGAAGCTTCTATCTTTGCTTCTACTCTTGTAGAACTTGTTGAAGTTCTTCACCATTAAGCTCAATTCTTCATTGAAGTCTTGTTTCTCTCTTGATGATGTAGGGGCTTCACATGAGGCTTTATAGGCACCACTTGATTTGTTGTGAAGTTCCTCTTTATCCTTAAGTGACATCTCATGAGCAACAATTCTTCCAATCACTTCCGTTGGCTTGAGATCTTTGTAATTGGGCATCATTTGGATCAATGTGCACACGGTATCATATTTTCCATCCAAGGCTCTTAGAATCTTCTTGATGATGAATTTATCGGTCATCTCTTCACTTCCTAAGCCGGCAATCTCACTTGTGATGAGAGCAAGCCTAGAGTACGTTTCGGCGACACCTTCACCATCCTTCATCTTGAACTTGTCAAGTTGGCTTTAAAGCACATCCAACTTGGATTCCTTGACGGAGTCGGTACCTTCGTGCATATCAATCAAAGTGTCCCAAATTTCCTTTGCATTCTCAAGACGGCTGATTTTGTTGAATTCTTCGGGGCACAATCCGTTGAAGAGAATATCACAAGCTTGAGCATTGTATTGCAACATCTTCAACTCATCTGCGGTAGCTTCACGGTTCGGTTCTCTCCCATCAAAGAAGTCACCTTGCAAACCAACACACACAATAGCCCAAGCGGCAGGGTTATGTCCAAGAATATGCATTTTCATTTTATGCTTCCAACTAGCAAAATTAGTACCACAAAGTAAGGACCTCTACGATGATAATTTCCCTCGCTAGACGCCATACTCTCCTAGGTTGTGAAACCAAGGCTATGACCACCAAAAGCTATGGAGATCAAGCAAATGGAGACCAAAGCTCTGATACCACTTGTAGGATCGAAAGTATGTCTAGAGGGGGGTGATTAGACTAATTGACCAAATAAAAACTTAACCTTTTCCCAATTTTAGTTCTTGGCAGATTTTAGCTAATTTAGGACAAGTCAAGCAATCATCACATAATTCAAGCAAGCATGCAAAGAGTATATAGGCAGCGGAAAGTAAAGCATGCAACTTGCAAGAATATAAAGGGAAGGGTTTGGAGAATTCAAACGCTATTGGAGACACGGATGTTTTTCCCGTGGTTCGGATAGGTGGTGCTATCCTACATCCACGTTGATGGAGACTTCAACCCACGAAGGGTAACGGTTGCGCGAGTCCACACAGGGCTCCACCCAAGGGTAACGGTTGCGCGAGTCCACACAGGGCTCCACCCAAGGGTAACGGTTGCGTGAGTCCACACAGGGCTCCACCCACGAAGGGTCCACGAAGAAGCAACCACCCACAAAGGGTCCACGAAGAAGCAACCTTGTCTATCCCACCATGGCCATCGCCCACACAGGACTTGCCTCACTAGTGGTAGATCTTCACGAAGTAGGCGATCTCCTTGCCCTTACAAACTCCTTGGTTCAACTCCACAATCTTGTCTGAGGCTCCCAAGTGACACCTAGCCAATCTAGGAGACACCACTCTCCAAGAAGTAACAAATGGTGTGTAGGTAATGAACTCCTTGCTCTTGTGCTTCAAATGATAGTCTCCGCAACACTCAACTCTCTCTAATAGGATTTGGATTTGGTGGAAAGAGGGTTTGAGTGGAAAGCAACTTGGGAAGGCTAGAGATCAAGATTCATATGGTAGGAATGGAATGTCTTGGTCTCAACACATGAGTAGGTGGTTCTCTCTCAGAACATATGAGTTGGAGTGGTGTGTATGTTCTGATGGCTCTCTCATCGAATGAGAAGAAGGTGGAGGGGTATATATAGCCTCCACACAAAATCCAACCGTTACACAGTTTTCCAATCTCGGTGGGACCGAATCAATAAACTCGGTCGGACCAAAAATGTAAACCTAGTGACCGTTAGTGATTTTCGGTGGGACTGACATGCAACACGGTAGGACCGATGTGGTTAGGGTTTGGGCATAACATAATATCGGTGAGACCGATTACACAAACTCGGTGAGACCGAATTTGGTAATTAGCTAACCAGAGAGTTGGTCAGGCAAACTCGGCGGGACCGATTTGCTCTTTCGGTGAGACCGAGTGGAACTCGGTGAGACCGAAAAGTTACAAAGGGGAAACACTGAGTTTACATTGCAATCTCAGTGGGACCGATTCGCTCTTTCGGTGGGACCAAAAAGTTACGAAAGGGAAACAGAGAGTTTGCAACCCCATCTCGGTGAGATCGAGATCCCTATCGCTAGGACCGAATTGCTAGGATTTGGCAGTGGCTAATGACAAGTGAAACTCGGTGGCGCCGGATAGGAATAATAGGTAGGACCGAGTTTGGCTTAGGGTTTAGGTCATATGTGGATATGGGAAAGTAGTTGAGGGTTTTGGAGCATATCACTAAGCACATGAAGCAAGAGGCTCATTAAGCAACACCTCATCCCTCCTTGATAGTATTGGCTTTTCCTAAACACTCAATGTGATCTTGGATCACTAAAATATAAAATGAAGAGTCTTGAGCTTTTGAGATTGAGCCAATCCTTTGTCCTTAGCATTTTGAGGGTTCCACTTTCACATCCATGCCATGCCAATCATTGAGCTTTCCTGAAATAATCATCTCGGAATAGTATTAGCTCAATGAGCTATATGTTGTTATGAATTACCAAAACCACCTAGGGATAGTTGCACTTTCAAGTTGGGTTTGTCCGGCTCCCATGTTTTGGTACCTTACGTTCCGTTATATCGGCTAAGGTAGCACTAGGAGAACTACTGCGATGGGCCCTGGTTGAGCTGGGCGAAGCACCTCAGTAGAGAAAGCTAAAACTGACTGTCATGATAAGGCGAGAGCTAGTCGCTGATTCGAGAGGTTTCGAGTCCCTAAAGACTTATGCCGCTTAGAGCGAGGAGTTGGCTATGCCCGACCTAGGCGTGTATAGCGCCCCGAACTCGGTCTTCCGAACACTAGGGGCTTCGCCGAAATTTAAAATTATAGAATTCTCTGGCTTAGTGAGAGTGATAATGCATTATAGTCAGATTGCCTCGTTCGTTGTGCTGAGCACCTCCCTCGAAGGACCCAAGAATGGGGAAAAGAGTGCTCAGGTTTATCCCGAACACCCCAGCACTCGTGGCATGGGGGCAGAAGCCGACGACTCGCCATCTCTCAGATTCGATAAACGGCCGCATAGAAGGTAATATTTTAAATTCAAACAAGTGTTGCATAGCGCATATGAACAAGTTTTTAGCGTATAGGATAACACGAGCAAGTTTACTCAAATATTACATCCCTGGAACATTCATCTGCCACAAGGCGGGCACCCTTCAGGACGCCCTCATAGTACATCTCGGGGTGCCGATGCTCCTTGCCCTGCGGTGGCCCGTCCTTCATCAGCTTCTCCGCATCCATCTTGCCCCAGTGCACTTTAGCACGGGCAAGCGCCCTACGGGCGCCCTCGATGCAGGCGGAGCGCTTGATAACTTCAAGCCACGAACAAGCAACCACCAGCCGCCTCACCAGCCCAAAGTAGCTCCCAGGCAGGGCCTCTCCAGGCCACAGCTGAACTATAAGGCCCTTCATGGCCTGTTCGGCCACCTTATGGAGCTCGACCAGTTGCTTCAGCTGGTCGCTCAAGGGCACCGGGTGTCCGGCCTCAGCAAACTAAAACCAGAACACCTTCTCCGTCGAGCTTCCCTCCTTGTCCCGGTAGAAGGCGGCGGCATCTGACACGCTACGGGGCAAATCTGCGAATGCTCCCGGAGAGCTCCGGACTCGGGTAAGTAACAAGTAATTCACTTTCACGTGCTTGCTTTGCATAAAGAATGCCTTACCCACCGCTATCTTCTTCATCGCCTCAACTTCCTGGAGGGCTTTCTGGGCTTCGGCCTTGGCAGACTTGGCGCTTTCAAGGGCCGTCGCGAGCTTAGACTCGCGTCTTTGAGTCAAGCTCCAAACTCTCGTGCTTTTTCACGAGAGCCTGGAGCTCCTGCTGCACCTCGCCAACCCGCACCTCATGTTTCTCCCGCTTGGTGCGCTCCGTGGCCGCCTTCTTTTCGGCCTCGGAAAGCGCTTCCTTCAGGGTCGCCACCTCGGTCGTGGCCCCTAGGACACCAATAGCGATCCTGTCATTTTTTGCAACTGCATCTTTTATATAATTACACAAGGCATTACGTACCTTGGCTCTCCTCGAGCTGCTTCCTGGCAAGGCCGAGCTCTTGCTCGGACCGCTTCAGGTTCTGCTTCAGCGTGTCCACCTCCATAGTCAGTGCGACAGAGGCCAGCTGCGAAGCCTGCATACGCATATCGACATAATTATGTTAGACTCCTGCGAATATTATTAGATCCTCTATTCGGCTTTTCTTTGTGAACGCCAAACAGAGCATCAGGGGCTACTGTCTATGCGGTAATATTTTCATATATTTTCTACGTACCTCAAAGCCTGTCAACAGGCTGGCACAGGCTTCAGTCAGCCCGCTCTTGGCGGACTGAACCTTCTGGATCACCGCACTCATAATAGTGCGGTGCTCCTCGTTGATGGAGGTGCCCTTAAGCACCTCCAGCAAGTTATCCGGCGCCTCCGGTTGGGCGGAGGCCACCGGCGCAGTAGGCTTGCCCTTCTTAGTAGGGGGCCGCCTGCCGGGGTCCGGAACCGCTGAAGGTTCCGGTGCGGTGTCCGGCCCAGGGCCGGACTTGGAGCCCTTGGGGGTCTGGTCCCCTTGGTGCCTGCAGTCCGGGAGGTCGCCTTGCGACGCCTCCAGGACTACCTCCCCTTGGCTTGGAACCTTTTGGGATAACACCTCGGCATCGTCCGTAGGGCGAGGGGAGGTAGCGGTCGGAAGTGAAAAACTATTCACATCCGACGAATCCAAGGAACCGCTCGATGACGCGTCGAGCCGGGCTTTGGGCGGACTGCATAATTATATTCGGCATCAGAGGAAGCTGTGCAATAAAGGAACGCCACGAGTCACTCTGGTGTCCAAATACTTACAACTTCGCTAGGGGCTTGGCCCTGAGCGGCCACTACTCTTCGCAGTCGTCGGCGTTGGTGGAGTAGTCCAGAGGAAGGGTCCTCCCTCTCTTGGACCCTCCGGCCTCCCCAGTTCGGGTGGCCTTCCTTTTCTTTTCTCCCCCTGGTGGGGAAGAAACCTCTCTTTCCTCCTCCTCGTCTTCATGGGAGCAGTGCGCCTCGGAGTCTTCGGACGATGAGTCCGACTCCACCGGGCACCGGGAACTCTTCCGGGTTCCCGTGGCCTTCTTCTTGGCCTTCTTCTCTGGCACCATGTAAGGTGCCGGAACCAGCAGCTCCACCACGCGGGCGTCTGCTGGGTCATCGGGAAAAGGAGCCGGACAGTTGACTTGTCCGGCCGTCCTCTACCAGTCCTGTCAAAGGCATGGGGGCTTAGATCCCGCATAGAGTCAAACTATGAAAGACAAATATCCTGTAAGAGGTAAAACAGCTTACCGCGCTGGCTTGACACTGCGCGCTGAATCTGCGATCCTCGATGGCGGAAGCGTGAGCCTCGGCGCCCTTGAATAGCACCTTCCAGGCATCTTCGTACATTGTGTCGAAGATCCTGCTTAGAGTTCGGTACTGGGCCGGGTCGAACTCCCACAAGCTGAAAGCCCGTTGTTGGCACGGGAGGATCCAACGGATGAGCATGACCTGGACTACGTTGACGAGTTTGAGCTTCTTGCTCACCAGGATTTGGACACATGTTTGGAGTCCGGTCAGCTCTCCTGAACTACCCCACGGCAGGCCCTTCTCTTTCCAGGAGGTGAGCCGCATAGGGATTCCGGATTGGAACTCGGGGGCTGCGACCCATTTAGGGTCACGCGGCTCGGTGATGTAGAACCACCCCGATTGCCACCCCATTATGGTCTCCACGAAGGAGCCCTTGAGCCATAGGACGTTGGGCATCTTGCCCACCATGGCGCCTCCGCACTCCGCCTGGCGGCCGCCCACTACCTTCGGCTTGACATTGAAGGTCTTCGTCCATAAGCTGAAGTGGGGCTGGATGCAGAGGAAGGCCTCACACACGACGATAAACGCCGAGATATTGAGGATGAAGTTCGGGGCAAGATCGTGGAAGTCCAGGCCGTAGTAGAACATGAGCCCCCGGACGAATGGATGGAGAGGGAAGCCTAGTCTGCGGAGGGAATGGGTGAGGAACACCACCCTCTCATGGGGCCTGGGGGTGGGGAGGAGTTGCCCCTCCTCTGGGAGCCGGTGCGCAGTGTCGTCGGACAAGTATCCGGCTCTCCTTAGCTTCTTGATGTGTCCCTCCGTGACGGAGGAGACCATCCACTTGCCTCCCGCTCCGGACATGGTTGGAGAAGGTTGAGGTGGGAAATGCGGACTTGGGCGTTGGAGCTTGAGTGTGCGAAAACGGATGAGCAAAGGAGGAAGAAGGCGTGGATGAAATGGTGGATCCTTATCCCCTTATATGGGCGGACGAAACTATGTGTCCCCACCAGCCTGGTAAAACTCGCTTATCCCCCAAGCGCCATAATCAATGGCACGGTTGGGTTACCCACACCCATATTGATGAGAATCCCGGGATAAGAGGACACGATCTCTGCTTCAACAAGACGTGCCAAGGAAACCGCCTCGCAAAAACGCGCTGAGGTGGGACAGTAAAAGCGATTCGAATAAAGGCTTGGCTGTGGTGTGATGTCACGCTACGGAATACATCAGCAGATTAGATTTGTGTAAATATTATTCTCTCTATGGTAGTATGTGGAACTTATTTTGCAGAGCCGGACACTATCCTTGTGTTCAAAATCTTCTATGAAGTATTCGGAGGAGGAACCCGCCTTGCAATGCCGAAGACAATCTGCGCGCCGGACTCGTCGTCATTGAAGCCTGGTTCAGGGGCTACTAAGGGAGTCCTGGATTAGGGGGTGTCCGGACAGCCAGACTATAACCTTTGGCCGGACTGTTGGACTATGAAGATACAAGATTGAAGACTTCGTCCCGTGTCCGGATGGGACTTTCCTTGGCATGGAAGGCAAGCTTGGCAATACGGATATGTAGATCTCCTCCCATTGTAACCGACTCTGTGTAACCCTAGCCCCCTCCGGTGTCTATATAAACCGGAGAGTTTGGTCCGTAGAAAAGAAACAATCATACCATAGGCTAGCTTCTAGGGTTTAGCCTCTTTGATCTCGTGGTAGATCTACTCTTGTACTACCCATATCATCAATATTAATCAAGCAGGAGTAGGGTTTTACCTCCATCGAGAGGGCCCGAACCTGGGTAAAAACATTGTGTCCCTTGTCTCCTGTTACCATCCGCCTAGACGCATAGTTCGGGACCCCCTACCTGAGATCCGCCGGTTTTGACACCGACATTGGTGCTTTCATTGAGAGTTCCTCTGTGTCGTCGCCATCAGGAAGGATGCCTCATCCCGTCTTTAAAGACGGCACTGTTGCTAAGGGGCATTCAAGATAAAAAGTGTTCTCCCTGAGTATGCACCATTGCCAAAGTTCGTCGTGCCCAGACACCACATAATGATCGGGTGTGATAAGCTCTACGTCCATCTACAACGGGTGCAAGCCAGTTTTGCACACGCAGAATACTCGGGTTAAACTTGACGAGCCTAGCATATGCGTATATGGCCTCGGAACACTGAGACCGAAAGGTCGAGCGTGAATCATATAGTAGATATGATCAACATAGTGATGTTCACCATTGAAAGCTACTCCATTTCACGTGATGATCGGTTATGGTTTAGTTGATTTGGATCACGTGGTCACTTAGAGGATTAGAGGGATGTCTTTCTAAGTGGGAGTTCTTAAGTAATATGATTAATTGAACTTAAATTTATCATGAACTTAGTACCTGATAGTATCTTGCTTGTCTATGTTTGATTGTAGATAGATGGCCCGTGCTGTTTTTCCGTTGAATTTTAATGCCTTCCTTGAGAAAGCAAAGTTGAAAGATGATGGTAGCAATTACACGGACTGGGTCCATAACTTGAGGATTATCCTCATTACTGCATAGAATAATTACGTCCTGGATGCACCGCTGGGTGCCAGGCCTGCTGCTGATGCAACTGACGATGTTAAGAACGTCTGGCAGAGCAAAGCTGATGACTACTCGATAGTTCAACGTGCCATGCTTTATGGCTTAGAACCGGGACTTCAACGACGTTTTGAACATCATGGAGCATATGAGATGTTTCAAGAGTTGAAGTTAATATTTCAAGCAAATGCCCAGATTGAGAGATATGAAGTCTCCAATAGGTTCTATAGCTACAAGATGGAGGAGAATAGTTCTGTCAGTGAGCGTATACTCAAGATGTCTGGGTATAATAATCACTTGATTCAACTGGGAGTTAATCTTCCGGATGATAGCGTCATTGACAGAATTCTCCAATCACTTCCACCAAGCTACAAGAGCTTCTTGATGAACTATAATATGCAAGGGATGGATAAGACAATTCCCGAGCTCTTTGCAATGCTAAAGGTTGCAGAGGTAGAAATCAAGAAGGAGCATCAAGTGTTGATGGTCAATAAGACCACCAGTTTCAAGAAGAAGGGCAAAGGGAAGAAGAAGGGGAACTTCAAGAAGAACAGCAAGCAAGTTGCTGCTCAGGAGAAGAAACCCAAGTCTGGACCTAAGCCTGAAACCGAGTGCTTCTACTGCAAGCAGACTGGTCACTGGAAGCGGAACTGCCCCAAGTATTTGGCGGATAAGAAGGATGGCAAGGTGAACAAAGGTATATGTGATATACATATTATTGATGTGTACCTTACTAGAGCTCGCAGTAGCACCTGGGTATTTGATACTGGTTCTGTTGCTAATATTTGCAACTCAAAACAGGGACTACGGATTAAGCGAACACTGGCAAAGGACGAGGTGACGATGCGCGTGGGAAATGGTTCCAAAGTCGATGTGATCGCGGTCGGCACGCTACCTCTACATCTACCTTCGGGATTAGTATTAGACCTAAATGATTGTTATTTGGTGCCAGCGTTGAGCATGAACATTATATTTGGATCTTGTTTAATGCGAGACGGTTATTCATTTAAATCAGAGAATAATGGTTGTTCTATTTATATGAGTAATATCTTTTATGGTCATGCACCCTTGAAGAGTGGTCTATTTTTGATGAATCTCGATAGTAGTGATACACATATTCATAATGTTAAAGCCAAAAGATGCAGAGTTGATAATGATAGCGCAACTTATTTATGGCACTACCGTTTAGGTCATATCGGTGTAAAGCACATGAAGAAACTCCATACTGGTGGACTTTTGGAACCACTTGATTATGAATCACTTGGTACTTGCGAACCGTGCCTCATGGGCAAGATGACTAAAACGCTGTTCTCCGGTACTATGGAGAGAGCAACAGATTTGTTGGAAATCATACATACAGATGTATGTGGTCTGATGAATGTTGAGGCTCGTGGCGGATATCGTTATTTTCTCACCTTCACAGATGATTTAAGCAGATATGGGTATATTTACTTAATGAAGCATAAGTCTAAAACATTTGAAAAGTTCAAAGAATTTTAGAGTGAAGTTGAAAATCATCGTAACAAGAAAATAAAGTTTCTACGATCTGATCGTGGAGGAGAATATTTGAGTTACGAGTTTGGTCTACATTTGAAACAATGCGGAATAGTTTCGCAACTCACGCCACCCGGAACACCACAGCGTAATGGTGTGTCCGAACATCGTAATCGTACTTTACTAGATATGGTACGATCTATGATGTCTCTTACTGATTTAACGCTATCATTTTGGGGTTATGCTTTAGAGACGTCCGCATTCACGTTAAATAGGGCACCATCAAAATCCGTTGAGATGACGCCTTATGAACTGTGGTTTGGCAAGAAACCAAAGTTGTCATTTCTGAAAGTTTGGGGCTGCGATGCTTATGTGAAAAAGCTTCAACCTGATAAGCTCGAACCCAAATCAGAGAAATGTGTCTTCATAGGATACCCAAAGGAGACTGTTGGGTACACCTTCTATCACAGATCTGAAGGCAAGACATTCGTTGCTAAGAATGGATCCTTTCTAGAGAAGGAGTTTCTCTCGAAAGAAGTGAGTGGGAGGAAAGTAGAACTTGATGAGGTAACTATACCTGCTCCTCTATTGGAAAGTAGTTCATCACAGAAACCGGTTTCTGTGACACCTACACCAATGAGTGAGGAAGTTAATGATGATGATCATGGAACTTCATATCAAGTTACCGCTGAACCTCGTAGATCAACCAGAGTAAGATCTGCACCAGAGTGGTATGGTAATCCTGTTCTGGAAGTCATGCTACTAGATCATGATGAACCTACGAACTATGAAGAAGCGATGGTGAGCCCAGATTCCGCAAAATGGCTTGAGTCCATGAAATCTGAGATGGGATCCATGTATGAGAACAAAGTGTAGACTTTGGTTGACTCGCCCGATGATCGGCAAGCAATTGAGAATAAATGGATCTTCAAGAAGAAGATTGGCGCTGACGGTAATGTTACTGTCTACAAAGCTCGACTTGTTGCGAAAGGTTTTCGACAAGTTCAAGGGATTGACTATGATGAGACCTTCTCACCCGTAGCGATGCTTAAGTCTATCTGTATCATGTTAGCGATTGCCGCATTTTATGATTATGAAATTTGGCAGATGGATGTCAAAACGGCATTCCTGAATGGATTTCTGGATGAAGAGTTGTATATGATGCAACCGAAGGTTTTGTCGATCCAAAAGGAGCTAACAAAGTGTGCAAGCTCCAGTGATCCATTTATGGACTGGTGCAAGCCTCTCGGAGTTGGAATAAACGCTTTGATAGTGTGATCAAAGCATTTGGTTTTGTACAGACTTTTGGAGAAGCCTGTATTTACAAGAAAGTGAGTGGGAGGTCTGTAGCATTTCTAATATTATATGTGGATGACATATTGTTGATTGGAAATGATATATAATTTCTGGATAGCATAAAGGGATACTTGAATAAGAGTTTTTCAATGAAAGACCTCGGTGAAGCTGCTTACATATTGGGCATCAAGATCTATAGAGGTAGATCAAGACGCTTAATTGGACTTTCACAAAGCACATACCTTGACAAAGTTTTGAAGAAGTTCAAAATGGATCAAGCAAAGAAAGGGTTCTTGCCTATGTTACAATGTGTGAAGTTGAGTAAGACTCAATGCCCGACCACTGCAGAAGATAGAGAGAAAATGAAAGATGTTCCCTATGCCTCAGCCATAGGCTCTATCATGTATGCAATGTTTTGTACCAGACCTGATGTGTGCCTTGCTATAAGTCTAGCAGGGAGGTACCAAAGTAATCCAGGAGTGGATCACTGGACAGCGGTCAAGAACATCCTGAAATACCTGAAAAGGACTAAGGATATGTTTCTCGTTTATGGAGGTGACAAAGAGGTCATCGTAAATGGTTACGTTGATGCAAGCTTTGACACTGATCCGGACGATTCTAAATCACAAACCAGATACGTGTTTACATTGAACGGTGGAGCTGTCAATTGGTACAGTTCTAAACAAAGCGTCGTGGTGGGATCTACATGTGAAGTGGAGTATATAGCTGCTTCGGAAGCAGCAAATGAAGGAGTCTGGATGAAGGAGTTCATATCCGATCTAGGTGTCATACCTAGTGCAACGGGTCCAATGAAAATCTTTTGTGACAATACAGGAGCAATAGCCTTGGCGAAGGAATCCAGATTTCACAAGAGAACCAAGCACATCAAGAGACGCTTCAATTCCATCCGGGATCTAGTCTAGGTGGGAGACATAGAAATTTGCAAGATACATACAGATCTGAATGTTGCAGACCCGTTGACTAAGCCTCTTCCACGTGCAAAACATGATCAGCACCAAGGCTCCATGGGTGTTAGAATCATTACTGTGTAATCCAGATTATTGACTCTAGTGCAAGTGGGAGACTGAAGGAAATATGCCCTAGAGGCAAAATAAAGTTATTATTTATTTCCTTATATCATGATAAATGTTTATTATTCATGCTAGAATTGTATTAACCGGAAACATAATACATGTGTGAATACATAGACAAACAGTATGTCACTAGTATGCCTCTACTAGACTAGCTCGTTGATCAAAGATGGTTATGTTTCCTAGCCATAGACATGAGTTGTCATTTGATTAACGGGATCACATCATTAGGAGAATGATGTGATTGACATGACCCATTCCGTTAGCTTAGCACACGATCGTATAGTATGTTGCTATTGCTTTCTTCATGACTTATACATGTTCCTATGACTATGAGATTATGCAACTCCCGTTTACCGGAGGAACACTTTGTGTGCTACCAAACGTGACAACGTAACTGGGTGATTATAAAGGTGCTCTACAGGTGTCTCCGAAGGTACTTGTTGGGTTGGCGTATTTCGAGATTAGGATTTGTCACTCCGATTGTCGGATAGGTATCTCTGGGCCCTCTCGGTAATGCACATCACTTAAGCCTTGCAAGCATTGCAACTAATGAGTTAGTTGCGGGATGATGTATTACGGAACGAGTAAAGAGACTTGTTGGTAACGAGATTGAACTAGGTATTGAGATACCGATGATCGAATCTCGGGCAAGTAACATACCGATGACAAAGGGAACAACGTATGTTGTTATGCGGTCTAACCGATAAAGATCTTCGTAGAATATGTGGGAGCCAACATGAGCATCCAGGTTCCGCTATTGGTTATTGACCGGAGACGTGTCTCGGTCATGTCTACATAGTTCTCGAACCCGTAGGGTCCGCACGCTTAACGTTACGATGACAGTTATATTATGAGTTTATATGTTTTGATGTACCGAAGGTTTTTTGGAGTCCCGGATGTGATCACGGACATGACGAGGAGTCTCGGAATGGTCGAGACATAAAGATTGATATATTGGACGACTATATTCGGACACCGGAAGTGTTCCGGGTGATTTCGGAGAAAACCGGAGTGCCGGAGGGTTACCGGAACCCCCC
>NC_041384.1:697694657-697747817 GCF_002162155.2 Triticum dicoccoides
GAGTAGGAAATTGGGGATTCCTACTCCTACTAGCTGGCGCGCCATAGAGGGCCGTCCGGCCTCCCCCTTGCTCCTTTATATACAGGGGCAGGGGGCACCCTAGATACACAAAAATTGATCCCTTGGATCTCTTAGCCGTGTGCGGTGCCCCCCTCCACCATAATCCACCTCGGTCATATCATAGCGGTGCTTAGGCGAAGCCCTGCGTCGGTAGAACATCATCATCATCACCACGCCGTCGTGCTGACGGAACTCTCCCTCAAAGCTCGGCTGGATCGGAGTTTGAGGGACGTCATCGAGTTGAACGTGTGCTGAACTCGGCGGTACCGTGCGTTCGGTACTTGATCGGTCGGATCGTGAAGACGTACGACTACATCAACCGCGTTGTGCTAACGCTTCCGCTTTCGGTCTACGAGGGTACGTGGACACACTCTCCCCTCTCGTTGCTATGCATCACCATGATCTTGCGTGTGCTAGGACTTTTTTTTTAAATTACTACATTCCCCAACAGTCACGGCGGGTTACCATGATCCTAAAAGATGACATCACGGCAAATTACAAGGTTTCGCAAGAGTAATGAAGAAGAAAATTTTTCGAAGTGTTCAAGATTGATACGAACAAGTTCAAATCAACCTGGGGCCTAATGTTGGGGATATAACTATTGAGTTTAACCCGCCCTGGAGGGGCCGGGTTAAGCCCATGATGGTTCATAAAGACAAAGCCCATGGAGATGCTGAAGATGGCGGTTCACTATGCAGACTCGTTGAGGGCCCGAAGCCCAAGGGCGGCATAAGGCCCAACAAGTGTAAACCGCCATATAAGTATAAATTGTATTATAAAGATATACAGTTAGTCACCGAGCCGGACATGTTGTTTATGAGCCGGTCGGGACTCCGTGAGCCGCTGGTTGTCAACCTGTGTATATAAAGGGACGACCCGGCGGCGACTTAGGGTAAGAAACCAGCGATCGAAAGCTAGGTTAAGCGTATTCGCTCCCTGGTAATCGAGACATAAACAATACCACCTCAAACTGGATTAGGCCTTTACGTTCACCGCAAGGGGCTGAACCAGTATAAACTCCCTGTGTTCTTTGTCCCGTTTAACCCCTTTAAGGTAACCTCGTTGCGATGGCTCCACGGCAAAGTCCTCACACTAGGACATCTGCCGTGACAATTCCACGACACACCCCAAAGTAAGTAGTGCTAGCTAGTTCCGTGCATCTCTCATTGATTCTAGTTTCATCAATACCACTATTATCCTTGATTATCTGTTTGATTGAACTCTCATAAAGTGCTTGTGGCAGGCAGGCGAGAATAATTTATGTGGATACTACGTTTGCGAGTTTATTTGCACTCGACCTCTGGGAGGGGCTTCTCTGAAAAACAATCTGAAGTACTTAAACAATATTCACAATTTTATTTTATTACCATCAATTATGTTGAGTTTCATTCATATATATGTATTGACACCTTTTTTGAATTAGATGTGGCAGATGCGGGATGAACTCCTACCAAATGATCACATACGAGCTATTCAAGAGAAATTGGCGGGATTCTTTCTTGGCCACGTCATACATGAAAAGGGAGAATACCATATGGAAATTCAATGGGACGTTGGTGCTTGGTGATGTCAGGGATGTTATATTGTATATATGTAGTAGCGTCGGATAGATATACGAAAACTTGTTGCTCGACCAAGCACACAGAAAGAGAGGTCACTTCTCTCTCTCTCTCTCTCTCTCTCTCTCTCTCTCTCTCTCTATATATATATATATATATATATATATATATATATATATATATATATATATATATATGTTCATGATGATCTTGTGTAATTAATGGTTTCCTTCATTTGCTTACTATAGCGTCGAGTTCTCTCTATATGTATTAGCTAGCGTCGACCAAGCACGGAGAAAGAGAGGTCACTTCTCTTTATATGTAGCTAGCTAACACAATATGAAACCCCTACACCCCCCCCCTTGAAAAAACACCCCAGCGCCTGGGGTCGGCTGACGCGTGGCGGCCTTTTTGTCCTGGTTGGTGTTACCAACCGGGACTAAAGGTCCTCCTACCTGAGCGATGCGCAGCAACCACGTGGAACCCCTTTGGTCCTCGTTGGTGGTACCAACCGGGACTAAAGGTTCTCTTACTTGAGCGCTGCGCAGCAGCCACATGGAGCCCCTTTTCGTCCCAGTTCATAAGCCAACCGGGACTAAAAATTTTGGGCTTTAGTCCCGATCATTTTGTCCCGGTTGCAGAACTGGGACTAAACGGCCTTTGGAACCGGGACTACTGGCTCGTTTTCTACTAGTGCACCGTAGGATAGAACACATTTTGTTGTGATTGTTTGATACCTTATTAAGCACGGATCAGTTCATGGACCAAAGGTACCATATGCCTTGTCACGAGTTTTCCACATGGTTTCAGAAATGTTACGTTTCTGTTTTTAACTTTCTATCTGCTTTTACTTGGGTTTGACATTCCTTGGCACGGGGTTAGACTTTGGTTGAGAATTTCACTACGTTTTTTGGGCTCTGTGATGTAGATGAAAGGAGAGGGGAGACTCGAGAGCGTACATGATTTTTTTGTCTGCCTTGCTAGATAATTATCGAAAGTTATTGGTAACGATACAAATTAGTAATCGACGATTATCAAGAATTAGTATTGTACTGCACAATTTTCTTTATAAGAGGTACTGATGCTATCCTGACAGAGATTCCACCTATTTGACACCTTAGTTTTGAAGGTCGTACCACGCCTCCGCCGATATTTCCCAGTCTTCGCGTACATTACAACCGCTCTAGGGTATCATAATGGGAGATCACTGGAACGTCGTCGCTGCCGGATCAACGCGTTGCAGGTTTGGTATTTTTTTACCTTGATGATGTTTCTGTAAGTTGCGATCTAGAGGACACTTGGGACAGTAACTAGGTTGGTGGTCACATGAAGATGGTGTATTTCTGTATTTCATTGTGTCCCGTGTTTGCCAGATCATATTTTTCGAGGGGTTGAGTTGAGCAAACAACATACAGACTTAATTACCATCACCCTTCAGCTTTGTTCATTAAGGAGTTTAGCTTGTATGTAACCGCCATATGCAAGTCATACACCAGATGTGTAGACCTTTTATTAAAACGTATATGTCTTCTGTTCTTTTAACAACTCACTATTAGGGAAAAACTTATACACAGAATCTTACCAGCAGCGAGTTTTAAATTAAGGCGTTGCTGCAATGTAGCAGTAGCGCGCTCCGGCAGTACACGCTGGTGAAATAAACGTAGCAGTAGCACGCCTCCTCTAAGCCGCGCTACCGGCCGCCGTCGCCCCCACCAGCCGCCGTCGCCTACCCCTCTTCCTTTTGTGCCGCCGTCAACTCCTCCTCCTTGCTGGACTCGGTACCGCCCTCCTCCTCCGTCCTTCCTCGACTCGCCGCTGGCCGGCCCCTCCTCGCTCCGCCTTCCTCCTCCGTCCTACTCTCTTATCCCTCCTCGAGTCGCCCCTCCTTCTCCCTCCCCCTGCTACATTTTGATTTAGTGGGCTAGTTCATATGCAACATTTTGATTTAGTTGATATGATTTAGTTGACTTAGTAGGCTAGTTGATTTAGAACATTTTGATTTAGTTGATTTAGTTGATTTAGAACATTTTGATTTAGTTGATTTAGTAGGCTAGTTAATTTAGTAGATTTAGTAGGCTAGTATGTTACTAGATCTTAGGATTATAATTGTCTATCCAATTGCTTCTCGCGGAAGAACCAAAAATATCACATGCTACTGTTTTTCTTTTCTGTGAAGTGGATCGTTAATACTTTGCTCATATTGCTTTAGGAAAATGGCGCCACCACCACCACCACTATGTCGACTGTGCAAGTCAAGGTGCGCCAGCAGCCTTGCAACTGCCAAGCTGTTCGGCATCTACTTCCAGCCGAGTTTTCGTCATGCGGTGGTAAGAAATTAGATGAAATGTAACGACTATTTTATTTTTAGTGTTGGCATTACTGCATTGTGTCATTTTACTTTTTTTACACAGATCGTCCCATGCAATGTGAGGTTGAAATTCAACAAGATGACAGGAGACACTATGACATTTGAGGCTCCTGGGGGGTCGTACACTATGAAGGTCGAGAAAGGACGCAATATGTCGCAGATTGGAGGAGACGGATGGGCCCGTTTCCTCGCCCACATGGGTCTTACTGGTGGTGAGTTGATCAGCTTCTCCTTCAGAGCGGAAAGACCCAAGCTGGCTGTCATTTATCTCAACCTGGTGGAAGATGATGAAGATGACGAAGATGATGAAGATAATGAGGACCCACTCGATGAAGATGGTGAGAACCCACTTCATGAAGCCATCGTAGCTCAAAGAATGAGGTTGAGCGAGGAGGAGGTGTGCAACCTATGGGACATAATTCCGCCACGTGATGACTTTGTCGGGGTGCCATTCGTGACCCGCCTGACAGGTACCATGGTCGATCGGCATGAAATGGTATGTTATACTAATTGTAGTAATTTGATGATATATATATATATATGCTTTATTGTTATACTTATAAATGCAAATTATCCGATGATATGCTTAGTGAATCTGATGATATGCTTAGTGTAGAGTCCAATGATATGCTTTGTGGAACCTAGTCGATGATATGCTTTAGTGTAGAGTCTGATCACATGCTTATTAGTAGAATTCATGATTAATTAGTACAAATGCATAGTACTGTGTCTTTTGATAGTGTAGAAATCTAGACTTAATAGAAATATATTTGCAAGAGTATGTGCGAGGCTATTTATTAATTGATATGTTTTTCTTATTCAGAAATTGCCAAAGAACCTATCTGTGAGTTGTGGTATCGAGCCTGATGAAGAAGGCTCAGCTGGACTATGCCTTACCGCAAGGGGCTCCATCACCACCTGTACTTACCGCATGGACACAGACGGTCGCACACACTTAAACTCGGTTGGGTGGAAGAGATTCCTCAATGGCAAGAATCTTCGTGTTGGACAGGCCATCCTAATTACTATCAGGAACACCCACCACCCAGGCTTGAGGATGATGATCGTCGTTGATATCATCTAGACTACATGTGTGTGTGTGTGGCTACACTGGTAGAAAAAGGGCCTATAGTCCCGGTTCGTAAGGGCCTTTAGTCCCGGTTCCTGAACCGGGACTAAAGTGTCGGTACTAATGCCCCGACCCTTTAGTCCCGGTTCAATCCAGAACCGGGACTGATGGGCCTCCACGTGGGCAGTGCACAGAGCCCAGGCAGGAGACCCTTTGGTCCCGGTTGGTGGCACCAACCGGGACCAATAGGCATCCATGCGTCAGCATTTCTGTGGCTGGGGTTTTTGTTTTTTTTTTGAAAGGGGGGGTTTGGGGGGTTAATTTAGGTGTTTCATATATTGTGTTAGCTAGCTATAATTAATAGAGAGAAGTGTCCTCTCTTACGTCCGTGCTTGGTCGACGCTACGTACTATACATACGTATAGAGAGGACTAGACACGCTAGTTAGCTAGTAAGCAAACGAAGGAAACAGAAGATCGTCATGAACATATATGCATACAGAGAGAAGTGATATCGACCACCTCTCCTTCTCCGAGAGATTGGTCGAACAACAAGTTCTCGTATATCTATCCGACACTACCGGCTACATATATACAATAATTATCTCTTAAAAATATAATCATACGGACTCATGGTCCACATAGTATTCTCCGTCTTCAGCGATCACTTGGTCAAGAAAGAATGCCGCCAATTCCTCTTGAATTGCTCGCATGCGAGCTAGTGCTAGGAGTTCATCCCGCTTCCGAAACATCTAATTTGAAGAAGGGGTCAATACATATATATATGAATGAATGAAACTCAATACAAATGATGGTAATAAAATAAAATTGTGAATGTTGTTATTTACGTACTTCATATTGTTCGTTAGAGTACCCGCCCCGCTCACAGGTCGTGTGGCGGATGGACTCGCAGATGTAGTATCCACAGAAATCATTCCCTTGTTCCTACCGTTTCCATTCCAAAGCTGTAAAAGTCTTCAACTAATGGCCTTAGGTACACATCAATGTCGTTGCCGGGTTGCTTAGGGCCTTGGATGAGAACTGGCATCATAATGAATTTCCGCTTCATGCACATCCAAGGAGGAAGGTTATACATACATAGAGTCACGGGCCAGGTGCTGTGATTGCTGCTCTCCTCCCCGAAAGGATTAATTCCATCCGCGCTTAAAGCAAACCATACATTCCTTGGGTCCTTTGCAAACTCATGCCAGTACTTTCTCTCAATTTTTCTCCACTGCGACCCGTCAGCGTGTGCTCTCAACTTCCCATCTTTTTTTCGGTTCTCACTATGCCATCGCATCAACTTGGCATGCTCTTCGTTTTTGAACAGACGTTTCAACCGTGGTATTATAGGAGCATACCACATCACCTTCGCAGGAACCCTCTTCCTGGGGGGCTCGCCGTCAACATCACCAGGGTCATCTCGTCTGATCTTATACCGCAATGCACCGCATACCGGGCATGCGCTCAGATCCTTATATGCACCGCGGTAGAGGATGCAGTCATTAGGGCATGCATGTATCTTCTCCACCTCCAATCCTAGAGGGCATACGACCTTCTTTGCTGCGTATGTACTGTCGGGCAATTCGTTATCCTTTGGAAGCTTCTTCTTCAATATTTTCAGTAGCTTCTCAAATCCTTTGTCAGCCACAACATTCTCTGCCTTCCACTGCAGCAATTCCAGTACGGTACCGAGCTTTGTGTTGCCATCTTCGCAATTGGGGTATAACCCTTTTTTGTGATCCTCTAACATGCGATCGAACTTCAGCTTCTCCTTTTGACTAATGCATTGCGTCCTTGCATCGACAATGACCTGGCGGAGATCATCATCATTGGGCACATCGTCTGGTTCCTCTTGATCTTCAGCAGCTTCACCCGTGGCAGCATCATTGGGCACATCGTCTCGTTCCTCTTGATCTTTACCAGCTCCCCCCGTTGCAGCATCACCGTATTCAGGGGGCACATAGTTGTCATCGTACTCTTCTTCTTTGCCGTCTTCCATCATAACCCCTATTTCTCCGTGCCTCGTCCAAACATTATAGTGTGGCATGAAACCCTTGTAAAGCAGGTGGGAGTGAAGGATTTTCCGGTTAGAGTAAGACCTCATATTCCCACATTCAGTGCATGGACAACACATAAAACCATTCTGCTTGTTTGCCTCAGCCGCATCGAGAAACTCATGCACGCCCTTAATGTACTCGCGGGTGTGTCTGTCACCGTACATCCATTGCCGGTTCATCTGCGTGCATTATATATAATTAAGTGTCCAAATTAATAAAAGTTCATCATCACATTAAAACCAAAGTGCATACATAGTTCTCATCTAACAACATATAGCTCTCCAGAGCATCTAATTAATTAAACCATACATTGAAACTATGTAAAACATTTCAATGCGAAAACAAATGCGATCATAATCGCAACCAAGGTAACAATTGATCCAACGGCATAATGATACCAAGCCTCGGTATGAATGGCATATTTTCTAATCTTTCTAATCTTCAAGCGCATTGCATCCATCTTGATCTTGTGATCATCGACGACATCTGCAACATGCAACTCCAATATCATCTTCTCCTCCTCAATTTTTTTAATTTTTTCCTTCAACAAATTGTTTTCTTCTTCAACTAAATTTAACCTCTCGACAATAGGGTCGGTTGGCATTTCCGATTCACATACATCCTAGATAAATAAAATCTATGTCACGTTGGTCGGCATAATTTTCATAAACAATAAATGAACCAATAGTTATAAAGATAATATACATACCACATCCGAATCATAGACAGGACGAGGGCCGACGGGGGCGGATACCAAAACCATCGCACTATATAAGATGCAATAATAAATGTAAGAAAATGATACAAGTATCTATCTAAACATACAAGTAAGAATATTTTTCCTTTCAGAAAGAAGATAAGAACAAGAGGCTCACCACGGTGGTGTCGGTGATGAGATCGGCGCGGGTGATCGACAGCGGTGAAGACGGGGACGGGGCGTGACGGACCGCTAAATCTAGACAAATCTCGAGGAAAATGGAGTTTGGAGGTCGAGCTTCGAGAGGAGAAATCTTAAGTAGTGTGGCTCGGGCATTCCATCGAACACCTCATGTGCATAGGAGGTGAGCTAGAGCACCACAAAACCCTCTCCCCCTCGGCCAGAAAAAACAGAGCACTGTGCTCTGCTCTTGCGCGAGGGGGTATATATAGGCACTTCATTGGTCCCAGTTGGTGGCATGAACCGGGACTAAAGGGGAGCCTTTGGTCCCGGTTCAAGCCACCAACCGGGACCAATGGTGGTGGGCCAGGAGCGAGGCCCATTGGTCCCGGTTCATCCCACCAACCGGGACCAAAAGGTCCAGATGAACCGGGACTAATGGCCCACGTGGCCCGGCCGACCCCCTGGGCTCACGAACCGGGACCAATGCCCACATTGGTCCCGGTTCTAGACTGAACCGGGACTAATGGGCTGACCCGGCCTGGACCATAGCCCTGTTTTCTACTAGTGCTATATCATCTAGAACTACATATGATGATTGTCGTCGATATCATGTAGAACTACATATGATGATCGTCGTCGATATCATCTAGAACTACATATGATGATCGTCAGTCGATATCACCTAGTACTGCTTGAGGATGCATGTTGAGTATATATGAAATTTGTTATCTAGTACTCCCTCCGTTCCAAATTACTCTTCGTGGTTTTAGTTCAAATTTGAACTAAAACCACGACGAGTAATTTTTGAACTAAAACCACGAAGAGTAATTTGGAACCGAGAGAATACTACCTAGTACCTATAATGCTTTATGAAATTGATATCTAGTAGTGCCTAGTATCTGGAAATTACAGTTTATTGGAGCTGGAATGGGGCGGAAATGGTGAAAGATATAGCAGTAGCGCGGGGCTAGGAAATTGCTACAGCTATCTAATAGTAGCGCGTTCCGGAAAAGCGCTTCCGATACAGTCAATAGTAGCAGCGCGGGAACAGACAGCGCTACTACTATCAGTTAGCTGTAGCGCCTTATTGATAGCGCGGCTGCCCGCGCTGCTGATAGCTTGAAAACCCGCGCTACTACTACGGTTTTCCCTAGTAGTGACTTGTTCAAGTACTTGTGACCGGTTTTGGCAATGTCGGGCAAGGCTTCATCGGGAGTCTTCGATTGGCGGGATGAGGTCATGTAGAGAACGATGATGGCACCATGGAGTGCAACAAGTATTCCCAATGCAGCATCGATATGCAACATAGCCAGGACGTCCGGGCACTAGTAGAAAACGGGCCTATTGTCCCGGTTCATAAGGGCTTTTTGTCCCGGTTCCTGAACCGGGACTAAAGGGTCGTTACTAATGCCCTGACCCTTTAGTCCCGGTTCTAACCAGAACCAGGACAGATGGGCCTCCACGTGGCCGATGCGCCGAGCCCAGGCAGGAGGGCCTTTGGTCCCGGTTGGTGGAACCAACCGGGACCAATAGGCATCCACGCGTCAGCATTTCTGTGGCTGGGGTTTTTGTTTTTTTTTTGTGAAAGGGGCTTGTTTAGGGGTTTTGGGGGTTAATTTAGTTTGTTATTAGCTAGCTAATAGAGATAAGTGTCCTCTCTTATATCTCCTTGCTTGGTTTATACAAACGCTATGCTATGTCTAAACATGGCTTAGATTGAAGTGAAGGCAACATATGTGGTGCATGTCGAAAGTAATACTAATTAATCCTAACTTGATCAAGTTTGGATTAGTACTACTTTCGACATGCACCACATGCATGTTGCCTTCACTTCAATCCAATCCATGTTCATTTCACCCACTGATATATATATATATATATATATATAATAACTCTTCATGCTCAAATCATGCATCATCATAATAATAAGTCCTACTAATCATCATGATAGAACTTCTACTCGTTATTAATAACAAGTCATACGATCATCATCCTCATAGTCATCGAACCCAACCCTACTTAATTGTTCTTAGCACATGATCATCAGTATTAGGTAGGACCTAAATACCCTCTTTAAGGTAAAATAGCATAAAACAGTATAGACCCTGACTCTCCATTATGGAGAATGAAGATCATCCTGTCTCCAATTCTTGCGCCGTGCTTCCTTTTGCGTCCAAGAACCTCTTTACGAGTGTCCATACATTTTTCCATTCTCTGATTTGCATGTCTCCACTTCTTTTAGAAATCCGGTATGGACAGTTGAGATTCATAGGATGACCTGGATATATGTTCAAAACATCAAGGCGGCCATGCTCATACATCAGATGAGGCACACAATCCTCTGGGATTATCTATTGAAAAACATAGTAATAACTTCATAGTTAGCAATGAAGTACTAGTTTTGTATAGAAGTATGCAAAAGATGCACGTATGTCGTAATAGTAAAAAATCTTACCAGGGTATCTCCATAGTGTTGGGTTTCGTAGTAATTTCAAAAAAATTCCTACGCACACGCAAGATCATGGTGATGCATAGCAACGAGATGGGAGAGTGCTGTCTACGTACCCATGTAGACCGACTGTGGAAGCGATGACACGACGTAGAGGAAGTAGTCGTACGTCTTCACGATCCAACCGATCAAGCACCGAAACTACGGCACCTCCGAGTTCGAGCACACGTTCAGCCCGATGACGATCCCCGGACTCCGATCCAGCAAAGTGTCGGGGAAGAGTTCCGTCAGCACGACGGCGTGGTGACGATCTTGATGCACTACAGCAGCAGGGCTTCGCCTAAACTCCGCTACAGTATTATCGAGGAATATGGTGGCTGGGGGCACCGCACACGGCTAAGGAATAGATCACGTGGATCAACTTGTGTCTTTCTGGGGTGCCTCTGCCTCAGTATATAAAGGAGCCAAGGGGAAGGGGGGCGCCGGCCAGGAGGAGGGCGCAGGAGGAGTCCTACTCCTTCCGGGAGTAGGACTCCCCCCCCCCCAATCCTAGTTGGACTAGGATTCCCTGAGGGGGAAAGAGGGAGAGGGGGGCCGGCCACCTCTCCTAGTCCTAATAGGACTAGGGGAGGGGGGAGGTGCGCAGCCACCTTGGGCTGCCCCTTTCTCCTTTCCACTAAAGCCCATTAAGGCCCATATGGCTCCCGGGGGGTTCCGGTAACCTCCCGGTACTCCGGTAAAATCCCGATTTCACCCGGAACACTTCCGATATCCAAACATAGGCTTCCAATATATCAATCTTTACATCTCGACCATTTCGAGACTCCTCGTCATGTCCGTGATCACATCCGGGACTCCGAACAACCTTCGGTACATCAAAATGCATAAACTCATAATATAACTGTCATCGTAACCTTAAGCGTGCGGACCCTACGGGTTCGAGAACAATGTAGACATGACCGAGACACGTCTCCGGTCAATAACCAATAGCGGGACCTGGATGCCCATATTGGCTCCTACATATTCTTCGAAGATCTTTATCGGTCAGACCGCATAACAACATACGTTGTTCCCTTTGTCATCAGTATGTTACTTGCCCTAGATTCGATCGTCGGTATCCAATACCTAGTTCAATCTCGTTACCGGCAAGTCTCTTTACTCGTTCTGTAATACATCATCCCGCAACTAACTCATTAGTTGCAATGCTTGCAAGGCTTATGTGATGTGTATTACCGAGAGGGCCCAAAGATACCTCTCTGACAATCGGAGTGACAAATCCTAATCTCGAAATACGCCAACCCAACATTTACCTTTGGAGACACCTGTAATGCTCCTTTATAATCACCCAGTTACGTTGTGACGTTTGGTAGCACCCAAAGTGTTCCTCCGGCAAACGGGAGTTGCATAATCTCATAGTCATAGGAACATGTATAAGTCATGAAGAAAGCAATAGCAACATACTAAACGATCGGGTGCTAAGCTAATGGAATGGGTCATGTCAATCAGATCATTCAACTAATGATGTGACCTTGTTAATCAAATAACAACACTTTGTTCATGGTTTAGGAAACATAACCATCTTTGATTAACGAGCTAGTCAAGTAGAGGCATACTAGTGACACTCTGTTTGTCTATGTATTCACACATGTATTATGTTTCCGGTTAATACAATTCTAGCATGAATAATAAACATTTATCATGATATAAGGAAATAAATAATAACTTTATTATTGCCTCTAGGGCATATTTCCTTCAGTCTCCCACTTGCACTAGAGTCAATAATCTAGTTCACATCGCTATGTGATTAACACCAATAGTTCACATCTTTATGTGATTGGTTCACATCTCCATGTGACTAACACCCAAAGGGTTTACTAGATTCAATAATCTAGTTCACATCGCTATGTGATTAACACCCAAAGAGTGATCATGTTTTGCTTGTGAGAGAAATTTAGTCGACGGGCCTGCCATATTCAAATCCGTATGTATTTTGCAAAATTCTATGTCAACAATGCTCTGCACGGAGCTACTCTAGCTTATTGCTCCCACTTTCAATATGTATCTAGATCGAGACTTAGAGTCATCCAGATCTGTGTCAAAACTTGCATCGACGTAACTTTTTACGACGAACCTTTTTGTCACCTCCATAATTGAGAAATATTTCCTTATTCCACTAAGGATTATTTTGACCGCTGTCCAGTGATCTACTCTTAGATCACTATTGTACTCCCTTGCTTAACACAGTGTAGGGTATACAATAGATCTGGTACACATCATGGCATACTTTATAGAACCTATAGCTGAGGCATAGGGAATGACTTTCATTCTCTTTCTATCTTCTGCCGTGGTCGGGCTTTGAGTCTTACTCAACTTCACACCTTGTAACACAGGCAAGAAACTTTTTCTTTGACTGTTCCATTTTGAACTACTTCAAAATCTTGTCAAGGTATGTACTCATTGAAAAACCTTATCAAGCGTTTTGATCTATCTCTATAGATCTTGGAGCTCAATATGTAAGCAGCTTCACCGAAGTCTTTCTTTGAAAAACTCCTTTTAAACACTCCTTTATGCTTTACAGAATAATTCTACATTATTTTCGATCAACAATATGTCATTCACATATACTTATCAGAAATGCTGTATTGCTCTCACTCACTTTCTTGTAAATACAGGCTTCACCGCAAGTCTGTATGAAACTATATGCTTTGATCAACTCATCAAAGCGTATATTCCAACTCCGAGATGCTTGCACCAGTCCACAGATGGATCGCTGGAGCTTGCACATTTTGTTAGCACCTTTCGGATTGACAAAACCTTCTGGTTGCATCATATACAACTCTACTTTAACAAATCCATTAAGGAATGCAGTTTTGTTTATCCATTTGCCAGATTTCATAAAATGCGGCAATTACTAACATGATTCGGACAGACTCTAGCATAGATACGAGTGAGAAACTCTCAACGTAGTCAACACTTTGAACTTGTCGAAAACCTTTTGCGACAATTCTAGCTTTGTAGATAGTAACACTACTATCAGCGTCCGTCTTCCTCTTGAAGATCCATTTATTCTCAATTGTTTGCCGATCATCGGGCAAGTCAACTAAAGTCCATACTTTGTTCTCATACATGGATCCCATCTCAGATTTCATGGCTTCAAGCCATTTTGCGGAATCTGGGCTCATCATCGCTTCCTCATAGTTCGTAGATTCGTCATGTTCAAGTAACATGACCTCCAGAACAGGATTACCGTACCACTCTGGTGCGGATCTCACTCTGGTTTACCTGCGAGATTCGGTAGTAACTTGATCTGAAGTTACATGATCATCATCATTAGCTTCCTCACTAATTGGTGTAGTAGTCACAGGAACAGATTTCTGTGATGAACTACTTTCCAATAAGGGAGAAGGTATAATTACCTTATCAAGTTTTTTTACTTTCCTCCCACTCACTTCTTTCGAGAGAAACTCCTTTTCTAGAAAGTTTCCGAATTTAGCAACAAAAGTCTTGCCTTCAGATCTGTGATAGAAGGTGTATCCAATAGTTTCCTTTGGATATCCTATGAAGATTTACTTCTCTGATTTGGGTTCGAGCTTATCATGTTGAAACTTTTTCACATAAGCATCGCAGTCCCAAACTTTAAGAAACGACAACTTTGGTTTCTTTGCCAAACCACAGTTCAGATTGTGTCGTCTCAACGGACTTAGATGGTGCCCTTTTAAACGTGAATGCAGCTGTCTTTAATGCATAACCCCAAAACGATAATGGTAGATCGGTATGAGACATCATATATCGCACCATATCTAATAAAGTACGGTTATGATGTTCGGACACAACATTATGCTGTGGTGTTCCAGGTGGCGTGAGTAGTGAAACTATTTCACATTGTTTTAACTGAAGACCAAACTCGTAACTCAAATATTTGTCTCTGTGATCAGATCGTAGAAACTTTATTTTCTTGTCACGATGATTTTCCACTTCACTCTGAAATTCTTTGAACTTTTCAAATGTTCTAGACTTATGTTTCATCAAGTAGATATACCCATATCTGCTCAAATCATCTGTGAAGTTCAGAAAATAACGATATTTGCCGTGAGCCTTAACACTCATCGGACCGCATACATCAGTATGTATTATTTCCAATAAGTCAGTTGCTTGCTCCGGAGAACGGAGTCTTAGTCATCTTGCCCATGAGGCATGGTTCGCAAGCATCAAGTGATTCATAATCAAGTGATTCCAAAATTCCATCAGCATGGAGTTTCTTCATGCGCTTTACACCAATATGACCTAAATGGCAGTGCCACAAATAAGTTGCACTATCATTATTAACTTTGCATCTTTTGGTTTCAATATTATGATTATGTGTATCACTACGATCGAGATCCAATGAACTATTTTCATTGGGTGTGTAACCATAAAAGGTTTTATTCATGTAAACAGAACAACAATTTATTCTCTTACTTAAATGAATAACCGTATTACAATAAACATGATCAAATCATATTCATGCTCAACGCAAACACCAAATAACACTTATTTAGGTTCAACACTAATCCCGAAATTATAGGGAGTGTGCGATGATGATCATATCAATCTTGGAACCATTTCCAACACACATCGTCACTTCACCCTTACTAGTCTCTGTTTATTCTGCAACTCCCGTTTCGAGTTACTAATCTTTAGCAACTGAACTAGTATCAAATACTGAGGGTTTGCTATAAACACTAGTAAAGTACACATCAATAACATGTATATCAAATATACTTATGTTCACTTTGCCATCCTTCTTTTCCGCCAATCACTTGGGGTAGTTCCGCTTGCAGTGACCAATCCCTTTGCAGCAGAAGCACTTAGTCTCAGGCTTAGGATCAGATTTGGGCTTCTTCACTTGAGCAGCAACTTGCTTGCTGTTCTTCTTGAAGTTCTCCTTCTTCCCTCTGCCCTTTTCTTGAAACTAGTGATCTTGTCAACCATCAACACTTGATGTTTTCTTTGATTTCTACCTTCGTTTGATTTCAGCATCACGAAGAGCTTGGGAGTTGTTTCTGTTATCCCTTGCATATTATAGTTCATCACTAAGTTCTACTAACTTGGTGATGGTGACTAGAGAATTCTGTCAATCACTATCTTATCTGGAAGATTAACTCCCACTTGATTCAAGCGATTGTGGTACCCAGACAATCTGAGCACATGCTCACTAGTTGAGCGATTCTCCTCCATCTTTTAGCTATAGAACTTGTTGGAGACTTCATATCTCTCAGCTCGGGTATTTGCTTGAAATATTAACTTCAACTTCTGGAACATCTCATATGGTCCATGACGTGCAAAACGTCTTTGAAGTCCCGATTCTATGCCATTAAGCATGGTGCACTAAACTATCAAGTAGTCATCATATTGAGCTAGCCAAACGTTCATAACGTCTGCATCTGCTCCTGCAATAGGTATGTTACCTAGCGGTGCATCAAGGACATAATTCTTTTGTGCATCAATGAGGATAAACCTCAGATCACGGATCCAATCCGCACCATTGCTACTAACATCTTTCAACACAATTTTCTCTAGGAACATATCAAAATAAACATATGAAAGCAACAACGCGAGCTATTGATCTACAACATAGATATGCTAATACTACCAGGACTAAGTTCATGATAAATTAAAGTTCAATTAATCATATTACTTAAGAACTCCCACTTACATAGACATCCCTCTAATCTTCTAAGTGATCACGTGATCCAAATCAACTAAACCATAACCGATCATCACGTGAGATGGAGTAGTTTTCAATGGTGAACATCGTTAGGTCTCTGTGTTCCGAGGCCATATCTGCATATGCTAGGCTCATCAAGTTTAACCTGAGTATTCTGCGTGTGCAAAACTGTCTTGCACCCGTTGTAGATGGACGTAGAGCTTATCACACCCGATCATCACGTGGTGTCTGGTCACGACGAACTTTGGCAACGGTGCATACTCAGGGAGAACACTTCTTGATAATTTAGTGAGAGATCATCTTATAATGCTACCGTCAATCAAAGCAAGATAAGATGCATAAAAAGATAAACATCACATGCAATCAATATAAGTGATATGATATGGCCATCATCATCTTGTGCTTGTGATCTCCATCTCCGAAGCACCGTCATGATCACCATCGTCACCGGCGCGACACCTTGATCTCCATCGTAGCATCGTTGTCGTCTCGCCAATCTTATGCTTCCACGACTATCACTACCGTTTAGTAATAAAGTAAAGCATTACATCGCGATTGCATTGCATACAATAAAGCGACAACCATATGGCTCCTGCCAGTTGCCGATAACTCGGTTACAAAACATGATCATCTCATACAATAAAATTCAGCATCATGCTTTGACCATATCACATCACAACATGCCCTGCAAAAACAAGTTAGACGTCCTCTACTTTGTTGTTGCTTGTTTTACGTGGCTGCTACGGGCTTAAGTAAGAACCAATCTCACCTACGCATCAAAACCACAACGATAGTTTGTCAAATAGACTCCGTTTTAACCTTCGCAAGGATCGGGCGTAGCCATACTTGGTTCAACTAAAGTTGGAGAGACAGTCGCCCGCAAGCCATCTCTGTGCAAAGCACGTCGAGGGAACCGGTCTCGCGTAAGCGTACGCGTAAGGTTGGTCTGGGTCGTCTCGTCCAACAATACCGCCGAACCAAAATATGACATGCTGGTAGGCAGTATGACTTGTATCGTCCACAACTCACTTGTGTTCTACTCGTGCATATAACATCAACATCAATAACCAGGCTCGGATGCCACTGTTGGGTTTCGTAGTAATTTCAAAAATTTTCCTACGCGCACACAGGATCATGTGATGCATAGCAACGAGAGGAGAGTGTTGTCTACGTACCCAACGCAGACCGACCGCGGAAGCGATGACACGACGTAGAGGAAGTAGTCGTACGTCTTCACGATCCAACCGATCAAGCACCGAAACTACGGCACCTCCGAGTTCGAGCACACGTTCAGCTCGATGACGATCCCCGGACTCCGATCCAGCAAAGTGTCGGGGAAGAGTTTCGTCAGCACGACGGCGTGGTGACGATCTTGATGAACTACAGCAGCAGGGCTTCGCCTAAACTCCGCTACAGTATTATCGAGGAATATGGTGGCAGGGGGCACCGCACACGGCTAAGGAATCGATCACGTGGATCAACTTGTGTCAACTTGTGTGTTTAGAGGTGCCCCTGCCTCCGTATATAAAGGAGCCAAGGGGGGAGGAGGCGCCGGCCAGGAGGAGGTGGCGCAGGAGGAGTCCTACTCCTACCGGGAGTAGGACTCCCCCCCAATCCTATTCCAACTAGGATTCCCAAGGGGGAAAGAGGGAGAGGGGTGGCCGGCCACCTCTCCTAGTCCTACTAGGACTAGGGGAAGGGGGGAGGCGCGCAGCCCCCTTGGGCTGCCCCTTTCTCCTTTCCACTAAGGCCCATGATGGCCCATATGGCTCCCGGGGGGTTCCGGTAAAATCCCGATTTCACCCGGACGTAATTCTTCTGTGCAGCAATGAGGATAATCCTCAAGTTACGGACCCAGTCCGTGTAATTGCTACCATCATCTTTCAACTTTGCTTTCTCAAGGAACGCATTAAAATTTAACGGAACAACAGCACGAGCCATCTATCTACAATCAACATAAACAAGCAAGATACTATCAGGGACTAAGTTCATGATAAATTTTAAGTTCAATTAATCATATTATTAAAGAACTCCCACTTAGATAGACATCCCTCTAATCCTCTAAGTGATCACGTGATCCAAATCAACTAAACCATGTCCGATCATCACGTGAGATGGAGTAGTTTCATCGGTGAACATCATTATGTTGATCATATCTACTATATGATTCACGCTCGACCTTTCGGTCTCCGTGTTCCGAGGCCATATCTGCATATGCTAGGCTCGTCAAGTTTAACCTGAGTATTCTGCGTGCGCAACTGTTTTGCACCTGTTGTATTTGAACGTAGAGCCTATCACACCCGATCATCACGTGGTGTCTCAGCACGAAGAACTTTTGCAACGGTGCATACTCAGGGAGAACACTTCTTGATAATTTAGTGAGAGATCATCTTATAATGCTACCGTCAATCAAAGCAAGATAAGATGCATAAAAAGATAAACATCACATGCAATCAATATAAGTGATATGATATGGCCATCATTATCTTGTGCTTGTGATCTCCATCTCCGAAGCACCGTCATGATCACCATCGTCACCGGCGCGACACCTTGATCTCCATCGTAGCATCGTTGTCGTCTTGCCAATCTTATGCTTCCACGACTATCACTACCGTTTAGTAATAAAGTAAAGCATTACATCGCGATTGCATTGCATACAATAAAGCGACAACCATATGGCTCCTGCCAGTTGCCGATAACTCGGTTACAAAACATGATCATCTCATACAATAAAATTCAGCATCATGCCTTGACCATATCACATCACAACATGCCCTGCAAAAACAAGTTAGACGTCCTCTACTTTGTTGTTGCAAGTTTTACGTGGCTGCTACGGGCTTAAGCAAGAACCAATCTCACCTACGCATCAAAACCACAACGATAGTTTGTCAAATAGACTCCGTTTTAACCTTCGCAAGGACCGGGTGTAGCCACACTTGGTTCAACTAAAGTTGGAGAGACAGTCGCCCGCAAGCCACCTATGTGCAAAGCACGTCGGGGGAACCGGTCTCGTGTAAGCGTACCCGTAATGTTGGTCCGGGTTGTCTCGTCCAACAATGCCGCCGAACCAAAGTATGACATGCTGGTAGGCAGTATGACTTATATTGCCCACAACTCACTTGTGTTCTACTCGTGCATATAACATCAACATAAATAACCTAGGCTCGGATGCCACTGTTGGGTTTCGTACTAATTTCAAAAAATTTCCTACGCACACGCAAGATCATGGTGATGCATAGCAACGAGATGGGAGAGTGCTATCTACGTACCCACGCAGACCGACTGCGGAAGCGATGACACGACGTAGAGGAAGTAGTCGTACGTCTTCATGATCCAACCGATCAAGCACCGAAACTACGGCACCTCCGAGTTCGAGCACACGTTCAGCCCGATGACGATCCCCGGACTCCGATCCAGCAAACTGTCGGGGAAGAGTTCCGTCAGCACGACGGCGTGGTGACGATCTTGATGCACTACAGCAGCAGGGCTTCGCCTAAACTCCGCTACAGTATTATCGAGGAATATGGTGGCTGGGGGCACCGCACACGGCTAAGGAATAGATCACGTGGATCAACTTGTGTCTTTCTGGGGTGCCTCTGCCTTAGTATATAAAGGAGCCAAGGGGAAGGGGGGCGCCGGCCAGGAGGAGGGCGCAGGAGGAGTCCTACTCCTTCCGGGAGTAGGACTCCCCCCCCCCAATCCTAGTTGGACTAGGATTCCCTGAGGGGGAAAGAGGGAGAGGGGGGCCGGCCACCTCTCCTAGTCCTAATAGGACTAGGGGAGGGGGGAGGTGCGCAGCCACCTTGGGCTGCCCCTTTCTCCTTTCCACTAAAGCCCATTAAGGCCCATATGGCTCCCGGGGGGTTCCGGTAACCTCCCGGTACTCCGGTAAAATCCCGATTTCACCCGGAACACTTCCAATATCCAAACATAGGCTTCCAATATATCAATCTTTACGTCTCGACCATTTCGAGACTCCTCGTCATGTCCGTGATCACATCTGGGACTCCGAACAACCTTCGGTACATCAAAATGCATAAACTCATAATATAACTATCATCGTAACCTTAAGCATGCGGACCCTACGGGTTCGAGAACAATGTAGACATGACCGAGACACGTCTCCGGTCAATAACCAATAGCGGGACCTGGATGCCCATATTGGCTCCTACATATTCTTCGAAGATCTTTATCGGTCAGACCGCATAACAACATACGTTGTTCTCTTTGTCATCGGTATGTTACTTGCCCTAGATTCGATCGTCGGTATCCAATACCTAGTTCAATCTCATTACCGGCAAGTCTCTTTACTCGTGCTGTAATACATCATCCCGCAACTAACTCATTAGTTGCAATGCTTGCAAGGCTTATGTGATGTGTATTACTGAGAGGGCCCAGAGATACCTCTCCGACAATCGAAGTGACAAATCCTAATCTCGAAATACGCCAACCCAACATCTACCTTTGGAGACACCTATAATGCTCCTTTATAATCACCCGGTTACGTTGTGACGTTTGGTAGCACCCAAAGTGTTCCTCCGGCAAACGAGAGTTGCATAATCTCATAGTCATAGGAACATGTATAAGTCATGAAGAAAGCAATAGCAACATACTAAACGATCGGGTGCTAAGCTAATGGAATGGGTCATGTCAATTAGATCATTCAACTAATGATGTGACCTTGTTAATCAAATAACAACACTTTGTTCATGGTTTAGGAAACATAACCATCTTTGATTAACGAGCTAGTCAAGTAGAGGCATACTAGTGACACTCTGTTTGTCTATGTATTCACACACGTATTATGTTTCCGGTTAATACAATTCTAGCATGAATAATAAACATTTATCATGATATAAGGAAATAAATAATAACTTTATTATTGCCTCTAGGGCATATTTCCTTCACATAGTAGTTACCGTAGTTCAACACGTGCACTAGTGGCACATATTGACCATAATGTTGAGGAGTTCGATTGTAGATATTGTAATTCTCAAGATCATTACAAAATCCAACCAGATGATTTTTCTCCTTGTAAGTTAACTCAGAGCCATCGGTGTAGTAAGTTCTATCTACCATCTTCTGCACATTCTTTGATACTTCAGAATAAGTTGTCAATGGAAATAAGCTGTCAACTATTTTGAAATGAACAATATAAATTAGTTAATAATTAACTATGTTTGAGAAACTCACATAGCGGTATAACTGGAGGCGTATCAACAAGGACTCAAATGTCCATATTGTCTTGCTTGATTTCAGGATCACCAAGATCCATGGTGACAAGCATACCCTCATCAAAACCATACAATTTGCAAAATGCTTCCCAATTTTTGCAACCAAAATGGGTTACGCTCTCAGCATTATACAGCTTTACTTCAAAATCCACATCATGATGGGTCCTTAGGTGAATTTTCTTCATTTCAAAATTTTCATGGTCTTCAAAATCCATCCTCTCCAAGACATAGCGTCTTGCATGGCATGGGATAAACTATACTCGAATTGTAAAAGATACAAAATGCACGTTGAAATAGTTGAAGTCATGCTAATTAATTATGAAAAAAACACTTGTCGTCGTTGCTTACCATTTCAAGTTCGAAGGTCTCCTCGAGCTTAATGCTGAAGCGCCGATCATCGTCCAGGTGAGGCCTGTCGCACAGACCTCGATCATCGTGGCACCAGTCGCACTCCATCGGGAGACTTCCGCCGTCCGATGATGACATTTCCTACGTTCATAATTCAAAGATTAAACATGTACAATTAAATATATATATAAATATATGTACTACACAAACTAAATTAGATCATTATTATTCAACTAATCATCTGCATATACCTTGCATAGTGCTCTCCAATTTGAGCATTCAATAAGAAAAATCAAATCGCAAAATAAAGTAGTATTCAAATTAGGATGCATTCAATTATAAGAAAAACTACATCATCTCCATGTGTCTGTACATCGTTGAATATTATGACTAATACACGTCGAATACTATCATACATATCGCCAGTACAGCTAGAACTGTAGCGCCCGACGGGTATCGGCGCGGGCGGTGGACACCCAAAGGGAAGGAACCATCACAGGATCATAGCTCGAGTGAGATCCCTGAAGAACCTGCCAGGTATTCTCGAACCTGCCCTCCAACGCAACCATGTAGCGAGGACATGCTGGTCCTCCTCGCTGACACGGTGACGTACCACCTCTGCGGTGTCCGGAAGCCTCGGCACCATCACTGGCCCACGCGGCCGCCACCAAACAAGGATCGAGTCAATGGCGGGCTGGCTCATCACCAAGCTACGCCCCCCGGAAGGTAGCGCCTCCCAGTACCACCCCGGCGGAGCCCAGTCCCGGACATGGCCCATCTGGTCAAGTAGGTGTCGTCCTCCGCCGACTCGACGACGAGGATGCGGGATAGGCATCGTCCACGTCGATGCGGGAATAAACTACTTCTATAGTAAACTAAACCAGTTTTATTAAATCAACTAGTTGAACTACTAAGCACTTACTATAAATAGAATAAAGTAGTACTTACTAAAAATAAACAAGTTTACCTAGTTCTAACTAATTCCATTAAACACTTTCTAAGTAGTACTTACTAAAAGTTATCGGGGAGGGGGTATATCGACAACGACATACCCGATAACAAAAATAAGAAGAGGAAGAAGAAGAAAAAAAGAGGAGAAGAAGAAAGGAATAGAGGAGGAGATCGAAGAAAAAAAAAAGAAAAAAAAGGAGAAGAAGAAGGAATAGAGGAGAAATTCTTCTGCTCTATTCCTTCTTATTCTCCTCTTTTTTTTGTTCTTTTTCATCTTCTTATTTATTTCTCCTCTTCTTCCTCTCCTCTTCTTCTTATTCTTCTTCTCCTTCTTCCTCTTATTATTTTCCTTTTTTCTCTCCTTATTTTTCTTCTAAATATGAACATATACATAAATGACTTTGATCATACATAATTTGCAGATTCCTACACAATATGAACATATACGTAAATTGACAAAGAAAATTCTATAAACAAAAAAAATCATAAAATTTCTATGAACAAAATTACAACAGAAAAAATCATAAAAAATCTATGAACAAAATTACAACAGAAAAAAATCATAAAAAATCTATGAACAAAATTACAACAGAAAAAAATCATAAAAAATCTATGAACAAAATTCTAACTTTTGCATATAATTCATTTATGAACAAATTACAACAACTCAATTAACTATACATCTAAACTATGCATCTAAATTAAATTAACTACACATCTAAATTAGGAAATTCATATATGGAGCTCAGTGCGCAACGGGGCGGCGATCGGCGAGGAGGCAGGACACGGGGGCGACGGTGAGGGGCGCGGCAACGGTGAGAGGCGTGGAGACGGCGACGACGGTGAGGGGCGCGGAGACGGGTGATGAGGAGGCAGGGGGGCACGGGGCGGCGACGGCGTCTGGGCGGTGCGGGACGGCGTCGGAGGCAGGGCGACGGCGAGGCACAGAGGGGCAGCCTGGCGGCGTCGTCGGGTGGGGAAGACGAACTGAATGAAATTTTTCACAAGTGCTACTTATATAGACCAAGCATTGGTTCCGGTTCATGACAGAAACCGGGACGAATGCGGCCTTTAGTCCCGGTTTGTGCCACGAACCGGGACCAAAGACCACTTCTCGGCAGCCCAAAGGGCGGGAAGCGGCGGCCTTTGGTCCCGGTTGGTGCCACCAGCCGGGACTAAAGGGGGGCATTGGTCCCGGTTGGTGCCACGAACCTGGACCAAAGCACCCTTTAGTCTCGGTTGGTGGTACCAACCGGGACCAAAGGCCTTGTGCTGCCCCGCGCCAAATCTTTAGTCCCACCTCGCTAGCTAAGGGAGCTCGAGAGTGGTTTATAAGCGCTGCTGCGCCTTCCCTCTCGAGCTCCTCTCAAATGCAGGCTTTTCGGGCCTAACCCTGTGCGATGTGCCTGTGGGCCTACTGGGCCTCCTGCGGGCCTGAATCCTGGCTCATGGTACGGTTTCTAGTCGTATTAAGGCCGTGGGGGCCAAGTAGGTGGCACCTTTTTTTTCTTTGTTGCTTTATTTATTTTATTTTGTTTCTACTTACAACAAAATACATATTGTTGCTATTTTTTCCAGTTTTTTGTTTTGTTTTCTGCATTATTTATTTTCTTTTGTTTTTTGCTTTATTTTTTAATTCTTTATGCTTTTAGTTTTAGAAAAATTATAAACTTTTTGTTAATGCCATTACTTTTCAAATTTGAAAACACTTTTTTTTGTTTTGTTTGTTGCTTTATTTATTTTATTTTGTTTCTACTTATAACAAAATACTTATTGTTAATATAAGTATTTTTTCAGATTTTTTGTTTTGTTTTCTGCATTATTTATTTTCTTTTGTTTTTTGCTTTATTTTTTAATTCTTTATGCTTTTAGTTTTAGAAAAATTATAAACTTTTTGTTAATGCCATTAGTTTTCAAATTTGAAAACACTTCGTGTATTATATTTACTATCTACAATCTTTCTCCACAGAGATACCAAAAATTATAAACTTTCTGTTAGTGGCAATCTTTTATCTTGTCCGTGCAATTGTTGCAGAACGCTGATATTGCGTCCTTGTCATGGCAATCTTTTATCTTGTCCTTGATAAGGAGGAATATAGCCCAAAGCGGCGATGCGATCTAGGAGTTAGTTCAAAGACGAAAACTCTGCCGGATCCATCTGCTTGGAGTGCTCGGAGTTGATGCGAAGGGGGTTTTCGATGGCCCGAGAGGTCATCGTCGGCTCAACGGTCGAACAAGCGATCATAGTAAAGCCGCCCAGCCGGAGAGTTTGGCCTGGGGCCAGAGCTCCCCCGGAGGTGATGTTGTCTTTAAGGACAAGGCGAGCCATCGAGCCTTTCGTCGACGGCACAGGGGATCTCTCAATGAAAGCACCACAGTCGGTGTCAAAACCGGCGGATCTCGAGTAGGGGGCCCCGAACTGTGCGTCTAGGATCGATGGTAACAGGAGACGAGGAACACGATGTTTACCCAGGTTCAGGCCCTCTTTATGGAGGTAATACCCTACTTCCTGCTTGATTGATCTTGCTGAATATGAGTATTACAAGAGTTGATCTACCACGAGATCGTAATGGCTAAACCCTAGAAGTCTAGCCTGTATGACTATGGTAATGAGTATCTCCTTTTCGGACTCACACCTCCGGTTTATATATACATCGGGGGGGGGGGATCTAGGGTTACATGGAGTCAGTTAAATTATTGTTGAGTCTATATCCATGATCATTGCCTTGGATATCGTTATAGCTATGCACTTTTCTACCAATTGCTCAACAATAATTTATTCACCCACCGTATGTTTCTTTCAAGAGAGAAGCCTCTAGTAAAACCTATGGCCCCGGGGTCTATTTTCTATCATATTATTTTAGGATCTATAAAATCAAAAACTCAAAAATACCTTGCCGCAATTTATTTATCTTTACCTTATTTTACACGTTTACTTATCCTTTATACCTATCTCTAACAGATCTCAAATTATAAACTTTTTGTTAATGCCATTAATTAGTTTTCAAATTTGAAAACACTTTGTGTATTATATTTACTATGTACAATCTTTCTCCACAGAGATACCAAAAATTATAAACTTTCTGTTAGTGCCATTAGTTTTCAAATTAGAATAGTTAAAATTTGAATTCTTTGAAATTTGTGTGAATATCAAGTTTGTGATTAACTTTACTAAAAAAATGAACATAGATGCGCCTATAGAGAAAATTCAACCTAAATTCATAATGAATTTCTATGAATTTAATCAATTTCTATGAATTTCAGAGAAATTTATTATGAATTTAGGTCAAATTTTCTGTATAGGGGCATCTATTTTCATTTTGAGAGGAGCTCAACAAGGCAGAAAGGGACGGGCTTATAAACCAGCGTGGGCGCCCTTCGGTTGGCGAGGTGGGACTAAACTGTGAATCGCAACGAGGACCGACCATTTAGTCCCGGTTGGTGGCATGAACCGGGACTAAAGGGGACCTATTGGTCCCGGTTCATGCCACCAACCGGGACCAGTGGTGGGCCAGGAGCGAGGCCCATTGGTCCCGGTTCGTCCCACCAACCGGAACTAATAGGTCCAGATGAACCGAGACCAATGGCCCACGTGGCTCGGGCGGCCCCCTGGGCTCACGAACCGGGTCCAATGCACCCATTGGTCCCGGTTCTGGACTGAACCGGGACTAATGGGCTTACCCGGCCTGAACCTTTGCCCCCTTTTCTACTAGTAGGGGTAGCGTCGGAAACGGCCACGTGAAGGTCCTAAACAATAAGCAATTTAGTAAAAGAAAATCTGCTTGTCAGACAAGCATACATAATCGTGTTTAATAGGAGTATTTGGATTAGTAACACTTATGTGTAATTAAGAAAATAGCAGCAACATCGGCGCAATTGGGAGAAAATCTGGTTGTGCAATCGCATGTCAAAAATTAAGGAACTAGCAACAAGAGCGGTTTAGATTTTAGAAACAAACTTAATTTCCATCAAATAAAATTCGACATTCAGACTTAGCAAATGCGGAGTGAGCGGGATGAGTGTTGGGTTCAATTACGGTTGTCTGAGCGAAATAATGTCCCTACTTAAAAAAATGTGGTGAATTGCATATGATTGGAGATGGATTTGTACCAAATTGCATGAGGGAGCAGTGCAGTTTCATAAAATCATACATTTTTTTGGTTTGGATAGAGGGTAAATGCATTAGTTGGTTGCTTCAAGAGTTAACAATGAACATTTTTTGTTTTGGATAGAAGGGTAAATGCATTTGTTGGTTACTTTAGGAGTTAATAACGAACACGATGGCATATCAGTTGCATGCCCAACAACGGACATCATATTTTTTGTTTTGTAGTAATGCACGGCATTGAACTGTATGTTACAATGTGGCAAAGGCTTAGGAGACATCGGATCAGCCTTCGTGGCTCGGGGGCGTCATGGGCAGCACACTCCTCCCCCCTCTTGATGGCAGTGGTGGACCGGCACGAACAAGGGGGGATCAGAGCAAAGAGAGGGGCGGTTGGCGGGGGACTCCTACTTGGCGGTCTGCGCAGAAGTACGGTGTGTGAAGGAGTTTTGGTGCAATGGCGAAGGTGAGGTGGGCTTCATCTGATTTTGAAGGACATGGCCCCAGTGAGGAATGTCCCGCTACGATGTGAAACCGAGCGGGAAGGGGGGTATGCCAGAAAAAAAAGGAAGGGTGCATAATGACGTAGAATTTTTGTGTTGGGACTGCGTGTTGGAGATAACATGGTGGATAGTGTGGAAAACCACATGTCCCACCACATATGGACTGGATTTGGGAGAGCCCAGACTCTAGATGGTTGAATTTTGGAGAGCCTGTTGGCCACCCGTATGATGTTCAAACACGCCCAAAAACGTGTTAGGGAGAAATAAGATTTGATGTTGGAGAGGACCCTAAACATTTGTCTGAGTCATTCGTATGCACGTAGCCCGTAGCAATTTACGGGCATTCTACTAGCAAGAGTGATGGTTGAGAGTGGGCGCAATGGGTGTTGTGGTTTGTCGGTTCAATTACGGTTGTCTAAGCAGAATACTTTTTCTACTTTTAAATGTAGCAAAGTACATTTTCATTAGAGATGCCTTTGTAGCAGGTTGCATGAGCGAGCGATTTATATATTTGTTTCATCAAGTCGTACAATTTTTAGGTTAGGATAGAAAGGTAAATGGACTGCTAGGTTGCTTTAGGACTTAATATCGGACACGGTAGCATATCAGTTACATGCCTGACAACGGATATCATTGTTTTGTCGTGGTAATACATGACATTCCAGTGTATGTTACAATGTGGCAATGGCTCGAAGACATTGGATTTGCCTTCTTGGATAGAGGGGCGTCAAGGGCGGCGCGTGCCTGGTCCCCCTTGACGGTGGTGGATTTTGGCATGAACATGGGGGGAGGGGATCAGGGCAAAGAGCGGAGCGGTTGACGGGGATTCCTCCTTGGCATATGAGGGAGAAATGAGTTTCGACTATAGAGACGATGATAATTATTGGTTTGATTCATTTATATGCACTATAGCCCGTAGCAATGCATGGGCGCTCTACTTGTTATATTATGTGACGGAGGTCGGAGGCAGTATTTGTTTATGCACAAATATTTTCGGATTATTTTCACTGTGAAAATATGATTCTCCAAAAAAAGACCTCCAATATGATTTTTTTTCATAAGGCATTTTGGAGGGAGCACGCGGAGAGAGAGGCACAGAGCACACGCCTCCTCCACGGGCCGAACAGCTGGCTCCTCAGATCCAAAGCCCGCCGGCCCTCTCCCCCCTCCTCCTCCCCTCCTGGAGGATGCGAGCTAGGGTTTTTGCACGCCGACGAGGTTAATCAACCTCGCCGCTATGGGCATACAAAAGCGGGCCGCCCCCCTCCCCTCGGCCGCGGCCGCCGGTTCTTCCTCCCCCGCGGCATCCGGACCCTCCTCCACCGCGGCAGCCAGATCATCCGCCGCCGCCGCCACCAGATCATCCGCCACCGCCGCCGCCGCCGTGGTGGCATCCGGACCCTCCTCCACCGTGGCAGCCAGATCATCATCATCCGCCGCCGCGGCCGCCGGCTCTTCCTCCGCCGTGGCATCCGGACCCTCCTCCACCACGGCAGCCAGATCATCCTCCTCCTCCGCCGCCGCCGTCTCCTCCACCAGAACCTCCTCGTCTGCACGCGTTTGGGTGCCAAAACCCCGCGCCCCCACTGCAAGAGTTTGGGTGGCAAAGACACCCCCCGCCCTCATTCCCTCCACCCATCCCCCTGCCCCCGCTGCACCAGGGCCGGCCCATAGGCCGGGCAAAAGGGGCAACCGCCCCGGGCCCCAAGAGGGGAGGGGCACAACTAAAACTTACACTAATAAGATCTATTGAGTATGCATTACATCTGAAAGATTATTAAATGAATAAAATAGAGCCTCAATTTGCAGAAGCATAAGTTCACACCACATACTGATAAGTTATACCACGCTTAGGCAAACCAATCCGACCGATGGAGTTGAGTTCAAATACATTAGTCTCTCTTTACGATGCATGTCTTAGTATCATAATGAAAATTATGATATCTCGATTTCAGTGTTTAAACCAATGCACAATTTTTAATTCGGTAAACGCCTAGGCATCTCATTTGCACCAAACCCAACCAAGTGAATCTAGACGAGCATGTTAGATAATCGAATCATGCGTAAAAGTATAATCAACAACATTTTTGGTTCTTCGAATTACTGAACCTATCATGCAAGCCACATTTTCTATGCCCTAGAAGTTTCCATGAATATGACCGCCTAATATACACTAGAAATTGCTATAAAAGTATTTGTTAGTATGTCTATAATTTATAAATCTCTATCATAATATTCAATATAATAATAAAAGGTATATGAACACACACATGTATATGCAAATGTGTATACACTACATCGTTTATGAAACATTAGAAAAATAAATATGAAAGATTGTCTTAACAATAAAGAAAAGTTTTGGTACATCATAAATTTTTCATTTTGTAGAATTAAAATTTTCAATTATATACATTACAGATGCATACCAATTAATAACATAAATGTTATTTGAAAACATTTTATGTGACTAAGTAATAAAAAATATTAATTATAATTGTAATATGGTACACTTAGTTTAAAATAAGTATAAAAAATTAATATGAAAAACAATTATTTTACATTGCCCCGGGCCCAAAAATACATCCCCCGCCCAGCCTGCTGCGCCCGCTGTTCCCACCCCGACGAGCACCCCCCCAGCCATCATCAAGAGCTATGTACCTTCACCGAACTTATCTGCACCTGGGTCTGTTCAAACCACAGCGGCGAACATTGTCACTGGAGCATCTGCACTACCTCGGTTACCTGTTTGGTGCATGGTTAAGTTGAAAGTTCACATGGGCGAGACGAATGTGCGATATATGTTCCGTGATACCTTAGAGGTATGATATTGGACTATTGTTACATTTTATATCTTCTTCTGCTGCAGGAGTAGCATTGTGGGATTGTGACCGTTGCGCCGTGTCTCTTTTCAGGTTGTTACTGTTGGAAGGAATTGCTACTTCCAGCATCCATCGCTTCAGCAAGTCAGAGATGTGGTACAAAGAATTAATGGTTCACCGTCTGGGCAGGTTCACTACGAGGTGGCTGAAAACGTGACACCTCCTAAGAATTAACAAGTTCCAGCTGCTGTTGCACCTTCTACTGAAACAGTCACATGTGACCTCAATTTGCCAGAGGAGATCTTCCATCTTCTTGAATACACTATACATGATGGCTCCCCAGTTGTTTCTCAGAGAAAGACCGCATCGTTTTGGCTTTGGCGTTCAGTGCTCGAAGTTTGTAGAGATCCTAAAAGCCGCCTGGCCATCGAGTTTCGTTTCAACCTTGCGGTGCTGTATGGCTCCATTAGCCCAGACATTCTGATGACAAGCTGTACGGAGTTGGGCGGTATCCTTTTCACGGGCTTTCTTTGCCATGTTCTTCAAGGGCATCTAAAAAGGCTATTATGGGGTGGTGACTTCAGCTTGAAACATCTGCTGGTTGGAGTGAACAATGATTGTGCCATTGCCGCTTTGCCTGATAAGCCTTTTACCTTTGAGAACATGCAAGAGGATATCAATGGTGTTGTCTCCAACATGACTCAGCTTTACATTATCAACAGAAAGCTCCCGCCTTACTTTGACAGTATGACTGTTATGTCAAAGTCATTACCCCCAGAGAGCATGCAAGATGAGGCTGCGCTTCTAAGCTTCTGGATTAAGTTCTTGAACAGTGTAGCGTTTGCTACTGATGATCAATGTTGCCATCTTCTTCAGGAATTTTTCACAGCCTACAACAATCCAATATCAAAAGAAAGTTCGATAACGCAGCACCAAAGTCACTTGAAGATTGGCGGCCGATCACCAAGTGTGATAGCATGCTCACTGATGTCATCAAGGAAGGCTCTTTGAAAGGATCAAAATTTGGCGCAGAAGGGTCTTACTTAAGACACTTGACGGTGCATTTGCCAGACAAGAAAGGGAGACACATTCAAAGCAAGTATAAGAAGGCCGGTGCTTCTGTCACAGATGCTGCGAAGCTATACTATTCTTGCGTGGATGCCTTGAAAAATATGGCAGCTCAGCCATTACCTCAAATATACTCTGCAACTCAGGACTTGGCTAAGGCATATAAGGAACTTAAGTCAGCTGTATCGACTCGCCAAAGAGTACAGGTAACTGTTTTATTGTCTGTGATCCACAACGTTAGAGAATAGGAAACAATTACAGTTCTTTTATTCATTCATTGAGAGGCAGGAATCAAACAACGCGCTAGGTCAATTCTACAATCTGTGAGCAACTGTTCTTAATTGAACTGAATCAACGATGAAAGCGAAGAGCTCACAGAACTTTTTGTGGTAAAAACCAAGAGAAACACCACCCAACACATATTTATAACATGTTTGTGCCAGATTTTTTACCAAACTTGAGGTAATGAAATGGAAGAGCACAATAATAAAATCAAAGTGACGCACAGAATAACAAGATAAGTGTAAGCTTTTAGCCCCAGATTATACCCTTATTATGCTTGTTGTCTTGTAGGACGAAGTATCTGGCTATCTGTTCTCAGCAGCAGAGAAAATCATGGTTGTTGCATTGTACTTCAGCAAATATTTACCGATGCTAGTCGATCTTATTTTTGAGAGAGCTGAGCAAGAACCCTGGTTAAAGATGTTACGCGATTCGTACCAAAAAGACATACGTATGTATTGTATCACTATTTTTATTCAATGTGTTTCAATTTATTATCCCATTTAATAAATAATTTTTTGTTGATGTAGGTCATTTCAAGTGGGCACCATTAGGGTCTGTTTGCTACGTCGTGCTTGAGAGCGAAGGTAATGTCAAGAAACTATGTAATTTTGAATTGATCTACTCCAAAGGATATAATTCAGTTGTTTGACTGCATTATAGTAGTGTTATAGCATCCGTTTTTTTTTTAGAAATAAACACAAAGATTAGACTCTGGACAATGCAAAAATTATAAGTTAACTCACATCAGCAAATATCTTGTAGGAAATGTAGTATAGTTGTGTTCAATAGCTTGGCAGCATCTAAGTATTACCATTGATCTTACTGTGGAATCTCAGATCTGGCCGCTGCACATAGTAAATTCCTTAGAACAGCTACCAACAAATAGACATCACTTGCTGAGACATATAAGTTTTCCTGTGGTAATAAACAGATAAAAATGTTAGCCATTGACTGGTTCGTCGCACATTTCGTTTCTCATATTAATAAACTAATTTTCTTGAAAAACTGGGCAGGTTTGCATGAAGATCAAGAGAGTGAGCTGCTGCTAGCTGGTGCTGTGCTGCAGGACCTGACCTTGGGCCTGCAGTCGACTGGCGACACTCTTATTATGATCGATACCGCTCGTCCTGATAGTGCTGGCGAGCTCATTCACAACGAAGGTGAGAAACAATTGCTCTGAAGTTCATTTCTGTGAAGCTAGCGATTTTCTTAGCCTGATCATGTGTTCTTTGGGTATAATAGTGCTTGGGGGTCTGAATGACGGGTGGGGAAGCCCTGGTGCTGCTTGTAACTACTCTTTTGCTGATGCATCTGTCTAAACCTTAGTCACGTTAGCTGTGCTGCTTTCTAACTAAATATTGCTGCTTGGTCAATCTCAAGTTCTGGCAGGAGGGCGGCCCCATCAAATGTGTCATGGAGGGCATGAAGAAGGTGTTCTTCTATGAGTTCCGAGGGTCAAAAAGCGAGGTTGCTTTCCTCAAGTTTATCGCGGAGAGAGGTCGTGTGCTGGAGCAGATGGTGATTGTGGTGGCCATTGAGTGTTTCTCCTCAGGGGATAATGTGAATGCCAAGCTGAAGCCTCTGGCCAGTACGAAATGGAAAAGCAAAACTTGCAAACTACAGCTCTTCAAAACCCCACCCACTGCCGGGGGAGGTCCTGCTTATAGCCATCCGCTAGCTTCTGATTTTGGATGTGCTGACCCTTTTGACCTCGAGTACTATGACAAAGCAGAAAGGATCTCTTGTGTTGCAAGACTACTGGTAACTAGCTAACTTTGTGTTGCAAGACTACTTGGACATGAATTTCTCATGGCAAGCTGTGGCGTGCTTTCTGCATGATGAGGTTGTTTGTACCAAATTCTGGAATTCTTATGATGTTGGATGCTGGTGGGAGTAACCGAATTAGTTAGTACCGAATTTTTAACTTTTGAAGTCGATCTGTTCGGTTGAAGGTATGTTCTATATTCAGCTTGTTTTTTGGTTTACCTTTTAAGTCAGCTACTCCCTCTGTCCCACAATATATGACGTTTTTGCAAACTAAAACAGCTTGCAAAAGCATCTTACCTAATGGGACGGAGGGAGTACTAGCTAGTATGGTCTTTCTGGTTTGTCCAACTGCAATTTCATTATCTTGTGCAATTGTTAGCATGGAATAATTTGCTATGCATTAGGTTGGGCTCAGCTCAAAATAGTATTAATTAGTTACCACAATTATGGCCATCAGCTTTGATTTTACAAACTTTTTACATGTTCCTTCTGTAAAGTAGTATTACTGATTACTGCAACTGGACAGATATCTGGGAAAGCTTCAGAAAACAGGAACAACATCAAAGAAACGTACTCCAAACCTGCTTCATATTTAACCAAATTTTCTTACTGAGCACAAGCTCATTCATAGAATTACACAGCGGACGTGGCATGGCCTGTTCCGCAGCCTCCTGCCGTGCTATCCACCCACGGTGAGGCTACCTGCTAAACAGTCTTGCTATTCCGCAGTCCCCTGAAAGTTTCAGTTGATTTTTTCCTCATAGCCTGAGCATGACAGTGGGATCGCTGTTGTGACCTGTGCTGTTGTGGGTATTTGATGGGGCCTCTGCTGTATTCCGCTGCGTGATGTCACTGTATTGGTTTGAAATCACATCCCGTTGCGCAATTTCCAACAAGTTCAATTTCATAAAAGTGCTTCCCCCTCCGTATCTATCTGAAATTAGCGCGATCGATCGATGTGCTGTTATTAATGTAACTGGGGAAGCAGGATTGATGAATCCTGATTGTAGCTTCAGTAGTGCTGATGCATACTGGTGCATTTGAATTCAGTTTTTTAAAACTACAGATGAACTGGTTGGTATCTTTTATATATCCGCATTAATCTTCTTCTCTCTTTCTCTAGAGTTAGCATTACCATCTCTTTCCTTTTTTTTCATGGACAGGAGTGTCCAGCTCACTTGTCCTAGTAGATCACTGGAAGACATATGATTACAACAGCAGTACTGATTAGTGATTACCAGGTTTATTTGTAGTGGTATGATCTGCTTGACTGCATACTACTCCCTCCGTCCCATAATATAAGAGCGTTTTTGACATTACACTAGTGTAAAAAACGCTTGTATTTTATGGGATGGAGGGGGTAGCACGTGAAGCAGTTTCGAAGCTAGTACAAAGTAGTATTACACTTTTGACAACAGAATCAATATATGAACTGCTCATCTTGGGCTAAGAAATCTATCTATGGAGCGCTCAAGCGCTGTGCCTATCAGAGTAGAAATCAGTCTACTTCACCTGTGAACTGCTACGGCAACGCCGATCTAAAAAAGCTGAAGAACTTCATAATGTCACACTCACACTGGCAGGTCCCAATGGAACTAAATCTCATAGTGCCAGCGCAGGGGCGAGTCTTGAGGCAACAACGCACAGTGGCTGGCTTCGGGCAGGAACTGCTCCGGGTTGCAGGCAGCCAAATAATTTGGTAACAGACTCTTTCCAGCTGAGAGCCTCAGAGTCTGAGACCAACATAATGCATAGCAAAAATAAAAATATACTAGTCCATAGCAAATTCATTCATGCTGACAACAACAACTGCACAACAAGATAGCAAATTCATTCATGCTGACAGCAGCAACAACGACAACACGATACATAGTTTTATGTGAAATTGTAGTTGGACGAAGCAGAGAGAAAACGAAAAATAAGGCGAACACTATGTAATTTTTTTTAAACAGAGGCAATTTTTTTGCCTCATCCATTAAATAAGAAGATATTAGAGTTTTACAAGTAACCTACAACATGGCATGGCAATTACTCACGTACAACAATAAGCCCTAGTTTTTTAGCACCGGCAGTAACCCAAAGGTTGACCTCATCAACGACGCTCAGTATTGGCGGGAGAGCACTCTTGTGACGAAAGACCCTGGCGTTTCTCTCATTCAAGATAATCTGATAGACAAGCATGGCGAGGGAGGCCATGGCTCGCCTATTGGGGTTTCGCATGTCGGTCCTCTTGTCCCACCATCGCATGAGGGACTCCTCAAGGTGCCATTCGGAGGTGTCCAAGTGCACAAGCCCGAATTTCTCAATGACCAAGCGCCAAAGCCTAATAGAGAAACGACATATGATGAATAGGTGGATGCCCGATTCCTGCTCCCTCTTGCAAAGAGGGCAAATACCACAGCAAAAAAAAAGAACTATTTGGCGAGCTGTGGAATGCTTGCTAGGGTGCCTGTGCCTGACCTGACATTTCACATAAAAAACCTCAAGTACTAAGACAAGTTTTATGTGGCTGAATGCGATAGATAGAATTACATAGTGTGACCTGACCGCCGACTAGCTGAAGCGGCATGGATGGAACACTCACGCAGACACAGGGCTCAAAAACACGCCACGTCGCTCCCAGGGGCCCCACAACATCCATTTTCTTCCCCCGGCCAAAAGGGAAACGCTCTCCCTCGTCCGATTGATAATTTATCGTATGCCGATTGTCGACTGCCTCCACAACTGGAAAAAAAATCTTATACGATCGGGTCTTTCTTCTCCTCACGTGAGACCCACCTTATGTGCTGCCACGTGTTAATGTAATCTCAAAGCGGAAGACCGGATCCTACGGGCTACGGTAGTGCGACAACGTCGATGAGGTGCTACAATAAAGGTCGACGGTGCTGCAACTGTCACCAAAGAAACTGCGCAGTGAGTTTCGATGGTTGAGCGGTGCTTCGAGCGGTCCATCCATGCTGCGCTACGGAGCGGTGAACGGCGGCGCCCCCATGGTGAAGCGCGTAGTGTTGTGACAGGGAGGACGAAGCGTGTAAGATGAGCGAGCTAGTCGTCTTTTCTGTTTTTCTCTTTCGTGTGTGCGTGCTGATGAGCGAGACCAACGGATACAAAGACGGGCAATCAACGGATGCACGGGTGTCCGATCTGTCACCGGATCGGTCCGACCGACACTATGAGTCCAACCAGGCCACGTGTTAACCTTGACCTGACGGTCAACGTGACGTGCGAGAGTGGGGTAAGGGCCCACTCATGCCATGACCCATCAATGATGACCGTGTGCCTCAGATCAGTGGATCTGGCAGATTATGACTTGTGTTTCTTAAACTAATTATAAGTATTCATTTAAACTGAACGGAAAATTATCGGAGTCCTTTCACCCCCTCCTGAGATGTTAGGCAAGGTGACCCTTGTCCCCATTTTTGTTTCTCTTTGTTGTTGATGTCTTGTCTACTTTGTTGACTAAGGCGGTTAAGCTTGGATGGTGTCAGAATTTGCGAAAGAGCTCCAGTTATCCCCAACGCTTTCGCGGATGATTCATTGCTATTTTTTCGTGCATGTGAGCAGTAGGCTTCACTTGCTAAAGGTTTGTTGAACACATACGCGGCATCGACGGATCATCTCTTATACCCTACAAAGTGTTCCATCGTTTTTTCTGCAAACTACCTTGATGTGGTTTCGATGGAAGTGAATAAAATTTTGGAGATCTCTCGAAAGGTTTTGGACCAAAATATTTGGGCCTGACTAGAGGGAAGAATGCATAAGGGGCGCTTTGAAACCCTCAAAGCAAGCTTAAGCAAAAGAATGGTGGATTGGAGTGAATTGTTCATAACAAAGAAATTCTGATAAAATCGATGGCTCAGCCTACCCCCACGTATGTGATGTGGGTTCTTCGTGCAAAGTATTACCCACGTGGAAATATATGAATTTTGTGTTCTCTGGCAAGTCTTCTAAGGTTTGGAAGGGCATCAGCCATGGCCTAGATCTTGTGAAAAAAAATGCATAATATGGAGGGTAAGTGATGGTTCGCTGACCAGGACGTGGCATAATCCATGGATCCCAAGGGGTCATGAGTTTCAGCCTATCACTCCGAAGACGAACTGTCGGTATAATCAGGTGTCTGACTTTTTGGACGAGGATGGGGCGTGGAATGCTCAGAGATTAGAAGAACATTTTGGCATATGGATGTACTAGAGATCGTGAAGATAACAACATCCCCAAGGAACCGTCGAGATTTTCTTTCACGGTTCCTGAAACAATATGGCAATTTTACTGTGAAAAGTGTTTACAACTTAGCTACGGCTGAGCATGATGAGAAATTTGCAAATGGTGCATCAAGTATGAATCCCAATGGGGTTCGCTCATTATGGAACTGCATATGGATGGCCAATGTGTGCCACTGAAAATGTGTATCACGACATGGAAAGCGACATCTGGGGCCCTTGCTACAAACCAGTGTAAGGTGAATCGCCATCTGTCTGAAGCAGGGTACTTGTCCGCCGCGTGGTCTCGAAAGGGAAGGAAGCTTACATGCCCTAGTTACTTGCTCTCACGCGAGGAAGGTCTGGGATGGAATGCGGTCGATCTGGCCACTGCCTGTAAATGACCGTCTCCATGATTCTGGCAGAGATGTTGTTGCATGTACTCGCAGGATGATCTAAACGGGTTAGAGACATGATCATCATGTTGATCTGGCGTATATGGAATCTGAGGACAGTTTTGGTCCATGACAAAGAAGTATCTCTAGTGGTTACGACGATTGATTTCTTGGATAACTACTTGAAGTCGCTGAAGCTAGCTCAAATTTACAACACGAGGGAAATTATAAAAGGAAAGGTGACACTGATGGAAGAGGTTCAACCTCGAGTTGCGTACCAGCCGAAGCAGACGCTTCCATGGCCTGCTTCCCCTGCGGCGTGGACGGCCTTGTCCGTAGATGGTTTCCTTCTCGGAGAGGGGCGGTACTGTGGCTACAGGTATGGTGCTAAGGAGGGGCGCTGGGTCGTTGATCTTTGCGGCGTATGAGGTCTCTAACTGCAATGACGCCATGGAGTCAGAAATACATGTGTTGATGCAAGGAATGGCCTTGGCCATCCAACACACGAATCTCCCAGCTGTGGTTCAGTCGGATTCGGCCGTGGCACTGCCTTCTTTGTCAAACAACAGCTTGTCCCGGTTGGCCTATGGCCCTCTAGGGGCCATCTAGGCAGTTTGTGCCACAGAAGATTAGTAGAGAGCAAAATAGGGTCACAAAACGTTTGGCGTCTTAGAGCTGCATTGATTCTTGTACCGCTGTGTGGTTGCACAGTGCTCCTCTATTTTTTGCATATATCAATTTCAAGGTACGAGATGTATAGAGGAACTCTTGCCTCGTGATTGTAACCCTATTACCATGGAATAAAAACTCCCCTTTTACCTGAAAAAACAACGTACAAGACCCTGGCTTGCCCCACTCGTTTCACTAACAGGTTGGCCCCACATTATTTCCTGCCGCGTCACCCACTCGTTCCCGCCTTGGCGCCCTTCTGCCTTACATCTTCAGTTTGGTCAGTTACAGCCTGAGTTGCATCCCTTGCTTCACTATAGATCGCTGACAGGCTACTAGAGCCAGCTAGGAGTGTGACAGTATGTTCTCTAGCTGTTGTACATTCACATCAATTGTCACGAATACACACAATATCTAGGGATTTCAAACATCTTCATACAAATTTCAGTCATTTTTTTCAAGTCTTAGAAATAAGTTCAATCATGTTTGGATGGGTTCCAGAAACATCTAATCTTGTTTTCAATGAACTTCATAGACAATTAGACGTTTTCAACAGAATTCATACTGATTGCACAGCTGTTTTAGACAATTCATACAAGTGTCGCCATGGCGTGGTGGGGCTGTTGGTGATGTTTTTAATCTTGCATTGCTACCCTCGACATCAGTTTCATATTGGATTGATCACAAACTTTTTTCAGACATTAAAACAAATTCAGGGCTTCAAACAGCACAGCCGACTAACAACAAACAAGAATAGATCAGCCAACTAACAAGAACACACTCAGACTCAGGACTTCAAACTCTTTTCTCATACTAGAGTCTATAGATCACTTGGTGTCGACTAGGATTGATGCCGACACAGCGGAGTCATCAATACAACTGCCAGCTATAAACTGTCAGCTATAATCAAACCAGGGGCAAGAATGATGACTGTCAGCTATAATAAACAGCAGTAACGGCTTGCTAACAGTGAACAAGGCAAAACGGCAAGTATCCAACCTGGTCGTTGAGCCGAGCCGAGCGAGTCCCGACCGTTGGTTGGATAACTGAATCTACAGTAGTTAAGTACAGTACTGATTAATTACAACTACTTTACTACATCAGCTACCATAATTTTATTAGAGTAATTAATTAACCACCAGGTGTATTTGCAGAACTACCAGTAATGATATGATAAACTATTACCCTTTTGGCAACAGAATCAAAGCTAGTGGAAACTATTACTACTATCCTTTTGGCAACAGAATCTATGAATGAACTGCTCATCTTCACCTATGCAGGGTCGATGAGCTTATCCTAAAGCGCTCAAGCTCTTTCGAGTTGAGCCCAACATAGCATAGCGAAATAATTCATGCTAAGAGTAACAACTGCAAAACATAGTCAAGTTGCAGCAGTTGGACAAACCAGAAATAACATACCAGTTGCGCGTCAGTCATCACAATACTACGTACATAGCATCTCACATACGAGTAAAACTTTACTTGGCACAAACAAGCATTCGACAGCTCGCCAAATAGGTATTTCTAGCTGCTGCCAGGTCCAACAACACAAAGTCTAGCTAGGTACCAATAGTCTTCTTGTAAAAGAGCTATGGAGTACTAATTAACTTACAGAGATCCTTTCTGGTTTATAGTGGTAGTTGAGGTCGAAAGGGTCAGCAAAGTCGAAATCACAAGCTTTCGCGATGGAGTAAGCTGGACCTCCCACGTCATCGTGTGGGCTCTTGAAGAGCTGCAGTTTGCAACCTTTGCTCAACCATTTTGCACTGATCAGAGGCTTCAGTTTGGCATTCACATAACCCGACCCCGAAGAGAAACATTCGCTGGCTACCACAACCATCTGCTCCAGCACCCGCCCTCTCTCCGCGATGAACTTGAGGAAAGCAACCTTGCTTTTCGACCCTTGGAATTCGTTGAAAAACACCTTCTTCAGGCTCTGCAGGACGCATTTGATGGGACCGCCCTCCTGCCAGAACTTGAGATGCACCTTCCCAGTCGGCTCTTCAGGTATGGTGGAGGACTGCAGATGAAATCAATCAGTGCATACATAGTTTGATGTTAGATATATAATCTATGGGTACATATCATGCAGCAGCAGCAAGCCATCAATCATAAAACAAATATGTTCCACAGTTCTGACTATGCTAGATAAATAATCATGCTAGATACTGTATAACATAGTCACCCACTAGTATTGCAGAATGGACAATGCAGCAAGTGTGTATCTCATCAAGTTAACCAAATTTACATGGACATGGAGGGTCTCCAGGTTGGGGAAGCATCTGAGGAAGCCAGGCACTTTCTTCACAGCATCGCGGATACCAAATTGCACCTCTATGGCCAAAATTTGGACGCTAGGGACAATGCTCTCCTTGCTACCAGCCTGCAATGCACCCAGGGACAGATAAACTTATTGGCATTATCAATTGACATAGGCACAGAAAATGCAAATGAAGGTATCCCAGCAGACGCATACCACAATGACGGTGCTGGTAATCCCCAACTCTTGTCCTCCTGGGTGAAGGTATCCCAGCAGACGCAAGTTGGGTGCACGGCCAATGTTGAGCCTGGAAGAGTGGTTCTTGGTGGAGCTCATCCTGGGGGGAGTGAGCCCGCCAGTGAGAATTGTATCCCACAAGAAGAGCCTCTCCAAGCTGGGGGCATCCACCACGTCGATGTCCTCCAAGTAGGTGTGACCGAGCTGAACGCAGCGCAGGCTTTGGCTGATGAGGCGGAGGCGCACTTGGCTCTGGCTCCCCATGATAACCAGGAACTCCAGGACCGGGCTTCTTTCGAGCATGAAGGCCAGATCACGGTCCTCCATGACATTCATGCAGAGGCCAAGCTCCCGGAGGTTGGGGAATCTGGCGCGGCGCGGTACGGCGGTGGAGTCCGGGAGCCTCCAGATGCCGAGATAGAGGCGGGTGAGGGAGGCGCAGCTGAAGAGCGAGGCGGGGAGGCGCAGGTCAATCGGCCAAGGGCGGTTGACAAAGACGAGTTCTTGGACCCCCCTTGGCGACGAGGATGTCGAGCCAGCGCGCCATCTCGGCCCGGTGCTCCTGCATTATGGTTCGGGTGAGGTGAACGCAGCGGAAAGGCCCCGGGTGCGCCGCGAGGATGTGGGGCACCGCGGCAGTGACGGCGCGGGGAGAGGGGTCGCGGATGGTGAACGGCCCGGACGCGCCGCCGTCCGGAAGCAGGTGGCTGTCGACAAGAGCGAGGGGCGCCGTGCGCCAGAGGGGGCGCCAGCGCGAGGCGAGGGCGGCGGTGCGCGAGGCGAGGGCGGCGGTGCGCGCGGCGTCCTTGGCGGGGAGGCGGGAGAGGATGTTGACGAGGACGACGTCGGGGAGGCGGCTGATGCGGTCGACGCCGTCGTGGACCAACACGGCGGCGGGAAGCGGGAGGGAACCGTACACGAGAAGCGGCATGTTTGTGCCGAGATCCAGCGTCTCAGGGTCGTCGCCCTTGTGCTTCATGCTATCGCACATTTCGCTCATGGAGACGCTCCTGTAGACGCCGATGAGCACCTGGGGGTCGTCCATGGCCGCCGGTGGAAGGGGAGCGGATGGAGGTGACGGCGAGGGTTTGGGTTAGGGGAGTAGTGGGGAACAGAGGCGGCGCTCTCTGTATGAGGACTGGAGTGGTGAGCTGGTTAGCTAGGTTTGGGCATGTCTGTCGCTGGCGAGATGTTGGGCCAAATGTCGGAAGGAAGCACGTATCTCTTGGGCCCATCAAATAACTTATTTTCAGTTCGAACGACTTCCTCTTAAATAAGTGGTCAATCCATTCTCGAGTCTATTTAAATTGAATTTACCTAAATAGACATCCTCTAGCGAAAAACCTACAATTTTGCCTTCCTCCGGCGGCGGTAGCCGCTGAAAGTGCCGACCTTCTCCCGACCATGATCTCGTCCACCCCTCTCATGTGACTGTCCTTGGGTTTACAGTAGGATTCCTCGCGCATATCTGCAATGTGAAGATCATCGCGGAATCATGAGACCCAAGCGGTCTACGTCGACATAAGGAGAATGTTGATGACCTCTTGAAACACCTCAATCACCATGAGGATGATGGAGATGAATTGTCTTGGAAGATTTAGTTAAAGTCCACAAAAGTAAGGTTTTTAGTCCATCTGCTCCATACTCAGACATGAATCCCGCAAAAGAGGTTCTTTGGCGTGTGATCGAGGAAAATTTGTTCACCATACAATTCAGGTGCTTGGGGGACTCGAACACGGCGATGCTTAATGGCCCCTGGCTATTCTGAAATCAGGCTGTGATAATAGAGGAGTAAGATGGTTTCACAAATCCTAAACACTAGCTCTGATAAGATTGAAGTGTGGGCAAGGGCCTTGAAGCTACCAGGTATTTACTTCAACAAGGTGGCGATCAAGGGTATGTGCCGGAAGATGTGTAAGATCCTAGAAGTCCATATCCAACTCTCGGCTGGATATGTTGGGGGCTTTGTTCAAGTAAAAGCTAGACTTTATGTGCATAAAAAGTTGGAAAGATTTGTGTCGATTACCGGGGCTGGTAAGAAGGATTTGTACCAACTCAAATATGAGGAACTCACGAGTTTCTGTGCCAACTGTGGATTGTTAGGTCATTGGTATGAAGACAGTTGAGCATGAGAGCATGACATGTTGAAGTTTGAGTGGGGCGATTTCATCTCCTTTCAGAAGAGGTTTTTGTAGAAGATCCCTACACAAAGAATGATGGTTATGGAGAGAACAAAGAAGGAAGGGGTGGCAGCACACCGGGCATCTGGCATTGGAATGCCATGTCTAACCAAAGGGAACCTCCAAACCTGAATGAACTAATACCTAAAGCACACAACATGGAATTCTAGTATGGTGAAATAAACAAACAAGAAATAGCGGTAGTATGTCAAATGATATAATTATGCAAAATATCCCACCATCAGCAAGGGAGCATTTGCCTTTAAACTTCGGTTATGGTTCTGAACATACTCAAAACTTAGAAGGTGCTTAGTCATAGTTTACGGAACATCAAGAGTGGGAATTTTTTTGACCGGTTCTATGGGAGCATATAAGTGCTTTCAACCCTTCGTTAACGCCCAAAAAGAATATGAACAAAAGAGGCACAAGGGAGTTGATGAAGGAGCAGTTGATATCTCAGAATTATCTAAACATGGAAAGTGAATGACAACCTCCTTCGAGGAGGACTACAGGAGCAATGACGATCATAGCCTGGAACTATTGTGTCGTGGGTAATGAACTGGTATTTCACGCGCTCCTAGACCTCCATAAGCGTACCCTGATTTGTTACTTTTATTGGAGACTCACCTCAATGATTATCTGGTTGATTGTTAGTAAGCATCTAGAGATGGTCCTGAATTCGACGAACCCTAGTGATGAAAGGAGAGTGGGAGTTTTAGTGCTCTAGAGGAAACAAGTAAAAAAAGTCAGTTGTTCTCACACCCAAACTACATTGATGTGAAGATTGAAGAAGGGAATAAACAAGTGTGGAGGCTGACTATACAAAATATGGGGCCAATACGAGCTTTGCATTACCAATATAACCTAACTTGGAGTCCTTATTGGTGATTCCAGTGAAATCCTTTTATAATCATGAGAAGGAAGGAGGAAAACCCATACCCATAAGGTATATGAATGCTTTTAGATATGCAATGGATGTATCTGATCTACACGATCTTGGGTATGAGGGTGAACCATTTACATTGGAACGAGGAAATATACGTGAACGGACTGTGCAGTGGAGACAAGTGATGAATGATGTTGTTCTAGCTAATTTTCCATTGAGTTGGACTACAAACATTTGCTTTAAGTTATTGATCAAGAAAATTAACTAAACCGAATACTCAAACCAGTTAAGAGGTTTGAAGTCCATTGGTTGCAAGAGGAGAAATTAAATGATGTTGTACATGAGGCTTGACAGGATGTCATGGCACATGCACTAGCAACAGACGTGGACAACCGCCTAGTTCATATGAATGCAAAAGTTGCATGAGGGGGACAACAAAATTTAAAGGAACCTAAAAAAGAGGCTAATGCGGGCGTAGCGGGAATTGGACCACATTATGTCAAGACCAATGACTGATGACAGTAATGAGCAGAGGAAGAATCCTTCCTATGTCATTGAGCAAATATTGGTGCCAGGAGGAGTTTCATTAGACACAGAGGGTCAGGGCAAATGGCTGGACGACATACCTCTTTTTTCATGCATTCGTGTCGGCTTGCAGTAAACGAAATCCTGTTATGAGGTTAAAAATGTTGATGGTGATTGGATGGAAGGTATATACCTCATGAATCCTCTGATTCTTGATTACTTTGCTAATTTATTCTCCTCTAAAGTTAATCAAACATATCAAAAGGTGTTAGATAAAATTTCTCCAAAGGGTATGCAAAAGATATGAACAATATGTTGTCGACTCCCTTTACATATGATGATGCGAATAAGGTTGTGTTTAGAATAGGTGATTGAAGGATAAAAAAAATGACTAGGGGGGTGTGAATAGGAGATTTTAAAAAGTTTCTTGGATAAAAGCAATTTTCTTGAAGAAGCGCAGCGAAATTATCTCTAAGGCAGAAACTAGACAGGAATATAACTGCAAAAGTAAATGACTTAGAGAAACAACTAGCGACTCAATAGAGATAAATCTAACATGATATATGATAGAGGAACAACTAAGTAGAGACAAAACTAAACAGGTGAGCATACAAGCATACAAGAGATAAATTTGTTGCTATCATGGCAATCAACACATAGGTAAATACATAGCAGTTTCAAAGAACCGATCGCAGAAAAAAAAGTCTAGGGAAAAGTTCATCGCAAACGAAGGCAAACACAAAGAAGATCATTGAAGTACATTGATGTTATTATTAGAACCCGACATGCGAATGAAAGCATGTCAAATCCATAAGTCCTTCAGTGCCACAACTTTAAGTATGATGGTGGTCTTTTTGTGTGACCTTATTACTGCCCACACAAACCTTTGGGGCAGTTCTTCCATCTCTAGTGCATGCAATCAACTGACCGAGCATACCTGGGAATCCTCTTGATGCTCCAGTTGCCAACAATTTTTCTGTGTCCTCCATAGTTGGTTCTGTCAGGAACTCTGGTCCAAACACCTTCACCACTGTGCTTGCAAATTGCACCGTGGTGTTCAAGCATGTGGTCTCTCCCATTATGATTTATGTATCAATGACATCTACGACCTTCTTATAAGCAAGCGTCCTAAGAATTATTGTGCATTTCTGCAGAGGATAGAAGAAAAGTTGGCCGCAACAATTCTTTATCAACTTGAAGTTGTCATCAACCTTCTCCACGAGAGTCAGTACACGCAAGAACAAACATGTGCTCATCTGGAAAGCGACGCCGAAAGAAACATTCATGGTATGTTGGGTCCAGTGTGAAGTAGTCTGTGTACGGAAGCCACACGCCTTTATATCCACCCAACATATAAACTAGGCATGGGGGTTGCCGGTCAGCCGAGATGTTTGGGCTGGACTTGCCCGATCCGATCGGATAGCGGTTTTTTGTCCGGGCAGACTGCCCGGATATGTTTGGGGCGGATATGGTATGTCGGGTTGTAGATGCTATTAGGGAGCACACCAATAGGTGAGACGGTGACTGACCGTGGGGAACTGCACAATAAGCCTTAGAGATTGGATCACCATTTTTATTTTTAGAAGATTTTTTTTAAGAATCCTTTATTTTTAGAAGATAAGTCGTTCAAAGTGAAAAATGTTGTTTCATGGCCCGGGAGACATTTGGCCCAAGCGGACACCACCACAACAGAGGGGAAAAATGGACGCCTCCGTTCCCCAATCATTCGGTTCCTCACTCCTCTCCTCCCCAAATCAAAGGGCGATTTGATAATTTGCCACCCCTTACTTCCCCCTTTCACAATTTACCATCCATTGTCTCAGTGACGGGCGGGCCCGGGCCCCACCTGTCATTCTGGGGAGGGGCAAATTATGAAAGGGGAAGGTAAAGGGGTGGCAAATTATCAAATTTGCCCAAATCAAAACCCTCGCCGTCACCCCTGTTCCCGTCCACCGGCGGCCATGGACCCGCAAGTGACCCTCAACGCTAGGAGGAGCGATATTCTCGCCGCCGGCGAAGACCCCGAGACGCTCGATGTTGGCTCAAATCCGCTGCTCTACACCTTGTACGACTTCCTCCCAGCCCCGTCCGTCTCCCCCGCCGCCGCCCGCGCGCTCGCCGCCGCGTCCTGGGCCCCCGACGGCGTCGACCGCATCAGCCGCCTCCCCGACGCGGTCCTCGGCGAAATCCTCTCCCGCGTCCCCGCCAAGGACGCCGCGCGCACCGCCGCCCTCGCGTCGCGCTCGCTCTCGTCGACAGCCACCTGCTCCCGGGCGGCGGCGCGCGCGGGCAGCTCGTCATCGGCGCCCCCTCTCCCCGCGCCGTCACCGCCACGGTGTCCCGCGTCCTTGCGGAGCACCGGGGGCCCTTCCGCTGCGTCCACCTCACCCGCACCACCATGGGCGAGCACCGGGGCGAGATTGTGCGCTGGCTCGACATCCTCGCCGCCAAGGGGGTCCAAGACCTCGTCTTTGTCAACCGCCCCTGGCCGATAGATAGACCTGCGCCTCCCCGCCACGCTCTTCAGCTGCGCCCCCCTCACCCGCCTCTACCTCGGCGTGTGGAGGCTCCCGGAGACCGCCGCCGTGCCGCGCGGCGCCAGCTTCCCCAATCTCAGGGAGCTCGGCCTGTGCTTGTATGCCATGGAGGACCGTGATCTCGCATTCATGCTTGAAAGAAGCCCTGTCCTGGAGATCCTCGTCCTGATGGCAAGCCAGAGCGGAGTGCGCCTCCGCCTCGTCAGCCAGAGCCTGCGGTGCGTTCAGCTGGGCTTCACCTACTTGGAGTACATCGACGTGGTGGATGCACCTCGCCTAGAGAGGATCTTCCAGTGGGAGATCACTACCCCCAGCCTCTGCGTCAAGAAGCACTCTTCCAGGATCAAGATTGGACGTGCACCTAACCTGCGTATGCTGGGATACCTTCTGCCACGAGAGCAAGAGTTGGGGATTACCAACACCGTCATCGTGGTAGTACATCCTACTAATTTAATTTGCTTTGTAGCTGTGCTGTGTCAATTAATCCTCTGCTTCAGAAAGTGACGACGACAACGACGACAACGACAACAATGACATGAGCTCTGGTTCTGACTTGTGAGACTGTCAATTTGTCCATGAACTTCTTTATGCTGTCCATTCTGCTACATGTTCTTTTGAAAAACTATTGAATGGTGAACATTTCATGATGCATGTAGTGGACGTAGTATCATGGATTGCTGGCCAGGTGCAGACCTTGACCTTTATTGTTTGTTATGAACCTAAGAATTTGAATTCAAGTGACTGGTGAATTGGTGATACTTTGTTGTGACTACTTAATTCTGATGCTTGTTTGATTCCAATGTGTTGTGGACCGATGAATTGATGCATGTTTGATTTAATTTCCCATGTTTGTGAACTAGTAAATAACTGAATATATAGTTATGTACTCTGTTTTCCTGCTGAAAATCCTGATGAAAATACTCTGTTTTACTGCTGAATATGCACTATAATTCTACTAAATATGCACATGTACTACCTGCCGCTATAGCCCGCTATAGCGGCTGTAGCTGCTGGAAAACGCTGCCGCTAAATCAAATAGCCCGCGATCAAAAACGTTGATTAATATTGCCAATGTATGATCTCAAATTCTCAATCCTTGGGTGCATTGCAGGCTGGGAGCAAGAACATCGTCCCTAGTGTCCAAATTTTGGCCATAGAGTTGCACTTTGGTGTCCGTGATGCTGTCAAGAAAGTATCTGGTTTTCTCAGAGGCTTCCCTAACCTGGAGACGCTCCATGTCCAGGTAAAATTGGTTAGCTTAAGTACACTTGCTGGATTTGCAATAATAGTGGCCATGTTATATCTAGTATGGTCAGAACTGTGAATCAAATCAATGATATAAGTTATAACTGCCTCCTGCTGCTGCATGATTTGTCCTCATAGATAAGATACCTCGACTATATGTGTTATGTACGCGCTGATTGATTTCATCTGCAGTCCGTCCGCGTGTCTGAAAAGTCCACCGGCAAGGTCAATCTCAAGTTCTGGCAGGAGGGCGGCCCCATCAAATGTGTCGTGGAGGGCATGAAGAAGGTGTTCTTCTACGAGTTCCGAGGGTCAAAAAGCGAGGTTGCTTTCCTCAAGTTTATCGTGGAGAGAGGTCGCGTGCTGGAGCAGATGGTGGTTGTGGTGGCCATTGAGTGTTTCTCCTCGGGGGATAATGTGAATGCCAAGCTGAAGCCTCTGGCCAGTGCGAAATGGAAGAGCAAGACTTGCAAACTACAGCTCTTCAAGACCACGCTCACTGCCGGGGGAGGTCCTGCTTACAGCCACCCGCTAGCTTCTGATTTTGGATGTGCTGACCCTTTTGACCTCGAGTACTACGACAAAGCAGAAAGGATCTCTGTAAGTTAATTAGTAGCACAATGATGAGCCTCTTGTGTTGCAAGAGTACTGGTAACTAGCTTGACTTTGTGTTGCAAGACTACTTGGACATGAATTTCTCATGGCAAGCTGTGGCGTGTTTTCTGCACGATGAGGTTGTTTGTACCAAATTCTGGAATTCTTACGCGGCTGGATGCTGGTGGGAGTAACAGAATTAGTTAGTACCGAGTTTTTAACTTTCTAAGTCGATGTGTTCAGTTGAAGGTATGTTTTATAGTATTCAGCTTGTTTTTCGGTTTATCTTGCAAGTCAATTGTGAACAGGGCTATCTAGAAATCCTGTCAGTGACTAGCTAGTATGGTCTTTCTGGTTTGTCCAACTGGCAACTGCAATTTCATTATATTGTGCAGTTGTTAGCATGAAATAATTTGCTATGCATTAGATTGGGTTCAGCTCAAAATAGTATTAATTAATTACCACAATTATAGTCATCAGTTTTGATTTTCACAAACTTTTTACATGTTCCTTTTGTATTGTAGTATTACAGATTACTGCAACTGGACAGATATGTGGGTAAGCTTAAGAAAACAGGAACAACATCGAAGAAACGTACTCCAAACTTGCTTCATATTCAACCAAATTTTCTTACTGAACACAAGCTCACTCATAAAATTACACAGCGGCCATGGGCCTGGCCTGTTCTGGCTAAACAGTCTTGCTATTCCGCTCTCCGCTGAGATATTACTTGAAAGTTTCAGTTGATTTTTTCCTCATAGCCTGAGCATGACAGTGGGATCGCTGTTGTGATCTGTGCTGTGCTTGGGCCTGCTGTTGTGGGTATTTGATGGGGCCTCTGCTGTATTCCGATGCGTGTTATCATTGTATTGGTTCATTCCGCAATTTCAGAAAAGCGCTTCCCCCTCTGTATCTATCTGAAATTAGTGAGATCGATCGGTGTGCTGCTATTGATGTAACTGGGGCAGCAGGATTGATGAATCTTGAGTGTAGCCTGCCTGCCTGCATGCCTCCTCCACTCCACACCGCAGCTTCAGTAGTGCTGATGCACAATGGTGCATTTGAATTCAGTTTTCTAAAAGTATAGATGTACTGCTTGGCACTATCTTTTATATCTCAGTAATAATCTTTTTTCTCTTTCTCTAGAGTTAGCATTAGCATCTCTTTTGCTTGTCCCCTGGACTGGAGTGTCCAACTCACTTGTCGTAGTAGATCACTGCAACTCTAGCTTACTCCAAGTTCCAGGACGTCTCAGGTCAGCTGCAACATCGACAGCTAGCAGTTCCAACAGCAGTATTGATTACAAGTATTGTGCTACATCAGCCACCTTAATCTTATTATTAATAACGATCAGTTTTATTTGTAGTAGTATGATCTGCTTGGTTGCATACTAATCAACACAGTTAACAGGATCGATGTCTGCTCTGAATCTCCTTCAAGTCTATGCCGGGCGAACTTGGCCAACGCTCAGGTTATCAGCCGATCGGCTGTGACTAATCCAGCAATTTTATGAACCAGAGTTAATATCTGCATCTTTCGCATAATATTACTCAAACACCGCTTCTGTGCTTTGTTGATGTATACTGTTTACTAAAGGTTTTTCTTTCTCACATTTTCTGCTCTTGAATTTATGATATCTTACCAGTTAATGGCAAATAGTTTAGACATCTCATGTAAATATGCAATTTGATCAAAGAACCAGTGAGGAGGCTCCATGATAGGCAACTTTTTGTATTTCGATTTGTGGCATGTATTGCCATCATACTAACTGAACCTCTGTTTATGTTGTATATCTTTCTCTGAACTTTGTAAAATAATGATCTATCTAAAACTTTAGAGGTGGTCACTTTGATCTAATAACTGAAAGTCTTCTACATACAGTTCATCCTATATATGCTCGCTGAAAACAAAGAGTACTCTGGTTCAGTCCAGTTCAACATCCAGAAGGACGGCCCAATGTTTAGGGTTCAGTGTAGATGTGTAAATGGTACCGAGCATAGCCATGTGAGTTCAATACAGTTACTAGGATCTTCGAATGGTACCACGCATGGCAACAATATCCAGAATCAGAGTATAGAAGTGCTTACTATAGTAACCTACCTTTTTTTGTAATTGGCAGCAACATAGATTTACTTAGTTCAGCGGTGAGTAGAGTGTACGATTTATCGGAAGACCAACATGCCAACATTTTCCCCATGTGTACAAAGTTGTTCTCAGTTTTACCAGGGGACTGGAAGCCTTCAATCTCTAACCAAACTGTTCTAAGAATATTACAGAACTTCAACTCGAATGACTAGCCTTGGATCAGCTATATAATTATTGGTATTGGAACGATCATGAAATGGTAGCCTTTGAACGGTTATGAAAATGTGGGCCCTAGGTGACCTTATAAACTGTAAGCATTAAATAATTATGAACTACACTTCAACTATTATCCCCCACCTCAATGGGTAAGAGCGTCTCTAGCCCTTACCCTATTTTTTTAACTCATCAAATTTGTAACATCATAGCTCACTACAGGAAAAATATATTTAAAGCCGTGTACCCAAAAAACTCGGCTTATATCGATATAAACTCAGTTTATATATAAGCCGAGTCAAACTCCTGGCTTATATGACACCGTTTACACTCGATTGGCTTATATGCTATAAGCCGAGTGCCAGTGAGAAAACACTCGGTTTATGTATAAGCCGTGTGTTTATACGAGGCTCTCAGCTTACTAAAGTAACATGATGGCAGCATAAGCTGAGTTCGTCGTAGTTACCGGGTGTTTTTCTCTTGATACTCGGCTTAGAGGAGCATAAGCCGGGTGCCCGAAAAAAAGCACTCGGCTTATAGGATAACACACGGGAAACCAGGATTTTCCTGTAGTGGTTGTTGCTTCCTTTTTAGGTATAAAGGTCCGAACAACTGCTCAACCTATCCATTTTGGTAGTAGCATTCGTAATTATGCAACTACTAATAATGACTAATAGACTTTTTTTAATTTCTTCACGCCTTTTACTTCCAAGGTTTGTGGTCAAGTCCATGTGAGGAACATATAAGTTAAGATTTTAGAACCAATGACAAGAAAAGTGCCACCATACCTTCGCAATTTGATAATTTAATTTGCAACTTTCAAGAAACACAAATAATATGATGGTTCAGTAATCAGTACAAATTTAATTGGTAGGGCCATATAATCAAATACACGAATTGCAAAAAAGAAGAAGAACATTTCAAATATTGGGTAGACATATACCACCCAAAGCTTGATGATTTATTTATTGGGGAAAGAGTCAATCCATCGTTTTCAATGCATTTGCCTCTTCTCTTGCCTTGATAATTCTGCCTAGGAAAAGATTTTCATGGCTTTTAACCTCTGGGACAAGTCAACCTCGAATAGCAAGGAGGGATTCAGGCCTTGCCTACGTATTTCCTTGGTCTCTAAGTCAAGGACTATGAGCACCTGGCGTTGGTGATGTATCGACAACATCACCGCATTGTTCCTCTCCCCCGAGCGCTCGAACTGAATCATGGCACCGCCAAGAGGGACGTTGGGTTCGAACAACCGCAGCTTCTCATCCATGTCGATCACAGCCTCCCGCTCCCAACCATGGCCACCAGGTAATTGTATCCACATGGTGATCATGAACACCTCAGTCATGAGGTACCGTAGCCTCCGGTCCGGTGACATCCTCAGGTGACGCTGGAGTGGTTTCTTGTTACTGGCGGGCATGGCTGGGAGCTCCACCATGCCTAGCTTCCCCATGGGGACGTCATACGTGAGGACCCGGCGGCCATTTCGGAGCCAGTGGATGACGCCGCTGTTGGAATATTTGTATAAAGATAGAGTTGTATAGAGAGAGAACTTCTCTTATTTAAACTTGTATCTCCTCTCTATCTCTTCTTCTGTTCCAACTTGTTTCAACTCTTTACCGATCGATCTATCGATCGTTTTCTTCTTGTAAGCCACGACATTGCCCATATAAATATAAGTGCGGCCCGAGCAAAGGGTTTAACGCTTTCCCAATATTCTTACATGGTAATCAGAGCGACTTCTTCCTAAGATCAAAAGGAGATCGCATCTAGACAAGCCGTTCTTCAACCTATCGCCATGACTACTGCCTCCACCACCTCCAGCACCATGGGTGCTCTCGCCACGTCCCTTGCGTCCACCTCCACCTTCGCCCCTTCCTCCTCCTCCACCGCATCCTTTACCAC
>NC_041384.1:697748077-697846046 GCF_002162155.2 Triticum dicoccoides
GAACAACTACCTCATGTGGAAGGCCATCGTGCTGACTCAAATTAAAGGCGCACAGATGGGCCACCACCTTGATCCGGCAAGCCAGGCGCCACCGGAAACCCTCACCATCACCAAGGATGAGAAGGAGGAGCAGATCGCCAACTTCGCCTGAGTTCTCTGGTATGCACATCAGCAACAGGTTCAGGGCTTTTTGATGGGTTCTCTGTCTCGCGAGATTCTTGCACAGGTGGTTACTCTTCATACACCGACGGAGGTGTGGGCGGCGATCGAAGCTATGTTTGCTGCTCAAACCGAAGCACAAGCGATCAATACTCGGATGGAACTCACAAATCTCAAGAAGGGCAACATGTCCATGACAGAGTATTTAGCCAAGATCAAGATGCTCACGGATGAGATCGCCTGCACCGGAGCCACCATGTCCAGAGGCGAGATCGTCTCCCAAGTTCTGGCCGGCCTCGACCTCGACTACAACCCGGTCGTGTCGGCTCTTGCTGCGCGGGTTGAACCCGTGTTCGTCTAGGAGCTGTAAACCCAGCTTCTCAGTTTTGACGCACGCCTCAATGTTCTCCATGGGATGAACGTGCGCCAGTCTTCAGCTAATGCCGCCTTGCGTGGCCGTGGGCATGATCATCAGGGGAGGAACCGCAGCAACAACAGCGGTGGTGGCGGGCGCGGCCGCGGCAGCAGATCAGGTGCACGACCAGGCGGGAGCGGCTACACCAACACCAACGCTCCTGCCCGTTCTGGACGGGGTGGCTTCCACAACAATCACACCTCCTCTGGTCCTTCCTCAAGCAACCGTGTTCGGTGCCAATTGTGCAAGAAACGGGGCCATGAGGTCATGGACTGTTGGCATCGTTACGATGAAGACTTTGTTCGTGACGCTCGTCATGTCGCCACTGCAATCAAAGAGCAAGGAGGAGATGGCACTGTCTGGTACGCCGACTCGGGGGCCACTGATCATGTCACCAACGAGCTTGAAAAACTCTCCATGAGGGAGAGATACTTCGGCAACGATCAAATTCACACCGCAAGCGGTGGAGGTATGGATATTTGTCACATTGGTCAATCATATATTAATTCCCCTACTCTTAAACATGATCTTGTTCTAAAAGATGTCCTTCATGTTCCACAAGCCCACAAAAACCTAGCATCTATGTCTCGTTTATCTACCGATAATAATGTCTTTTTTGAAACTCATCCAACATATTTTTTCATGTCAGGACCGGGTTTTTGGGATATTAATTTCCCAAAAGCGGCACTTGTGCTCACCAGCCCCAGGATTACTATTAGCTGATGAGGAACCAAGTTGTTACAGAAACTCTAAGCAAAATACAAAATATGCAGTACAGGACCATTCTGGCCTATGGGTACAAAATTGGTTTCTAGTGGTTGATGGTGGAAGCGGTTTGCGGGTCATCAGTGTCTATGGGACTCCATTTCCCACAGGAACAGCTGACCAGGATAACTCCTATCTTCGCGAGGCTGCTATCACCATTGCATAGGTTCCGGGGCTGTCATCGCAACACTCCTTTCCACGCAAGAAATCTGGCCAAGACAATAGCCAGGGACAAGTCAGTGAGTACTTTGAATGTACTCGCAAACATTATGAACACAGGCATAACATGCCCAAAATATTCTATGATCACAACGTCAGTCACAAAAATAAAATCCATGATGCACGCAAGCAAGTTATTCACAATACACATGAATAATGCAATTAGAGAGTAGAAATAGAATGCCTCGGTCGGGCGTCTGAGCGACACCACATAAAGGTCTTATAAGTAATTGAAATAATAAGCATGCCATGGTCGGGCGTCTGAGCAACACCACATAAAGGGCTTATAAGTAATTGAAATAACAAGCATGCCACAGTCGGGCGTCTAAGCGACACCACATAAAGGGCTTATAAGTAATTGAAATAACAAGCATGCCACAGTCGGGCGTCTGAGCGACACCACATAAATGGCTTATAAGTAATTGGAATTACAAGCATGCCACAGTCGGGCGTCTGAGCGACACCACATAAAGGGCTTATATATATAAACATAATCACGATGAATATCCAGGAGGTAGAACCGTCCCAGGGATATTCATTAATTCCAATTAATGCAAATGGTTAGTCCACAATAATAATAATCATAACCATCATATATCACAAGTCATAATCAATGTTCTGGTTTAGTAGTTTCTCCTCCGAAGACCGACACTAGACCGACACTTGACCCATCCCAGACTGTAGTCCTTAACCATGGACACGACTATTCGAATAGATTTAATCTCTGCAGAGGGTGTATTCTTTACCCACTAGCAACGGATTTCCTTTAGTCCATCGGGACTAATTCCGTCCACGGTCTTTCGTTCGAAAACACACCTAACCGCACACACGAGCCTAACTTACCGGTGTCTGGAATCACCCTTGACACCTGTTAAGCAAAACTCTAAGTGGGGAGGCTACAACCTCGACTAGCATGGGATCACAAAATTTATACTGCGCGCAAACTAGGGGAGCTACCCCTTCGGCTACAACCGAAACACCCATGCCCCCGGATCAGGTGGCATGCCTACCGGATGCAGCCAGTATCTTCCACCATGGCCTCTCTGTACGGTGTGTGCTAGGAAAGGGGTTGACAACTTACTGAACCGTACCCTACCCATGGTAGGGACAAGTGGTAGTACGAAACAAGTATGGGGGGTTACCGGAACAAGACTCGATCTATGGTCGACTCGGGAGGTTTAGGCATTCCCTGCATGATTAGTATAGCAAATATATTTCAATCCAACAGACAGAATCACCGCTCATCATACCTCATCATGCCATACCGGACGCAACCGCATCGGCGAGGAACTGGAGACAAGCATCGTGTCTACCCAAGACAGAGGCTTTCCCGGTTTCCTTCCGGTATGCATGAAAGGCATACGATGGTGATTACTATCACCACATGTCCATTTCAAATAGTACGGAATCATCAATATGCACTTATGAGTATGTTCATATCATCACACAAAATAACGAAAGCTTCGAAACGAGGGGTGTTGTAACCATATTAAACAACACACGACAATATTATGCCCGGGGTCAGAATGCTTGCCTTCAAGGTGTGGAGAGGTGAGGTGCTCTCCAAAACTTTTGAAAGTTTTCTCCTCTCTCCAACAAATCCTATTTTTAAATAAATTTGAATTAACACATACTTTAAAAACAGTACAAAAAGTTGTTTGGAAAATTTTGAAATAAATATGAAAATAAGCTAGACAATATTTGGGAAACAATAGAAAAAGAATCAAGTCATTTGGATTTATATTTAAAAAGTTATAGCCAGTCAAAGTTTAGTCAAATATCTGTTTTTTAAAAATGAAACAGAAAGGAAAACGTTTCGAAGAGGAATACGCTTTCGGAGCCGGGGAGACGTACTCGGGGATTTTACGCCTTCACTTATCCAGCGTGGACGGGTGCGTGGGTCACTGACAGTGGGTCCAGGGGGCCTACTGGTCAGGTTTGACCAGTCGCCTCTCCCTCCTCTTCCTCTGCCCGAGCGGAGGCGGGACTCCGGCGATGCTCGCCGGCGAACGGCGGCACCGTTTGAGAAACCAAAGCCATCCACGGGCTCAGGGGCTCGAGGCGGTCCTTTTGGTGGTCGCTAAGGTCTCTAGGGTGGCCGAAGTCGTCGGCGGCGAGCTCCGCAACCGACGGTGGCCGTCGGGCAGAGTGGGTTTTTGTCTCCGGTGGCTCCCGATCAAAATCGAGCAGGGGGATGGGTTCACGGGAGGAAGAGAGGGCTTCTGGTGAAGAGAGTGGAGAGGGGGAGGCTCTGGTGGCGCCGGAATGGTCGGGACAGTGGTGGCGGCTGTGGTTGCAAGATGAGGAAGACGACCTCTCTGGCCTTTCTACTACTACGAGAGGATTAGTGAGGGAGTGAGAGAGGTTGCTTGAGGCCTGGACGAGCTCGGGGGTCCTTAAATAGGCGATCGTGGTCGATCCCGACGGTGGCCGTGAATAAGATCGCCGGCGAATGCCTTTCTGTAGTAGCAGAGGGACGTGGCGGCGACGAGTGCTTGCGGACAAGCTTGCGGATAAGCTTGAGCGGCTCCAGGGGCAGCTGGCGAGCCGGGGTGGCTCGGGCGGCGCTGTCTGGGGCAGAGGCGCACTGTGGCCGGTCGCTAGCCGCCGTGGCCGACCTGACAGCGGCGCTGTAGGGCGCGAGGGGGGGCTTGGATGGTTCCTGCGAGCGGATGAGGTCGGGCGCGGCTCTGCGGGCAAGCAAGGGCCAGGGGCACAACACGGCGGCTCGGGCGCACGCGCGTGCAAAACGCACGCCCTGGGTGCGCCCAGTGCACGCACACTATGTGTTTGCTGAAATGCCAGTGTGTGCTAGAGGGCATAGGAGAGGCTGGGGATTAGCAGGCCTGGGTTAGGGTTAGCTAGGAACTTAGTAGACATGTTGGTTTGCCCAGAGGTGCAAGGTCACAGTGCAAAGACAAAATCATGTCAAAGCTGTCCATGCACCCGAGGTGTTTGACAGAATGCCAATGGCATCTAGGCAATATTTGGAGTGGCCAAAATCTCCAGATCAGTGTCTCTTTGGATGAAGAAGAGGGAGGTGAGGTTAGTTTGCCAAAAGCAGAAACTTGTTAGTGCAAGTTTTTGCAAAACTTCAATTCTGGGCAGAAGGTAAATGGCATTGTTTCATGAACCAAAAATCTTCCAATGGGTCCACTCTTCTGGACTTAAGGGTCTTGTAAGATGGGCTATAAGCAGGAGAAAGATCATTGTCACTAGAGCAAAAATTTAATAAGGATGCAGTAGAAAAAGTCAAACTGGACCAGAAAGTAAAAGAGGTTGATTCACTCAAACTTTTCAAAGAACATAAAAGGGTTTTTGCATAAAGTTGCATAATATACTCCTATGAACATCCCATAATTTTGGTGGAATCTTTAAAGAAATAATTAATTAGGTTGTAGTGCAAAATTGCCCACTGGACCAGATTTGAAAACTTGGTGTAGAGCTCAAAATATTAAATGAATGAAATATATTTTTGCATAAAAGTGATTTTAAAACATCACATGACATCTCCAATTTTTGGTGAAAATTTTAAATAAATTTATCAAGTGGTTGTAGTTCAAAAAGAGCTCCAAAACAAAATGAAAAATCATTTTAAGGAATAAAGCTGAGAGAGAAATAGTTATGCAAGTAAATCCCACTGATAATAGAAATATTTTTCTTGAAAAGGTAAACAAGCCCAATAATCTATTTGGAAAGTTTTTCACTTGAGGTAAAAACTCCATAATAATGAAGGAAAGAATGGCTCTGAAATCAAAGGAAAAGCCAGAAAATAATCTTTTTTTTTAAATTTCCTGGCAAAATTTTTAATCAATAAAACAAGGGAAAAATTTTGGGGTGTCGCATTTCATCAAGGATCGGGCAACGAGGGAGCTCGTTCACCATGGTAGATGCATTGGAGGCTTGTAGCCCATCACATCCGGAGCACTTAGTCGAAAGCGTCGTCATCAAGTCTACTCCATCATCAAGCCCTCCTTGGCAAGATGGCATCAAAGATTAGGACATCCTTCTTCGGTCATAGTCAAGCACGTAGTGAATAAAGGCAATCTTCCATTGTCATCTAGTCAAAGTATTGTGTCTGTTTGTGATGCTTGTCAGTGTGCAAAGAGTCACCAACTCCATTATCCTAAGTCAAATAGTGTGTCTCGTGCTCCATTGGAACTTATTTTTAGTGATGTATGGGGTCATGCAAGAGATTCTTTTGGAAGAAAAAAATATTATGTTAGTTTTATTGATGACTTTAGCAAGTTCACTTGGATATATATTTGCTTAAGTTTAAATCTGAAGTTCTTTCCATCTTCCAAGAATTTCAGAAACTTGTTTAGCGTCAATTTAACAGAAAGATTATTGCAGTCCAAAATGACTGGGGAGGAGAGTATGAGAAACTCAACTCTTTCTTTCGAGACATTGGTATTAGTCATCATGTCTCTTTCCCTCATGCTCATCAGCAGAATGGCTCCGCCGAGCGTAAACATCGCCACATTGTCGAAGTAGGTCTATCCCTTCTAGCTCATGCATCCATGCCCTTAAAATATTGGGATGAAGCCTTTATTGCTGCCACTTATCTTGTAAATCGTCTTCCTAGCAAAGTGATTGGACATATTACTCCTTTGGAAAAATTGTTTCATCAAAACTAGACTATAACTCTTTGAGAATTTTCGGGTGTGCTTGTTACCCTAATCTTCGTACATATAATCATCACAAACTTGAGTTTCGTTCTACTCGATGTGTGTTTCTCGGTTATAGTAACCTTCACAAAGGATACACGTGTCTTGAAATTTCTAATGGACGAATCTATATTTCTCGTGATGTTATATTTGATGAAACAATATTCCCTTTTGAAAAACTTCATCCAAATGCTGGAGCTCTACTTCGTGCAGAAATTGCACTTCTTCCGGAGTATATGTCTAGTCCAGATCACGAGGGTGAGTTAAATAGTGCTGATCATGTGACTAATCCTAAAGAAAATATGATTTTTGATGATAAAAGTGCAGCTTCAGGGCGTGATTTCATGCAAAGGGATGCAGCCAAAGTTGTCACAGGATCCCAGGAGGATTTGGGCAGCAGCAGAACAGGATCCGAGGAAAATTCTCGCATCAGACTGGGCGCGTGATCCTAGGCGATTCCCTCCGTGTCGCATGCGCCAGCCGGCGACAACCTAGGCAGCATGGGCCCTTCTAGCCGAGCCAGCATGGGCCAGTGCGGCTCCCCGAGCGCCACGCGCGCGGCTGATGGGCTGGATGCCGACCAGGCGACAGGCGCGAGGCCCAGCACCAATGTCTCGCCCCACGCGTCCGAGGAGACAACCAGCGAGGGCGACAAGCGGCGCGGTTCCACTGGAGCACTGGTCGCGAGGGAGATCCGTGTCGCCTCGGATCTGGAGCGATCTGGCGCAGCAGATCTAGATCGGTCTGGTACGGCAGATCCGGCCGGATCTTCTGTGGTTGCGAATTCTGCTGAGGATTCTAATGCGCCAGGTATTCCACTTCGACACACGAGATCTCGGTCCGGTATTGTTAAGAAGAAGGAATGCACTGATGGCACTATAAGGTATGATAAATTAAACGTGCCTTTCTCACTAGTATGGGTGAACCAACTCATTTGCATGATGCGCTTGCTAGTAAGGAATGGAAAAAAGCCATCGATGTTGAATATGAAGCACTTATGAAAAACAAAACTTAGCATCTAGTACCACCAACAAATGGCATAAATGTCATAGATTGCAAGTGGGTATACAAAATCAAGAGAAAATCGGATGGAAGCATAGACAGATATAAGGCAAGGTTAGTTGCGAAAGGTTTCAAGAAGAGATTTGGTACTGATTATGATGATACTTTTAGTCCTGTTGTTAAAGCAGCTACTATCTGACTTGTGCTATCTGTTGCGGTTTCCAAGGGTTGGAGCTTGAGGCAGCTAGATGTTCAGAACACGTTTCTTCATGGTGTTCTGGAAGAAGAGGTTTTTATGCGGCAACCACCAGGTTATGAGAACAAAAGCTCACCTCATTTTGTTTGCAAGTTAGATAAGGCTTTATATGGTTTGAAACAGGCCCCAAGAGCCTGGTACTCAAGATTGAGCACTCAGTTACAACAACTTGGGTTTACACCATCTAAGGAAGATACCTCATTGTTTTTCTATCAAAAAGGAAATGTCATTATCTATATTCTAGTATATGTTGATGACATTATTGTTGCTAGTTCAAGTTCAAATGCTACCACTTGTTTGCTTAAGGATTTAAAGATGGAGTTTGCTCTTAAGGATCTAGGAGATCTTCATTATTTCCTTGGCATAGAGGTCAAACAGATAAAATATGGTATACTTCTTTCACAGGAGAAATATGCTCGTGACATACTCAGGAGAGTAGGGTTGGAAAACTGCAAACCTATAAGTACACCAATCTCAACTTCAGAGAAACTCACAGTTGATAGTGGAGAAGCACTTGGACCCGAGGATGCAACAAACTACAGAAGTGTTGTGGGTGCATTACAATATTTGACTCTTACACGTCCTGATATTTCTTACTTTGTAAACAAAGTGTGTCAATATTTGCATGCACCTACTACTACTCATTGGACTGCAGTTAAAAGAATTGTGAGGTATCTAAAGTTCTCAGAAGGATTTGGACTTAGAATTGTCAAGTCTTCATCTATGCTTGTGACTGCTTACTCAGATGCAGATTGGGCAGGATGTCCTGATGATAGGAGGTCTACAGGTGGATTTGCTATTTTTCTGGGAACAAATCTTATATCATGGAGTGCAAGGAAACATACTACAGTTTCAAGGTCAAGTACTGAAGCAGAGTATAAGGCTCTAGCAATGCCACGACTGAAGTCATGTGGATTCAAACTTTGCTTTATGAGCTTGGAATTAAGACTCCACAATCTGCAACATTATGGTGTGATAATATTGGTGCAACCTATCTTTCAGCTAATCCTATTTTTCATGCATGCACTGAACATATTGAGGTTGATTTCCACTTCGTCAGAGAAAGAGTAGCTCGCAAACTGCTTGACATAAAGTTTATACCCACTGGTGATCAACTGGCTGATGGCTTTACAAAACCTCTCACTATGAGGAGGCTGGATGAGTTCAAGTTCAATCTCAACCTTGGAATTGCATAGGTTTAGATTGAGGGGGAGTGTTGAAATATTTGTATAGAGATAGACTTGTATAGAGAAAGAACTTCTCCTGTTTAAACTTGTATCTCCTCTCTATCTCTTCTTCTGTTCCAACTTGTTTCAACTCTTTACCGATCGATCTATCTATCGTTTTCTTCTTGTAAGCCATGGCATTGCCCATATAAATATAAGTGCGGCCCGAGCAAAGGTTTTAATGCTTCCCAATATTCTTACAGCCGCCAGGGAGCACAACTGAGTCATGGAGCTCGTCGTGGCAATTCCCTAACGGGGCGCCAAAGTATTCAGTGACAGGCCCCCATGTGACGTTGCCGGCATCGGCATCGGACGGTGCAGCGGTCTGGACTCTCAGATAGTATCTGCCTTTGTGCCGGGATGACCATCCCTGGTCGCTGAGTAACAACAAGAAAGAGCAGCAACTTATGCCATCTGCGGCAGTGAGTAGGGCGCACGGGTAGCACCAGCCTCCAATACAAGCCCTGTCAAAGGAGATGCTTGGCGGTGCGGAGAGGAAGGCGCGGTCGCCGGTCATAGGGTTGTACACGCACAGATTGGAGTCTCTATGCTCGTGGACATGGCGGTGATACGTCTCCAACGTATCTATAATTTTTGATTGCTCCATGCTATATTATCTACTGTTTTGGACTATATTGGGCTTTATTTTCCACTTTTATATTATTTTTGGGACTAACCTATTAACCGAAGGCCCAGCCCAGAATTGCTGTGTTTTTGCCTATTTTAGTGTTTCGAAGAAACGGAATATCAAACGGAGTCCAAATAGAAAAATCCTTTTTGGAACATGATTTTCTCACCGGATAAGACCCAGGAGACTTGGACCCTACGCCAAGGCATCGAAGAGGTGGTCACGAGGGTGGGGGGCGCGCCCCGCCCCCTAGGGCGCGCCCCCCTGCCTCATGGGCCCCTCGAAGCTCCACCGACGTACTTCTTCCTCCTATATATATCCACGTACCCCCAAACGAACAGATGAGGAGCCAAAAACTTAATTCCACCGCCGGAACTTTCTGTATCCACGAGATCCCATCTTGGGGCCTGTTCCGGAGCTCCGCCGGAGAGGGCCGTCATCATGGAGGGCTTCTACACCATCATAGCCTCTCCGATGAAGTGTGAGTAGTTTACCTCAGACCTTCGGGTCCATAGTTATTAGCTAGATGGCTTCTTCTCTCTTTTTGGATCTCAATACAATGTTCTCCCCCTCTCTTGTGGAGATCTATTCGATGTAATCTTCTTATTTTTGCCGTGTGTTTGTTGAGACCGATGAATTGTGGGTTTATGATCAAGTCTATCTATGAACAATATTTGAATCTTCTCTGAATTCTTTTATGTATGATTGGTTACCTTTGCAAGTCTCTTCGAATTATCCGTTTGGTTTGGCCAACTAGATTGGTAGTTCTTGCCATGGGAGAAGTGCTTAGCTTTGGGTTCGATCCTGCAGTGTCCTTTCCCAGTGACAGAAGGGGCAGCAAGGCACATATTGTATTGTTGCCATCGAGGATAACAAGATGGGGTTTATTTCATATTGCAGGAATTTGTCTCTCTACATCATGTCATCTTGCTTAAAGCGTTACTCTGTTTTTAACTTAATACTCTAGATGCATGCTAGATAGCGGTCGATGAGTGGAGTAATAGTAGTAGATGCAGAATCGTTTCGATCTACTTGTCACGGACGTGATGCCTATATACATGATCATGCCTAGATATTCTCATAACTATGCTCAATTCTGTCAATTGCTCAATAGTAATTTGTTCACCCACCGTAGAATACTTATGCTCTTGAGAGAAGCCACTAGTGAAATCTATGGCCCCCGGGTCTATTCTCATCATATCAATCTCCATTACTTTAATCTTGCTTTGCTTTTTTACTTTGCCTTTTACTTTTTACTTTGCATCTCTATATCAAAAATACCAAACATATTATCTATCAGATCTCACTTTCGTAAGTGACCGTGAAGGGATTGACAACCCTTAATCGCGTTGGTTGCGTTGAGCTCTTTGTGTTGTGTAGGTATGAGGGACTTGCGTGTGGCCTCCTACTGGATTGATACCTTGGTTCTCAAAAACTGAGGGGAATACTTACGCTACTCTGCTGTATCATCCTTTCCTCTTCGGAGAAATCCAACGCAAGCTCAAGAGGTAGCAGGCGGCAGCGGAGGAGCACGATGAGGCCACCGCGCGAGGTCAGGAGCTCGTACCGGCCGAGGAGATCGTCCGCGGCGCTGCGTGCCACGAAGGGCATGAGGTGCTTGTCGGCGAAGCGCATGGCAGCCGGCGTGACCGGGTGGACCAGAGAGACAAAGGGTGAGGGAGTCCCAGATTATGGGGTGTCCGGATGGCCGGACTATACCTTCAGCCGGACTCGTGGACTATGAAGATACAAGATTTAAGACTTTGTCCTGTGTCCGGAAGGGACTTTCCTTGGCGTGGAAGGCAAGCTTGGCGATACGGATATGTAGATCTCCTACCACTATAACCGACTCTGTGTAACCCTAGCCCCCTTCAGTGTCTATATAAACCGGAGGGTTTAGTCCGTAGGACCAACACAACAATCATACCATAGGCTAGCTTCTAGGGTTTAGCCTCCTTGATCTCGTGGTAGATCTACTCTTGTACTACCCATATCATCAATATTAATCAAGCAGGAGTAGGGTTTTACATCCATCGAGAGGGCCCGAACCTGGGTAAAAACATCATGTCCCTTGTCTCTTGTTACCATCCGCCTAGACGCACAGTTCGGGACCCCCTACCCAATATCTGCTGGTTTTGACACCGACATTGGTGCTTTCATTGAGAGTTCCTCTGTGTCGTCACTTTTAGGCCCGATGGCTGCTCCGATCATCAACGGCGATGCGGTCCAGGATGAGGCTTTTCTCCCCGGACAGATCTTCATCTTCGGCGGCTTCGCACTGCGGGCTAATTTGCTTGGCCATCTGGAGCAGATCAAAAGCTACGCCCCTGGCCATCTGGTCAGATTTGGAAGTTTAAACTACACGGCTGACATCCGCGGGGACTTGATCTTCGACGGATTCGAGCCACAGCCGAGCGCGCCGCACTGTCACAATGGGCATGATCTAGCTCTGCCGCCGAACAGTGCCCTGGAGGCCGCACCCGCTTCAGCTCCGATCCTTAATTCGGAGCCAATTGCGCCGATCGAGGATGGGTGGTTGGACACTGCCTCGAGGGCTGCAATCTCTACGGCGATTGAGCCGAACACCAGCCCTGTCCTCTGCAAGGTTCGTGACTCCAAGGAGCCGGACTCCTCTCCGGACTCCGAGCTCTCCGTGCCCCGGCCGATCGGATCCGAGTGGGCGCCGATCATGGAGTTCACCGCTGCGGACATCTTTCAGCACTCGCCCTTTGGCGATATTCTGAAGTCACTAAAGTCTCTCTCTCTCTATCAGGAGAGCCCTGGCCGTATTACAGTCAGCAATGTTGGGATACGGACGACGAAGAAATTCAAAGCCCACCCACCACCCACTTTCTAGCCACTATCGATGATTTAACCGACATGCTCGACTTTGACTCTGAAGACATCGATGGTATGGATGCCGATGCAGGAGACGATGAAGAACCAGCACCTACAGGGCACTGGAAAGCCACCTCGTCGTATGACATATACATGGTGGACACCCCAAAAGAAGGAGATGGCGATGGAACAGCGGAGGATGACCCCTCCAAGAAACAGCCTAAGCGCCGGCGTCAGCGGCGCCGCTATAAATCCCGCCACAGCAAAAACGGTGATTCCGGCATAGGAGATAATAACACTATGGACAATGCCGAAGAAAACCTCCTCCAGCAAGATTCAGCATAGGAGGATGGGGAAGCCAGCCCTCATGAGAGAGCGGCAGATAGGGAGGTCGAGGACGATAATTACATGCCTCCCTCCGAAGACGAGGCAAGCCTCGACGACGACGAATTTGACGTGCCGTAGGATCTCGTCGAACAAGAGCGTTTCAAACGCAGGCTTATGGCCACGGCAAGCAGCCTCAAGAAAAAACAGCAACAGCTTAGAGCTGATCAAGATTTGCTAGCAGACAGATGGACTGAAGTCCTTGCGGCCGAAGAGTATGAACTCGAATGCCCCTCCAAGAGCTACCCAAAGCGTAGGTTGCTACCCCGATTAGAGGAGGAAGCACCTAAACCTACATCACCAGCGCATGATACGACCGACCGACCACCTCGTAGCCGCGACAGAGAGGCCTCTCGGCCCTCCACTCAAGCCACACCCCGGCGCCGCTCAAAAACTACCAAGGCACGGGAAAATGCGCCAGACCTGTGAGATATACTGGAGGACAAGGCAAGGCAAACAAGATCGATCTACGGATCGTGCGGGCGCCCCATGGCACGTGACGACAATCATCACTCCGGATATAACAAATCCGGCCGGGCCGAACACAATAGACAAAGCTCGTTTGAGCTGCGTCATGATATAGCCCAATACAAAGGCGCCGCACACCCACTATGCTTCACAGATGGGGTAATGGATCATCAAATCCCTGAGGGTTTCAAACCCGTGAACATTGAATCATACGATGGCACAAAAGATCCCGCGGTATGGATCAAGGATTATCTCCTTCATATCCACATGGCCCGCGGCGATGATCTACACGCCATCAAATACCTCCCACTCAAACTTAAAGGACCAGCTCGGCATTGGCTTAACAGCTTGCCAGCAGAATCAATTGGTTGTTGGGAGGACCTGGAAGCCGCATTCCTCGACAATTTCCAGGGCACTTATGTGCGACCACCAGATGCCGATGACCTAAGCCACATAATTCAGCAGCCAGAGGAATCGGCTAGGCAATTCTGGACACGGTTCCTAACAAAGAAAAATCAAATAGTCGACTGTCCTGACGCAGAGGCCCTCGCAGCCTTCAAGCACAACATCCGTGACGAGTGGCTTGCCCTGCACCTTGGACAGGAAAAGCCGAAATCTATGGCAGCACTCACGACGCTTATGACCCGCTTTTGCGCAGGAGAAGACAGCTGACTGGCTCATAGCAATAACTTGACCAAAAACCCTGGTAATTCGGATACCAAGGACAACAGTGGCAGGTCGCGTCGCAACAAGCAAAAGCGCTGCATTAACAGCGACAGTAATGCGGATACAGTAGTTAATGCCAGATTCAGAGGCTATAAATTCGGTCAGCGGAAAAAGCCATTCAAAGAAATACTCAGGGCCCGTCCAGTTTGGACCGAATACTCGACCGCTTGTGCTAGATACATGGCACCCCCAAAAAGCCAGCCAATCGCACCAACAGGGATTGTTGGGTGTTGAAGCAGGCAGGCAAGTTAAATGCCGAAAATAGAGACAAGGGGCTGCATAGCGATGACGAGGAGGAGCCCCGGCCACCGAACAACAGTGACAGAAGGGTTTTCCCCCACAAGTGCGGATGGCAAACATGATATTGAAAGTGCGTTATATCGACTAGGGGGGGTGAATAAGCGATTTTTATGAAATTCTTCACTGAGGAATTTGCTAGTGAGGAAATTTCTTAGCGAAGAACTACTTGCAGCGGAATAAGTACTCAGAAGTAAACATAACAGAATAGAAGCATGGTCATCATGATGAAATGAAGACAAACACAGAGTACAGAAAGCGTAAACACAGGATAGCACAGGATGAAGACAAAATAGACTGAAGAAATTGAACTGAGGAAATTGAGAAAGTCTTCAGTCAAAGTCTTCAAACACAGATATGAACAACCACACAACACAGTAATGAGGAAATGAGAGTGTTGAGGAAATAGAACTAGTTGGCTTGGTGAAGAAAATGATTTGGTAGACCAGTTCCAACTGCTGTCTCAGTTGTACATCTCGTTGGAGCGGCTAGGTATTTAAACCTGAGGACACACAGTCCCGGACACACAGTCCTCACCGTATTCTCCTTGAGCTAAGGACACACAGTCCACACCCAATCACTCGTGGTAAGTCTTCAGGTGACTTCCGAACCTTCACAAACTCGGTCACTCGATGATCCACAAAATTCCTCTTGGATGCTCTAGACCATGACGCCTAACCATCTGGAAGAAGCACAGTCTTCAAAGGTAACAAGCGTTGGATCCACGCAGGATCAATCTCTTCAGTGATGCTCAATCACTTTGGGTTTGTAGGTGTTTGGGTTTGGGTTTGGGTTTTCCTCACTTAATGATTTTCACTCAAAGTCCTCGGAGGATGGGATGCTCTCAAATGACAAGTGTCAGTTTCTCGTGGAGCAGCCAACCAGCTAGTGGTTGTAGGGGGCGGCTATTTATAGCCTAGGGAGCAGCCCGACATGATAAGACATAAATGCCCTTCAATGATATGACCGTTGGATGGATAAGATATTTTGGAACAGCTGGCGCGTAGCACAACAATGGTCGGAAATTTGAGGTACAAGTTCCTCAGGGCTATCATGTTCCTCACTGTGTAGGCAATCCGCACTGGCGAATTCCTAACTCCTCAGTCAGAACAAAGTCCTTAGTGACCAGAAGAACTGCGTCTCTGTCACTGAACAAATTGACTGAACTGTATGAGATTTCCAATGGCTTCACTCGAAGGGATTGTTAGGTGTAGGGTTTTGAGTTGAGCATCACATGGAAAATTTTCCTTAGTATTTCCTCGACCCCCTTTAACAGTACGGTGTTTCCTATGACTCAAGAAAGAGAAAATGAAACTACGAAAACAAAAGTCTTCACGCTTCATGTTCCTCGAATGAATACCAAGTCTTCAAGGTTACACCAATTTCTTCACTTTCAAAGTCTTCAGAAAGTTTTCAGAATACCAAAGTCTTCAGTCAAAGAACTTCATTTTTAGGGGTCGACTTTCTCTGTAAATATCAAACTCCTCATAGACTTATAGACCTGTGTACACTCATAAACACATTAGATCCTTAACCTATAAGTCTTCAATACACCAAAATCACTAAGGGGCACTAGATGCACTTACAATCTCCCCCTTTTTGGTGATTGATGACAATATAGGTTAAGCTTTCAACGAGGATAAATATATGAAGTGTAAATACTGATATTGAGGAATTTGATTGCAAGATAGAGAAGAACTCCCCCTGAAGATGTGCATAGTGAGGAATTTGCTTTTGAAGCAATGCACACTTGAAGAGTTGAATCATGGAGATCTCCCCCTATATCTTGTAATTCATACAAGCATTTGACATATAATATGAAGAATTTGAAATGCATGATGAAATATGGTGACTGAAGTAATTCAGCATGCGTGCAATAATATTAACAAGGAATAAGCATGCAGAATAACGTAGCAGAAGTATCAGACCACCATCGGGTTTAAGTTTACAACTCGATCCAATAAAAGTTTCAGAAGAACGAGAGTTGCAACTTAGCAAAAAAACACCCATATAGTAGACCCGCTTGAAGACTAACTCAGATTTCTCCCCCTTTGTCATCGAATGACCAAAAGGATTGAAACTGAGGACTAACGCCCCTGAAGATAATCAAGTTGATGAAGGAGCGCTAGCGTGGCCGGGGTTGGTTGTTGAAGTAGGGCCTGCCGCAGTGTCGTCCAAGTCTTCATGTTCATCAGTGTCATGAGATGAAGAATAGGAGCTGGCCACCAAAGAAGGAACCTTGACCTTCTTGTATTTCTTCGGAGGAGGTGCAGACCAGTCAAACTCTTCTTTGAGACCCATTTCTTCAGATCTTCAACGCTGTAAACTTGAGACAGAACAGCCCAGGTGCGGTTGAGGGTTTCATGGAGGTAGTAGTGGTTTTTCTTCACTGCATTGTGTGTTGAAGTCATGTTGTGAAGAATTGAACCAAACTGACGCTTAACCCATTTGTGATTTCGATCAACCTTCTGATGAAGACTGAGGAGTAACTCACGATCAGTCATCACCCTAGGTGCTGTGGCTTGAGGATTTTGCTTGGCATTGTTGTTGGCGGCAGAGTCATGTGTGGCAGAGTCATCATTGGTGGAATAGGATGCAACCTTGCGAAATTGACCATCCAATGGACGAATGCCTTCATCTATCACAGCAGTTGCCTTGCCCTTTTCTTCAATTGAGGAAAGTGGCCTTTTGAGGACTTCAATTGGAGGCAAGTAGCTGCAGTGGTTCAGAGTGTCAGCTTTGTAGTTGAGTGAAGACCTTGTCCTGAGGAATCTCATAATCCAGGGCGCATAAGGTTTCAGCTCAAATGGTGACATTGCAATATTGGCTAGAGCCCTCATGAAGAAATCATGGAAGTTGACGGGAACGCCATGAATGATGTTGAAAAGCATATTCTTCATGATGCCAACGACTTCTTCATCATTTGAGTCATGACCTTTGATAGGACTCATTGTCTTCGACAGAATGCGATAGACGCTCCGAGGCACATACAGTAATTCCTTGACGAGAAATTTGGTTTGTGGGGCCTGCCCTGGCTTCAAAGGCTTCATCAGCACTTGCATGTAGTGATTTGAGAGCTCAGGTTCATTGTAGATACAACGTGCATCTTCAAGGGGAGGACTGAGTGGTAGGGCACGAAGCAATTCAGACGCTGGTGCCTTGTAATGAGTGTTCTCTGTCATCCAGTCCAGCACCCATGAATTCACATCTTCAGAATCTCCTGTGATGTGCAGCGTTGCGTAGAAGTGAAGAATGAGTTCTTCATTCCAATCACATATATCAGTACAGAAGTTTAACAACCCAGCATCGTGAAGAACACTAAGGACTAGCTCGAAGCATGGCAGAGATTCCATGTCCACGTGAGGAATATGTGCATGATCGAAGACTTTGTCTTTGTTGAATAGCACTGAGGAATAGAAGTTGGCTTGACTAGCAGTCCAGAAACGCCTCTTCCTTATGCGAGCAGAGTCATGTGGATTGTAATCTGTGAAGAATACGTGTTTGCCAAAGAAGTCTTCAGCCTTGAACTTTTGCTTCCTTGAGAACGGATCCTTTGGCTTGGGCAGAGGAGTGTTAGTGAGTTGCATCACTACCTCAGGAATCACGATCTCAGGTTCATCTGGCTAAGGAATGTCTGGGTCCTCCTCAGGTGCAGTCACATTGTCAGCAGCAGCAGTTTCTTCAGCACTAGTGGCTGGAATGTCTTCACGGACAGATGAGGCGGGATGAGTTTCTTCAGAGCCCATTTGAACTGTTGGTGTCGGGGAGTGAGGGATTTGCTATAGTGGGGTGAAGAGTGGAGAGTTGGGATGTTGACTTTCCCAAAAGTCATCATTCATCACTGGCGTTGTGCTTCCAATGTCCACATATTCATCATCAATTTCTTCAACACCAGCCTCTTCAGTAGTAAACTGAGGCATTGGTGATGATACCACTGGGGTCGAAGGGATCGCATCCACTTCAATTTCCTCATCAATCTGCTCTGACGAAGCAGCAAATTGAGTTTCTTCATCAGATCCGCTTGGCATATCATATTCTTCATCAAAAGGAACAAGGTCCTTTGATGGCATGGTAGAAATCGGAAAAGCATCTATTGGTTTTTCAAAAGAGCTGGTCATGGGCTTCATCTTCTTTGGAGCTGAAGATTCTGAAGCACTTGATGCTTTCCTTTTCTTCACTGTAGCTCGCTCTGCAGCCTCGGTCTTCTTCACATCTGATGCAGATGGAAGGATAAGAGTTGGTGTAGGCGCAGGTGGAGCTGAGGAATTTGTTTGAATTCCCTCAGGCGCAACTGATGCAGTTGCCCTGATCTTCAGTTTCTTCAGGCGCATCACTAGTGGATGCCTTGGCAATTTTTTTAGCGGCTGGAATGGAGTCATCAGCACTGGAACTAGCATGTTCTTCAGCAGCCTGAAAGTCATCAGCGGTGCTGGCATGTTCTTTAGTGGGCTGAGCAGAAGCTTCAGCTTGAGGAACTTCTTGTTGCGATAGGGCTACAACATTGGTGAACTTCTCAGTCAGTTTCACAAACCTGACTTTGGCTCCTTTCCAGTCAGCATAGTATGAATTGAATTTGTCACTGAGGGATTTGATGTCAGACTGGATTTTGATGAGTTCATCAGTTGACATTTTGACCATGTTGGTCTTCAGAAACTTCTCTTTCTTGTACTGGGCCTTCTTGATCTGCCGAGCCTGGTCATACTTCCACTTCTCCTCTTGAATGAAGTGAGTCAGCATATGATTTTGACCAGGGGTTAACTTGAAGTCAGGAATAGGTGTATTTGGGTCCTTATGCCAAAGATCAATATAATCGAGGATCGCCCTAGTATCCAAAAGTAGTGGCACAGGTGTGCCTTTGGCTCTAGCGGCCCTTTCTTGTCTATCTCTGATGATTTCTGCAAGTTCATCATCATCAGCCTCATCATCTTCAGGTGGCTCTTGGAAGGCGACCTACTTCTTCTTGGGACTTGGCCGAGGACCTCGTCCAGCAGTTGTCTTGGTCTTCTGCAGAGTGGGGCCAGATGAAGAATTTGGTGCAACTGAGGAACTTGCTGAGACACCAGAGGCAACAGAGATGCCTGCAGTCCTTTGGCACGAGGCTAGATGCACAGGTGCTGAGGACATTGCCGGAGCAGCTGAGGACTTTGGAGGAGGTGCTGAGGATTTCGGAGGAGCAGGAGCAGCTTGAGGAACTGGTTTTGAAGATTTTGAAGTTCCTGGCCGTGAGGGCGCAGCTGAGGAACTTGGTCGTGAGGGCATTGTTGGTGAAGCACTTGGCTTACGAGCAGGCTTCTTTGCCATTGATTTCCTCGGCTTGACGGAGGCCTTAGTGGCAGCAGCAGCAGCAGAATCTTCGTTGAATTTCCTCACTGCTTCTCTGGCTTGCCTTGCCAACTTAGCTTGGCGTCTGGCCCATTCTTCAGGGAAGTCCTCACCGCGTTTCACGCTAGTGGGATCAGCCACTTGGCCAGGTGCCAATGGGGCTCTTGGGCATGGAGGATTAAGTGTGAATTTCTTCATGTACTTTGGGGTCACATATCTATATTCCCTCCATTCGCGTGCCCATCTCCGTTCTATCCTCTGAATGCGCACCTTGAGCTGATTTTTGTTTTATTTGCCAAACTTGGCTTCATCAGGTGTGCAGTACTCTTTGTAAATGTCCTCAGGGATTTCAAACGCAGTCATAACCTCAGGTTTCTTTCCTCCTTTCTGTGGCTTCTTACCATCTGCCATATTCTTCAGCTGAGGAATTCGAACAATTGAATTCTCTGAAGAAGTATGCAGTTTTTCTTCGAGAAACGCTGCAAATGAGTTAAGTTGATGAGAACCTAGTGATTTAGCAGCGGACATGTGTACCTGTGAACAGAGTATAGTTGCGAGGAATTTGGAGAGGTCACATGCGTTCTCAGAAGGTTGTTTTTAAAAAAAAAGTTTGAGGAATTTGACCAGATGCGTCTTGAAGAATTTCACTAAGCGTGCTTTGTCTTAGGTTCCAAAGTTGTATAGATCGAGGATCCACACAACTGAGGAATCTTGAAGAAAAATGATGCTTAGAGAAATGAATCAAGAACAGAAGATTTGAGAGGTGTTTTGTGTGTGAAGATTTGAAGAATAAAACACCTTTGAAGATTTTGTAGAGAAATTTCGAATCAAAGAGGGAAGTAAAAGTAACTTTTAATTACCCTGAATGAAGAACACGACGAACAGCAAGGTGAAACAGTGAAGCTCGTCTGTGTAGATCTTCCATGCCCTAACTTGGCGGAGGAAGACGTCTACGGCGGCGGCGGAGGTGAAGATTTCCGCGGTCGACGTGAGTACGACGGCGACGAGGTCGAGGCAGTGAAGCTCTTCCTCACCGGCGACGATGGAGTAGCGGCGGCGCTAAGGTTTGGGAAGCTCGAGCAGGAGAGTGAGATCGAGCGGAGTAAAGGAAGTGAGGAAGGGATGAGGGGGTATTTATAGTGGCAGTGAAAAATTGTTCGCCCGAAGATTTGGGACGAACGTGCCCCTGACCCTTCTCCTTCGCACGACATGTGTCACCCACGTACTGAGAGGTGGAGATCGTGTAAGATCGTGGGTGAATAGATAAATGCATCGTGGGATGCGGAACGGTTTGAGCGGCAAAATCGAAAATTTGGATAAGATTAGTTTTAACATTCCGTTCACAATTTCTTCAGCCGACAAGGACACAGTGAAGATTTTGAACGAGTTTCAAATAGAACGCACATGAAGAATTTGTGAATAGATTGGATTGAGTATAGCATAGAGGGGGAAGGGTCCGATCACATTCACTTAGCAGAAAAACCAACTTGAAGAAATAGCCATAAGTGAATGTTGTAGAGGACTTAAACTCACTCACACACACACACACACACACACACACACACACACACACACACACACACACATATATATATATATATATATATATAGCCAATGAAGAAAAACAACGGAACAAGTGAAGATTTTGCAAAGTTAAAGAATTTGAACAATTGAGGAATTTCAAAAACTGAGGAAAAACTCAAATTGAAGATTTTCAACTTTTCTGGTGGCGTGACCCACCGTATAAGAATGATGATTTCAGACACCGCGTACAATTGTCGTAGGGTTCTGAGAATCAAATTCTTCATTAATTTCTTCACACTTAGAGTGTTATTCTTCATTGATTGAAGAAAAACGTTTCTTCATGTGTTGCACATCTAAGTCATCAATTTTGCATAAGTGTTAGGATGAGTGCCTTTTCAAAGTACATTCGAAGACTCTAAGATATTTAGCTCACACCGCAACTTGCTAAATCTCTTCTCATCCAAGGGCTTTGTGAAGATATCGGCTAGCTGTTCTTCAGTCTTCACATGCTCAATAGAAATATCGCCCTTCAACACATGATCACGAAGAAAATGATGACGAATCTGAATGTGCTTTGTCTTCGAGTGCTGAACTGGGTTGTGAGCAATTTTGATGGCACTCTCATTGTCACAGAGGAGAGGCACATTCTTCACGTTGACGCCATAGTCCTTGAGTGTTTGCTTCATTCATAGCAGTTGAGCACAACAAGAACCAGCAGCAATGTACTCAGCTTCAGCAGTAGATAGTGATACGCAGTTCTGTTTCTTCGAGGACCAACAGACCAAGGATCATCCGAGGAAATGACATGTACCAGATGTTGACTTGCGGTCCACACGATCACCAGCATAGTCAGAGTCAAAATATCCAATGAGATCAAAATCCGAGCCCTTGGGATACCATAATCCTAGTGTTGGTGTGTGAGCTAGATATCGAAGAATATGCTTCACAGCCTTATGGTGTGATTCCTTCGGTGCAGCTTGAAATCGGGCACACATGCAAACACTAAGCATTATATCTGGCCTAGATGCACATAAGTACAATAAAGAGCCAATCATGGAGCGGTATACCTTATGATCGAAGTCAATACCATTTTCATCAGTGCATAGATGACCATTTGTGGGCATAGGAATTTTGATGCCTTTGCAATCTTGCAAGCCGAATTTCTTCAGGACATCCTTGAGGTATTTCTCCTGAGATATGAATATGCCATTGCGCTGTTGACGAATTTGAAGACAAGAAGAATTTCAACTCTCCCATCATAGACATTTGATATTCTTCACTCATCATATAGGCAAATTCATCACTATAATGTTGGTCAGTACAGCCAAAGATGATATCATCAACATATATTTGGCACACAAATAGTTCACCATCATAAAATTTAGTAAAGAGAGTGGGATCGAGTGAACCGGGTGTGAAGCCTTTCTTCATGAAGAATTCCTTCAAAGTATCATACCATGCCCATGGGGCCTGCTTGAGGCCATAGAGGGGCTTATTGAGTCTGAAGACTTTGTCAGGATGCTTTGGATCTTCAAAACCTGGGGGTTGAGCAACATATACTTCTTCCTCAAGCTTACCATTGAGGAATGCACTTTTCACATCCATTTGATATAGGATGATATCATGATGGTTAGCATAAGCAAGTAATATGCGAATAGCCTCAAGTCTAGCAACAGGTGCAAAAGTTTCATCAAAATCAATTCCTTCAACCTGTGTGTAGCCTTGAGCTACTAAATGTGCCTTATTCCTCACCACAACACCGTTTTCATCTTGCTTGTTGCGGTAGATCCATTTTGTGCCAATGATATTATGCTAGCGAGGATCTGGACGATTGACTAGTTCCCAAACGTTGTTGAGCTTGAACTGATGTAATTCTTCTTGCATGGCCTGAATCCACTCAGGCTCCAGAAATGCTTCATCTACCTTAGTGGGATCTATGATAGAGACAAAAGCAAAGTGCCCACAAAAGTTAGATAGATCTAAAGCTTTTGAGAGTGTGAGAGGACCTGGTGCTCTAATGTCATCGATGATCTTCTCCACTTGCACTTCTTTGCAATGCGAGGATGAGCTGGTTGTCGTTGAGGAATTTGATCAGCATTTTCTTCAGTATCAATTTTCTCAGCATTTTCTTCAGCTGCATCAGCTCGATGTTCTTCACGTTCTGGAATGAATTCTTCAGCTGATTCTTCAGTAGGAATGACATCTTCAATAGCCTTGTGCTTGATAGAGTCCTCAGGTGCTGGTTCATCTAACACAGAAGGTAGGTGCTCTCTTTGCGAGCCATTAGTTTCATTGAACCGCACATCTACAGTTTCAACAATCTTGTGAAGAACATTATTGAAGACTCTGTAGGTGTGCGAGTCATTTCCGTAACCAAGCATAAAACCTTCATGTGCTTTCGGTGCAAATTTTGAGTTATGGTGAGGATCTCTAATCCAGCATTTAGCACCAAAGACTTTGAAATAACTCACATTGGGTTTCTTGTCAGTGAGGAGTTCATAGGCAGTCTTCTTTAAGAATTTGTGAAGATATACTCTGTTGATGATGTGGCACGCGGTATCAATTGCATCAACCCAAAAACGACGAGGGGTTTTGTACTCATCAAGCATAGTGTGAGCCATCTCAACAAGAGTCATGTTCTTGCGCTCCACGACGCCATTCTGTTGAGGAGTATAAGGAGCAGATAACTCATGAGTAATACCAAGTTCATCAAGATAATCATCGAGACCCGAATTCTTGAACTCAGTGCCATTGTCACTTCTGATGTGCTTGATCTTCACACCAAAGTTGGTTGAAGCCCTCGAGGAAAATCGTTTGAAGACTTCCTGCACTTCATGTTTTTAAGAAACAAGGTGTACCCATGTGTAACAAGAGTAATCATCAACAATAACAAAGCCATATTGAGATGCTTCATTTGAAACAGAGGAATAGTGATTAGGACCGAAGAGATCCATGTGAAGCAATTCGAATGGACGAGTAGTGGTCATGATGGTCTTCGCTGGATGCTTGGCTTTGGTCATCTTTCCAGCTTCACAGGCACCGCATAAGTGATCCTTGAGGAATTTGACATTCTCAATGCCAATGACATGCTTCTTCTTTGCAAGCGTGTGAAAATTCCTCATGCCTGCATGACCCAGTCGTCGATGCCATAGCCATCCTTCTGAAGCTTTTGCAAGTAGGCACACGGCTGGTTGTGAATCTGCAGAGAAATCAACAATATACAAGTCTCCTCTCCTAAAGCCTTCGAAGACTTTGGACTTGTCAGCTTCCATAATCACAACACAACGATACTTGCCAAAGACAACAACCATATCAAGATCACAAAGCATTGAGACAGACATAAGGTTGTATCCTAAGGACTCAACAAGCATGACTTTGTCCATGTGTCGATCCTTTGTGATAGCAACCTTACCTAGACCCAATACCCAACTTTTGCTTTTGTCAGCGAAGATGATATGCTTCAGATGTGATGACGATAAGGGAGCTTCAATCAATAGATTCTTGTCACCAGTCATGTGATTTGTGCATCCACTATCGAGGACCCACTGGCTTTGGGGTGATCATCCTACAGATGAATTAGTGCAACTTATGAACCTCATATACTTCAGCAGTGAAGAATATGATATCACAATTCATCAGATCAATTTCATCAAGCAATAAGACAGATAAAGCAGTGTGAGGACGTGAGAAATGAAAATTCGTTTCTTCATGATTAGCTTGCGTCCATTCAGGCAATATGTCAGGTCCCCGGCAAATTCTTCAGATGCTATAGTACGTCTGGAGACCTGACCCTGCAGAAGAGATTAGTTCTTTTTCTTCACCACCCACATCTGAAGGGGTGGCAAAGAGTTCATCACTCTGCGATCTCCATACGAGAATGGTGGCATAGCAGCCAAACCATTTCGTCTCACATAAGAGGGGTTAGAGTAAGCATATGAATAAGTAGAGAAATTCTTCGAGGACTTATGAACATAATGATTAGAAGAATAATGCTCATATTCACAGCCCTTGGCTCTTCCCTGCAAACAGAGTTTTTAGCACAATGATGTTCATATGAGGACTTTGATCCTTTTAAGGAATTTGATCCACGTGAGGAATTTGGTCCGTATGAGGACTTGGATCCATATGAAGAATTTGGTCCATATGAAGAATTTGATCTGGGGTTCCTATTCTTCACAGGTGGTGTCATGAGGACATTCGCCTGAATACTTTCAAGGCACCTTTTGGGAACCCAGAGTTTCTTCATAGGGGAACCGTTCCTGCAGTCAGTGCCAACATATCTAGCAAATACTTCACCATTCTGATTTTTGAACAGTTTATAGTTGGAGTCAAACGACTCATCAGAAGAATGAGAAGATTCACATGTATAGCCAGATAAATTAGATGGATCAACTGGAGGTCCCTTTGCAGCAACCCATGAGGTTTTGGGGTACTGCTTAGGCTTCCAATATGTACCATCAGCATTGAGTTTCCTCTCAAAGGAAATACCCTCTTTCCTAGGGTTCCTATTGAGGATCTGCTTTTTAAGCACATCACAAAGAGTCTGATACCCTTTGAGGCTTTTGTACATGCCTGTCATGTACAATTCCTTCAGCCCTGCATCGTCAGTGATACTAGCAGTGTCCTCAGATGAGGAATTAGTGATAGCAGAGGTAGGTGAAGAATTTGTAACATTAGAAGCATTTGAACATTCAGGTGAAGAATTAGCAGATTCTCGTTCAATGCATTTCAAACATGGAGGAACAAATTCTTCCTGAGCAGCGCTGATTTGTTGAGCAAGTAATGAATCACGCTCCTTCTAAAGATCTTCATAACTCACTCTTAGCTTCTCAAGATCTTGCTTTCTTTGAAGAAATTCATAAGAAAGCTTCTCATGATCAGACAAGAGAGTGTTATGATGACCTTGAAGGTTGTCAAACCTGGTCTGAAGTCTCTGAAGATTTTCAGTCAAGGCTTTAGTGCGATCCATTTCTTCACCCAACATATCATCACTTTTGTCTAGCATGTTTTGAACCTTTTCAAAAGCCTTTTGTTGTTTTACAGCAATCTTAGCAAGTTTAGAGTAGCTAGGCTTAAGATTGTCATCTGATTCATCTTCACTGGACTCAGAGGAGGTATATCTAGGTACCTTGGCACCCTTCGCCATGAAGCAATAGGTGGGAGCGTAGTCATCATTGCCTTCATCAGCCTTGTTGGTGAGGTCATTTTCTTCAGAGTTGAAGATAGACTTGCTGACGAATGCAGTAGCGAGGGCTAGGCTCGCCGCACCAGATTCAAAGTCCTCAGAAGCCTCCTCTTCCTCTTGTTCCTCAGATTTAGCTTCAGAGTCCATTTCCTTGCCAATGAATGCCCGAGCCTTCTTAGAGATGCTCTTCTTGTGAGATGAAGACTTTGAGGATTTTGATGACGAAGATTTTGATGACTTCTTCTTTTTCTTTGCATCATCAGAACTGTAATCCTTGTATTTCTTCTTCTTTGATTCCTTTTCCCACTGAGGACAATCTTGAATGTAATGTCCTGGTTTCTTGCACTTGTGATAAAGCCTCTTCTTGTAGTCACTGGATGAGGAATCATTGCTCCTTGAGGGTTTTCCAAAGCGACCATGTCTTGAGAACTTCTGGAATTTCTTCACAAGCAGTGCTGGATCATGACTCAGTTCTTCAGGGTCACCAAGGCTGCTACCAGAGTCTTCATCTTCGGATTGTGATACTGCCTTGGCCTTCAGTGCACGTGATCTACCATAGCTCGAACCATAGAGATCTCTCTTATCAGCAAGCTGGAACTCGTGAGTATTTAGCCTCTCGAGGATATCAGCGGGATCAAGTGACTTGTAATCAGCACGCTCTTGTATCATCAATGCCAGAGTATCAAATGAGGAATCAAGTGATCTCAGCAATTTCTTCACCACCTCATGGTCGGTGATGTCAGTGGCACCAAGTGCTTGAAGCTCATTTGAGATGTCAGTGAGGCGATCGAACGTTTGCTGAACATTTTCATTGTCGAGTCTTTTGAAGCGGTTGAAGAGATTTCGAAGAACATCAACTCGAGAGTCACGCTGAGTTGAAACTCCTTCATTGACTTTGGACAGCCTATCCCAGATAAGCTTAGCAGTTTCCAAAGCACTCACTCTACCATACTGTCCTTTACTCAGATGGCCACATATGATATTCTTCGCTTGGGAATCGAGTTGCTTGAATCGCTTCACATCGGTAGCATTCAGTGAGGGTGAGACGGAGGGAACACCATTTTCCACAACGTACCAGAGATCGTTATCAATTGCCTCAAGATGCATTCGCATTTTGTTCTTCCAGTAGGGGTAGTCCATCCCATCGAAGGTAGGACACCCAGCAGAGACCTTGATCATACCTGCGGTCGACATAACTAAAACTCCAGGCGGTTAAACCAAAATCACACAAAACAAGGGAGTACCTTGCTCTGATACCAATTGAAAGTGCGTTATATCGACTAGGGGGGTGAATAGGCAATTTTTATGAAATTCTTCACTGAGGAATTTGCTAGTGAGCAAATTCCTTAGCGAAGAACTACTTGCAGCGGAATAAGTACTCAGAAGTAAACATAACAGAATACAAGCATGGTCATCATGATGAAATGAAGACAAACACAGAGTACAGAAAGCGTAAACACAGGATAGCACAGGATGAAGACAAACAGACTGAAGAAATTGAACTGAGGAAATTGAGAAAGTCTTCAGTCAAAGTCTTCAAACATAGATATGAACAACCACACAACACAGTAATGAGGAAATGAGAGTGTTGAGGAAATAGAACCAGTTGGCTTGGTGAAGACAATGAGTTGGTAGACCAGTTCCAACTGCTGTCTTAGTTGTACATCTGGTTGGAGCGGCTAGGTATTTAAACCTGAGGACACACAGTCCCAGACACACAGTCCTCATCGTATTCTCCTTGAGCTAAGGATACACAGTCCTCGCCCAATCACTCGTGGTAAGTCTTCAGGTGACATCCGAACCTTCACAAACTCGGTCACTCGGTGATCCACAATTCCTCTTGGATGCTCTAGACCATGACGCCTAACCGTCTAGAAGTAGCACAGTCTTCAAAGGTAACAAGCGTCGGATCCACGCAGGATCAATCTCTTCAGTGATGCTCAATCACTTTGGGTTTGTAGGTGTTTGGGTTTGGGTTTGGATTTTCCTCACTTGATGATTTTCACTCAAAGTCCTCGGAGGAGGGATGCTCTCAAATGACAAGTGTCAGTTTCTCGCGGAGCAGCCAACCAGCTAGTGGTTGTAGGGGGCGGCTATTTATAGCCTAGGGAGCAGCCCGACATGATAAGACATAAACGCCCTTCAATGATATGACCGTTGGATGGATAAGATATTTTGGAACAGCTGGCGCGTAGCACAGCAACAGTCGGAAATTTGAGGTACAAGTTCCTCAGGGCTATCATGTTCCTCACTGTGTAGGCAATCCGCACTGGCGAATTCCTAACTCCTCAGTCAGAACAAAGTCCTCAGTGACCAGAAGAACTGTGTCTCTGTCACTGAACAAATTGACTGAACTGTATGGGATTTCCAATGGCTTCACTCGAAGGGATTGGTAGGTGTAGGGTTTTGAGTTGAGCATCACATGGAAATTTTTCCTTAGTATTTCCTCGACCCCCTTTAACAGTACGGTGTTTCCTATGACTCAAGAAAGAGAAAATGAAACTACGAAAACAAAAGTCTTCACGCTTCATGTTCCTCGAATGAATACCAAGTCTTCAAGGTTACACCAATTTCTTCACTTTCAAAGTCTTCAGAAAGCCTTCAGAATACCAAAGTCTTGAGTCGAAGAACTTCATTTTTAGGGGTCAACTTTCTCTGTAAATATCAAACTCCTCATAGACTTATAGACCTGTGTACACTCATAAACACATTAGATCCTTAACCTATAAGTCTTCAATACACCAAAATCACTAAGGGGCACTAGATGCACTTATAGATATACGCAACCCACATCCCCAAGAGGGAGCGGAAGCGCGCGTTAAGGGACGTATACGCGATGGAGCCAGACGCCCCAAAGTTCAACCCATGGTCCTCCTGCCCGATCACCTTTAATCGAAGGGACCACCCCACTAGCATCCGTCATGGCGATTCGCCGCATTGGTCCTAGACCCAATTATTGACGGATTTCACCTCACTAGAGTCCTTATGGACGGCGGCAGCTGCCTGAACCTGCTTTATCAGGATACAGTGTGAAAAATGGGCATCGATCCTTCAAGGATTAAACCCACTAAAACGACCTTTAAATGCGTCATACCAGGTGTAGAGGCCAACTGCACAGGCTCAGTTACACTTGAAGTGGTCTTCGGATCTCCGGGTAATTTCCGAAGCGAGGAGTTAATCTTCGACATAGTCCCGTTCCACAGTGGCTATCACACACTGCTCGGGCGAACCGCATTTGCCAAGTTCAATGCGGTACCGCACTACGCATACCTTAAGCTCAAGATGCTAGGCCCTCAAGGCATCATTACGGTCAATGGAAACACCGAACGCTCTCTCCGAATGGAGGAGCATACGGCAGCTCTCGCAGCAGAAATGCAAAGCAGCCTTTCAAGGAAATTCTCCAGTCCGGCTACTAAACGTCCGGACACCTTCAAGCGCGCCCGGAGTAACCTACAGCAAGACCGTCTGGCACGTTCCGAGCAGGCGTAGCAATGCGGCCCCAACCCCAGCCCTCGCGACACTGCAAAACCAGTACTTCGTGTACATAACTACACTCTGGAAATACCATGGGCCCAGAGAGAGGGGCACTATCACGGCACGCCCAAAACACGGCTTAAACTGCACTAGGTGCTGCCGATTTTTAATTTTTCTCTTACTTTCAGGACTACATTCTTTGGAAGGCCTGTCCAGTAGTACAATTGCCGCACAAATGATGCAAGAACCAGGGAAGCAGAAAAGCTACGCTGCATTATGGAACTCCCAGGTGGTCTCTATCACGAGCAGTATACCTGTTTCGCATACTATTCCGCAGCCTGCCCTTGGAAAGGACATGTTAAATAGTCCCACCTTTTGCTTATCGCGCTATTTGTATCGTTCTGCTTTGATCGCAGCCTTTTTAATAAACAAGGCATAGCTTTGTCTATTTTTTGCGTTAATCTTTTTATGAATATATGTTCATTAATGACATGTTGCACCCATACACTTTGGTACGGCCAATACGCCAGGGGCTTAAGTACCCATCAATATGGTGTGAGAAGTCCGAACACTTTCACAAGTGCGGCACCCCGAACTTATAGCATTATATGCATCGGCTCCGAATCATGTCTTGGGTCAACAGTTGGGTTTGCCCGGCTCCTATGTTTTGGTGCCTTACGTTCTGTATTATCGACTAAGGTAGCACTAGGGGAACTACTGCGACTGTGCCCCAGTTGAGCTGGGCTAAGCACCTCAGTAGAGAAAGCTAAAACTGACTGTCATGATGAAGCGAGAGACTGGTTGCTGTTCGAGAGGTTTTTTGAGTCCCTAAAGACTTATGCCGCTTAGAGCGAGGAGTCGGCTTTGTCCGGCCAAGGCGTGGATAGCGCTCCGAACTCGGTTTTCCGAACACTAGGGGCTTCGCCGAAATTTAAAATTATAGAATTCTATGGTTAAGTTGATGGGGAACGTAGCAGAAATTCAAAATTTTCTACGCATCACCAAGATCAATCTATGGAGTAATCTAGCAACGAGGGGAAGGAGAGTGCATCTACATACCCTTGTAGATCGCTAAGCGGAAGCGTTCAAGTGAACGGGGTTGATGGAGTCGTACTCGTCGTGATCCAAATCACCGATGATCCTAGTGCCGAACGAACGGCACCTCCGCGTTCAACACACGTACAGCTCGGGGACGTCTCCTCCTTCTTGATCCAGCAAGGGAAGAGGAGAAGTTGAGGGAAAACTCCGACAGCACGACGGCATGGTGGTGATAGAGCTCGTGGTTCTCCAGCAGGGCTTCGCCAAGCACTATGGAGGAGGAGGAGGTGTAGGAGGAGGGAGGGCTGCGCCAGGGAAGAGGTGCGGCTGCCCTCCCACCCCTCCACTATATATAGGGTCAAGGGGAGAGGGGGAGGCGCCCTAGGGTTTCCCCTAGGGGCGGCGGCCAGGCAGATTGGATCTCCCTAGGGAAAATCCTAGGGAGACTTGCCCCCCAAGCCAAGCAGGTGGAGGCTTGCCTCCCAAGCCAGGTGGAGGCGCCCCACCTCCCCAAGTAACGTGGGAAAGGGTGTGGGGGGCGCACCATCCCTTAGTGGGATGGTTTGCCCCTTCCCCTTTGGCCGATGAGGCCCTCCAACACTTGTCGGGGCTCCCGAAACACCTTTCGGTCATGCTGGCCATAGCCTGGTACCCCCGGAACACTTCCGGACTCCAATACCCTTCGTCCAATATATCGATCTTCACCGCCGGACCATTCCGGAACTCCTCGTGACATCTGGAATCTCATCCGGGACTCCGAACTACCTTCGGTAACCACATACTATTTCCCATAACAACTATAGCGTCACCGAACCTTAAGTGTGTAGACCCTACGGGTTCGGGAACCATGCAGACATGACCGAGACAACTCTCCGGCCAATAACCAACAGCGGGATCTGGATACCCATGTTGGCTCCCACATGTTCCACGACGATCTCATCGGATGAACCACGATGTCGAGGATTCAATCAATCCCGTATACAATTCCCTTTGTCTAGCGGTATTGTACTTGCCCGATATTCGATCGTCGGTATCCCGATACCTTGTTCAATCTCATTACCGGAAGTCTCTTTACTCGTTCCGTAACACATCATCCCATGATCAACTCCTTGGTCACATTGTGCACATTATGATGATGTCCTACCGAGTGGGCCCAGAGATACCTCTCCGTTTACACGAAGTGACAAATCCCAGTCTCGATTCGTGCCAACCCAACAGACACTTTCGGAGATACCTGTAGTGTACCTTTATAGCCACCCAGTTACGTTGTGACATTTGGCACACCCAAAGCACTCCTATGGTATCCGGGAGTTCCACAATCTCATGGTCTAAGGAAATGATACTTCACATTAGAAAAGCTTTAGCATACGAACTACATGATCTGGTGCTAGGCTTAGGATTGGGTCCTGTCCATCACATCATTCTCCTAATGATGTGATCCCGTTATCAACGACATCCAATGTCCATGGTCAGGAATCCCTAACCATCTATTGATCAACGAGCTAGTCAACTAGAGGCTTACTAGGGACATGGTGTTGTCTATGTATCCACACATGTATCTGAGTTTCCTATCAATACAATTCTAGCATGGATAATAAACGATTATCATGAACAAGGAAATATAATAATAACCAATTTATTATTGCCTCTAGGGCATATTTCCAACAGTCTCCCACTTGCACTAGAGTCAATAATCCGGTTCACATCGATATGTGATTAACACTCAAGGTCACATCCCCATGTGACTAACACCCAAGAGTTCTGGGTTTGATCATGTTATGCTTGTGAGAGAGGTTTCAGTCAACGGGTCTGCAGCATTTAGATCCGTATGTACTTCGCAAATTTCTATGTCATCTTGTAGATGCAACTACTATGCTACATTTGGAGCCATTCCAATAACTGTTCTACTTGGAGCTATTCTAAATTGTTGCTCCATTATATGTATCTGGTATCTCTACTCAGAGCTATCCGGATAGGTGTTAAGCTTGCATCGACGTAACTCTTTATGTCGAACTCTTTATCACCTCCATAACCGAGAAACATATCCTTATTCCTCTAAGGATAATTTAGACTGCTATCTGGTGATCTACTCCTAGATTACCTTTGTACCCTCTTGCCAGATATGTGGCAAGGCACACATCAGGTGCGGTACTCAGCATGGCATACCGTATAGAGCCTATGACAAAAGCATAGGGGACGACCTTTGTCCTTCCTCTTTCTTCTGCCGTGGTCGAGCTTTAAGTCTTAACTTCATACCTTACAACTCAGGCAAGAACTCCTTCTTTGACTGATCCATCTTGAACACCTTCAAGATCATGTTAAGGTATGTGCTCATTTGAAAGTACCATTAAGCGCTTTGATCTATCCTTATAGATCTTGATGATCAATGTTCAAGTAGCTTAATCCAGGCTTTCCATTGAAAAACACTTTCCAAATAACCCTATATGCTTTCCAGAAATTCTACGTCATTTCTGATCAACTACATATACTCATCAGAAATTCTATAGTGCTCCCACTCACTTCTTTGGAAATACAAGTTTCACATAAACTTTGTATACACCCAAAACATTGATCATCTCATCAAAGCATACATTCCAACTCCGAGATGCTTACTCCAGTCCTTAGAAGGATTGCTGGAGCTTTGCATACTTGTTAGCATCTTTCAGGATTGACAAAACCTTCCGGTTGTATCACATACAACCTTTCCTCAAGAAAATCATCGATGAAACAATGTTTTGACATCCTATCTGCAAGATTTCATAAATAATGCAGTAATCGCTAATACAATTCCAACAGACTCTTAGCATCGCTATGAGCGAGAAAGTCTCATCGTAGTCAACTCCTTAAACTTGTCGGAAAACATCTTAACGATAAGTCGAGCTTTCTTAATGGTGATACTTACCATCATTGTCCGTCTTCCTTTTAAAATCCATATGTACCTAACAGCCTTATGACCATCAAGTAGTTCTTCCAAAGTCTACACTTTGTTTTCATATATGGATCCTCTCTCGGATTATATGGCCTCGAGCCATTTTGGAATCCAGGCCCACCATCGCTTCTCCATAGCTCGTAGGTTCATTGTTGTCTAGCAACATGACTTCCAAGACAGGATTACGTACCACTCTGAAGTAGTACGCATCCTTGTCATCCCACGAGGTTTGGTAGTGACTTGATCTGAAGTTTCATGATCACTATCATAAGCTTCTACTTCAATTCGTGTAGGTGCCATAGGAACAACTCCCTGTGCCCTGCCACACACTAGTTGAAGAGACGGTTCAATAACCTCATCAAGTCTCCACCATCCTCCCACTCAATTCTTTCGAGAGAAACTTTTCCTCGAGAAAGGACCTGATTCTAGAAACAATCCCTTATTGCTTTCGGATCTAAGACAGGAGGTATACCCAACTGTTTTTGGGTGTCCTATGAAGATGCATTTATCCGCTTTGGGTTCGAGCTTATCAGCTTGAAACTTTTTCACATAAGCGTTGCAGCCCCAAACTTTTAAGAAATGACAGCTTAGGTTTCTCTAAACCATAGTTCATACGGTGTCATCTCATCGGAATTACGTGGTGCCCTTTTTAAAGTGAATGTGGTTGTCTCTAATGCCTAACCCATAAACTATTGTGGTAATTTGATAAGAGACATCATGGTATGCATCATATCCAATAGGGTGCAGTTATGATGTTCGGACACACCATCACACTATGGTGTTCCAGGCTGTATTAGTTGTGAAACAATTTCCACAATGTCTTAATTCTGTGCCAAACTCGTAATTCAGATATTCATCTCTATGATCATATCATAGACATTTTATCCTCTTGTCACGACGATCTCTCACCTTCACCCTGAACTTACTTGAACCTTTCAATAATTCAGACTCGTGATTCATCAAGTAAATATACTCAACATCTACTCAAATCATCTGTGAAGTAAGAACATAACGATATCCACTACATGCCTCAGCACTCATTGGACTGCACACATCAAAATGTATTACTTCCAACAAGTTGCTTTCTAGTTCCATTTTACTGAAAACGAGGCTTTCAGTCATCTTGCCCATGTGGTATGATTTGCATGTCTCAAGTGATTCAAAATCAAGTGAGTCCAAACGGTCCATTTGCATGGAGTTTCTTCATGCATATACACCAATAGATATGGTTCGCATGTCTCAAACTTTTCAAAAACGAGTGAGCCCAAAGATCCATCAACATGGAGCTTCTTCATGTGTTTTATACCGATATGACTTACGTGGCAGTGCCACAAGTAGGTGGTACTATCATTACTATCTTATATCTTTTGGCATGAACATGTGTATCACTGCGATCGAGATTTAATAAACCATTCGTTTTAGGTGCAAGACCATTGAAGGTATTATTCAAATAAACAGAGTAACCATTATTCTCCTTAAATGAATAACTGTATTGCGATAGACATAATCCAATCATGTCTATGCTCAACGCAAACACCAATCTTGATGGTAGAGGGAGCGTGCGATGCTTGATCACATCAAGCTTGGGAAAAACTTCCAACACATATCGCCAGGTCACCTTTAGCTAGTCTCCGTTTACTCCGTAGCCTTTTATTTCGAGTTTACTAACACTTAGCAACCGAACCGGTATCTAATACCATGGTGCTACTAGGAGTACTAGTAAAGTACACATTAACACAATGTATATCCAATATACTTCTATCGACCTTGCCAGCCTTCTTATCTACCAAGTATCTAGGGTAGTTCTGCTCCAGTGGCTGTTCCCCTTATTACAGAAGCACTTAGTCTCGGGTTTGGGTTTAACTTTGGGTTTCTTCACTAGAGCAGCAGCTGATTTGCCATTTCATGAAGTATCCCTTCTTGCCCTTGCCCTTCTTGAAACTAGTGGTTTCACCAACCATCAACAATTGATGCTCCTTCTTGATTTCTACTTTTGTGGTGTCAAACATCGCGAATATCTCAAGGATCATCATATATGTCCCCGATATATTATAGTTCATCATGAAGCTCTAGCAGCTTGGTGGTAATGACTTCGGAGAAACATCACTATCTCATCTGGAAGATCAACTCCCACTCGATTCAAATGATTGTTGTACTCAGACAATCTGAGCACAAGCTCAACAATTGAGCTTTTCTCCCTTAGTTTGTAGGCTAAGAAAATCGTCGGAGGTCTTATACCTCTTGACGTGGGCACGAGCCTGAAATCCCAATTTCAGCCCTCGAAACACCTCATATGTTTCGCAACGTTTCAAAACCGTCTTCGGTGCCTCAACTCTAAACCGTTTAATTGAACTATCACGTAGTTATCAAAATGTGTATGTCAGATGTTCGCAACATCCACAGACGACGTTCGAGGTTCAGCACACTGAGCGGTGCATTAAGGACATAAGCCTTCTATGAAGCAATGAGGACAATCCTCAGTTTACGGACCTAGTCCGCATAATTGCTACTATCAACTTTTAACTAAATTTTCTCTAGGAACATATCTAAACAGTAGAACTGAAGCGCGAGCTACGACATAATTTGCGAAGACCTTTTGACTATGTTCAGGATAATTAAGTTCATCTTATGAACTCCCACTCAGATAGACATCCCTCTAGTCATCTAAGTGATTACATGATCCGAGTCAACTAGGCCGTGTCCGATCATCACGTGAGACGGACTAGTCAACATCGGTGAACATCTTCATGTTGATCGTATCTTCTATACGACTCATGCTCGACCTTTCGGTCTTCCGTGTTCCGAGGCCATGTCTGTACATGCTAGGCTCGTCAAGTCAACCTAAGTGTTTTTGCTGTGTAAATCTGGCTTACACCCGTTGTATTCGAATGTTAGAATCTATCACATCCGATCATCATGTGGTGCTTCGAAACAACGAACCTTTGCAACGGTGCACAGTTAGGGGGAACACTTTCTTAAAATTTTAGCGAGAGATCATCTTATTTAAGCTACCGTCGTTCTAAGCAAATAAGATGTAAAACATGATAAACATCACATGCAATCAAATAGTGACATGATATGGCCAATATCATTTTGCTCCTTTTGATCTCCATCTCCGGGGCTCCATGATCATCGTTGTCACCGGCATGACACCATGATCTCCATCATCATGATCTCCATCATCATGATCTCCATCATCGTGTCTTCTTGAAGTTGTTGTTGGGGAACGTTGCAGAAAATTAAAATTTTTCCTACGGTTTCACCAAGATCCATCTATGAGTTCATCTAAGCAACGAGTCAAGGGAGAGAGTTTGCATCTACATACCACTTGTAGATCACGAGCGGAAGCTAGCCAAGGGGATGGTGATGATGGAGTCGTACTCGAACGTGATTCGGATCACCGATGTCCAAGTGCTGAACGGACAGCACCTCCGCGTTCAACACACGTACGGGACGGGAGACGTCTCCTCCTTCTTGATCCAGCAAGGGGGAAGGAGAGGTTGAGGAAGATTGCTCCAACGGCAGCACGACGGCGTGGTGTAGTTGGTGCAGCAGTACTCCGACAGGGCTTCGCCAAGCATATACGGAGGAGGAGAGGTGTTGGGGAGGGGAGGGGCTGCGCCTTGGCTTGTGTTAAGCTCCCATGCGCCTCCCCACTATATATAGGGGTGGAGGGGCTGGTTTCTTGCCCTCCAAGTCCATTGGAGCGTTGGACAAGGTGGGAGGAAAGAAATCTCATCATTTCCTTCCCCACCGATTGTTATCCCCCCTTTTTAGGGATCTTGATCTCATCCCTTCGGGATATGATCTTATTCCTTCTAAGGGGGGATCTTGGTGCGCCTTGACCAGGGGTGTGGGGCCTTTCCCCCACTACTCACGTTCATGTGGGTCCCCCCATGCAGGTGGGCCCCACTCCAGAACCTTCTAGAACCTTCCCGGTACAATACCGAAAAATCCCGAACATTTTCCGGTGGCCAAAATAGGACTTCCCATATATAAATCTTTACCTCCGGACCATTCCGGAACTCCTCGTGACGTCCGGGATCTCATCCGGGACTCCGAACAACATTCGGTAACCACATACAAACTTCCTTTATAACCCTAGCGTCATCGAACCTTAAGTGTGTAGACCCTACGGGTTCGGGAGACATGTAGACATGACCGAGACGTTCTCCGGTCAATAACCAACAGTGGGATCTGGATACCCATGTTGGCTCCCACATGCTTCTCGATGTTGTCATCGGATGAACCACTATGTCGAGGATTCGATCAAACCCTGTATACAATTCCCTTTGTCAATCGGTACGTTACTTGCCCGAGACTCGATCGTCGGTATCCCAATACCTTGTTCAGTCTCGTTACCGGCAAGTCACTTTACTCGTACCGTAATGCATGATCTCGTGGCCAACACTTTGGTCACCTTGAGCTCATTATGATGATGCATTACCGAGTGGGCCCAGAGATACCTCTCCGTCATACGGAGTGACAAATCCCAGTCTCGATCCGTGTCAACCCAACAGCTACTTTTGGAGATACCTGTAATGCACCTTTATAGTCACCCAGTTACGTTGTGACGTTTGATACACCCAAGGCACTCCTACGATATCCGGGAGTTACACGATCTCATGGTCTAAGGAAGAGATACTTGACATTGGCAAAGCTCTAGCAAACGAACTAAACGACCTTTGTGCTATGCTTAGGATTGGGTCTTGTCCATCACATCATTCTCCTAATGATGTGATCCCGTTATCAACGACATCCAATGTCCATAGCCAGGAAATCATGACTATCTGTTGATCACAACGAGCTAGTCAACTAGAGGCTCACTAGGGACATATTGAGGTCTATGTATTCACACGTGTATTACGATTTCCAGATAATACAGTTATAGCATGAATAAAAGACAATTATCATGAACAATGAAATATAATAATACTTTTATTATTGCCTCTAGGGCATATTTCCAACAGTTGTCATGTCATCTATTACTTCTACTACTATGGCTAACGCTTTAGCAATAAAGTAAAGTAATTACATGATGTTTATGTTGACACGCAGGTCATAAATAAATAAAGACAACTCCTATGGCTCCTGCCGGTTGTCATACTCATCGACATGCAAGTCGTGATTCCTATTACAAGAACATGATTAATCTCATACATCACATATCATTCATCACATTCTTCTTGGCGATATCACATCACATAGCATACCCTGCAAAAACAAGTTAGACGTCCTCTAATTGTTGTTTGCATGTTTTACGTGGCTGCTATGGGTTTCTAGCAAGAACGTTTCTTACCTACGCAAAAACCACAACGTGATATGCCAATTGCTATTTACCCTTCATAAGGACCCTTTTCATCGAATCCGATCCGATCAAAGTGGGAGAGACAGACACCCGCTAGCCACCTTATGCAACTAGTGCATGTCAGTCGGTGGAACCAGTCTCACGTAAGAGTACGTGTAAGGTCGGTCCGGGCCGCTTCATCCCACAATGCCGCCGAATCAAGATTGGACTAGTAACGTTAAGCATATTGAACAAAATCAACGCCCACAACTACTTTGTGTTCTACTCGTGCATAGAAACTACGCATAGACCTAGCTCATGATGCCACTGATGGGGAACGTAGCAGAAATTCAAAATTTTCAACGGATCACCAAGATCAATCTATGGAGTAATCTAGCAACGATGGGAAGGAGAGTGCATCTACATACCCTTGTAGATCGCTAAGCGGAAGCGTTCAAGTGAACGGGGTTGATGGAGTCGTACTCGTCGTGATCCAAATCACCGATGATCCTAGTGCCGAACGGACGGCACCTCCGCATTCAACACATGTACAGCCCGGGGACGTCTCCTCCTTGATCCAGCAAGGGAAGAGGAGAAGTTGAGGGAAAACTCCGACAGCACGACGGCATGGTGGTGATAGAGCTCGTGGTTCTCCAGCAGGGCTTCGCCAAGCACTATGGAGGAGGAGGAGGTGTAGGAGGAGGGAGGGCTGCGCCAGGGAAGAGGTGCGGCTGCCCTCCCACCCCTCCACTATATATAGGGTCAAGGGGAGAGGGGGAGGCGCCCTAGGGTTTCCCCTAGGGGCGGCGGCCAGGCAGATTGGATCTCCCTAGGGAAAATCCTAGGGAGACTTGCCCCCCAAGCCAAGCAGGTGGAGGCTTGCCTCCCAAGCCAGGTGGAGGCGCCCCACCTCCCCTAGTAACATGGGAAAGGGTGTGGGGGGCGCACCATCCCTTAGTGGGCTGGTTTGCCCCTTCCCCTTTGGCCCATGAGGCCCTCCAACACTTGTCGGGGCTCCCGAAACACCTTTCGGTCATGCTGGCCATAGCCTGGTACCCCCGGAACACTTCCGGACTCCAATACCCTTCGTCCAATATATCGATCTTCACCGCCAGACCATTCCGGAACTCCTCGTGACATCCGGAATCTCATCCGGGACTCCGAACTACCTTCGGTAACCACATACTATTTTCCATAACACTCTAGCGTCACCGAACCTTAAGTGTGTAGACCCTACGGGTTCGGGAACCATGCAGACATGACCGAGACAACTCTCTGGCCAATAACCAACAGCGGGATCTGGATACCCATGTTGGCTCCCACATGTTCCACGATGATCTCATCGGATGAACCACGATGTCGAGGATTCAATCAATCCCGTGTACAATTCCCTTTGTCCAGCGGTATTGTACTTGCCCGAGATTCGATCGTCGGTATCCCGATACCTTGTTCAATCTCGTTACCGGCAAGTCTCTTTACTCGTTCCGTAACACATCATCCCATGATCAACTCCTTGGTCACATTGTGCACATTATGATGATGTCCTACCGAGTGGGCCCAGAGATACCTCTCCGTTTACACGGAGTGACAAATCCCAGTCTCGATTCGTGCCAACCCAACAGACACTTTCGGAGATACCTGTAGTGTACCTTTATAGCCACCCAGTTACGTTGTGACATTTGGCACACCCAAAGCACTCCTACGGTATCCGGGAGTTCCACAATCTCATGGTCTAAGGAAATGATACTTCACATTAGAAAAGCTTTAGCATACAAACTACATGATCTTGTGCTAGGCTTAGGATTGGGTCCTGTCCATCACATCATTCTCCTAATGATGTGATCCCGTTATCAACGACATCCAATGTCCATGGTCAGGAAACCGTAACCATCTATTGATCAACGAGCTAGTCAACTAGAGGCTTACTAGGGACATGGTGTTGTCTATGTATCCACACATGTATCTGAGTTTCCTATCAATACAATTCTAGCATGGATAATAAACGATTATCATGAACAAGTAAATATAATAATAACCAATTTATTATTGCCTCTAGGGCATATTTCCAACATAAGTGAGAGTGTTCAAGCATTATAGTCTGATTTCCTTGTTCGTTGTGCTGAGCGCCTCCCTCGAAGGACCCAAAAATGGGAAAAAGAGTGCTCAGGTTTATCCCGAACACCCCAGCACTAGTGGCATGGGGGCAGAAGCCGATGACTCGCCATCTCTCAAATTTGATAAACGGCCGCACAGAAGGTAATATTTTAAATTCAAAAAGCATTGCTTAGCGCATATGAACACGTTTTCAGTGCATAGGACAAAACGAGCGAGTTTACTCAAAAATTACATCCCTGGAACATTCATCCGCCATAAGGCGGGCACCCTTCAGAACGCCCTCATAATACATCTCGGGCTTGCGATGCTCTTTCCCCGGCGGTGGCCCGTCCTTCACAAGCTTCTCAGCATCCAACCTGCTCCAGTGGACCTTAGCACGGGCAAGGGCCCTCCGGGCACCTTCGATGCAGATGGAGCGCTTGATGACTTCGAGCCTTGGACATGCCTCCACCAGCCGCCGCACCAGCCCGAAGTAGCTCCCAGGCGGGGCCTCTCCAGGCCACAGCCGAACTTTGAGGCCTTTCATGGCCTGTTCGGACACCTTGTGGAGCTCGACCAGTTGCTTCAGTTGGTCGCTCAGGGGCACAGGATGTCCGGCCTTAGCATACTGAGACCAGAACACCTTCTCCGTCGAGCTGCCCTCCTCGGCTCGGTAGAATGCGGCGGCATTAGACACGCTACGGGGCAAATCTGCGAATGCTCTTGGAGAGCTCCGGACTCAGGTAAGTAACAAGTAACTCACTTTTACATGCTTGCTCTGCATAAAGAAAGCCTTACCCGCCGCTATCTTGTTCACCGCATCCACCTCCTGAAGGGCCTTCTGGGCTACGGCCTTGGCAGACTTGGCATTTTCAATGGCCGCCGCGAGCTCAGACGCTCGCGTCTTTGAGTCAAGCTCCAAACTCTCATGTTTTTTCATGAGAGCCTAGAGCTCTTGCCGCACCTCGCCAACCTGTGCCTCATACTTCTCCCGCTTGGTGCGCTCCGTGGCCGCTCTCTTCTTGGCCTTGGATAGCGCTTGCTTGTGGGTCGCCACCTCAGTTGTGGCCCCTACAATAGCCGCGTTAATCCTGTCATTTTTTGCAATTGCACCTTTTATATATTCTTCTATAAGGTATCTCTTACCTTCTTTCTCCTTGAGCTGCTGCTTGGCAAGGTCGAGCTCTTGCTCGGACCGCTCGAGGCCCTGCTTCAGCGTGCCCACCTCCACAGTCAGTGCGGCGGTTGCTAGCAGCGAAGCCTTCATACGCATATTGACTCATTTTTTGTTAGACTCCTGCGAATTTTATTAGATCCTCTATTCGGCTTTTCTTTCCGAACGCCAAACAGAGCATCAGGGGCTACTGTCTATGCGGTAATATTTTTACATATTCTTTACTTACCTCAAAGCCTGTTAAAAGGCTGGCACAAGCTTCAGTCAGTCCGCTCTTGGCGGACTGAATCTTCTGGATCATCGCACTCATAATAGTGCGGTGCTCCTCGTCGATGGAGGCGCCGTTAAGCACCTCCAGCAGATTGCCCGGTGCCCCCGGTTGGACGGGGGCCATCGGCTCAGTAGGCTTGCTCCTCTTGGAAGGAGTTCGCCTGCCACACTCCGGAACCGTTGAAGATTCCGGCGCGGTGTCTGGCTCAAAGCCGGACTTGGAGCCCTTGGGGGTCTTATCCCCTTTACTCCTGGAGTCCGGGAGGTCGCCTTGCGACGCCTCCGGGACCACCTCCTCCTGACTTGGAACTTGTTGGGACAACACTTCGGTGTCGTCCGTAGGGTGGGGGGAGGTAGCTTCGGAAGTGAATTCACATCCGACGAATTCAGGGAGCCGCTCGATGACTCGTCGAGCCAGGCCTTGGGCGGACTGCATAATCGTATTCGACATAAGGAAAGGTTGTGCCGTAAAGGAATACTATGAATTACTCTGGTATCTAGATACTTACGATTTCGCCGGGCGCTTGGCCTTGTGCGGCCACTCCTCTTCGCCGTCGTCGGGATCGGTGGAGTAGTCCGGAGGAAGGGTTTTCCCCTTCTTGGACCCTTCGGCCTCCCCAGTTGGGGCGGCCTTCCTTTTCTTTCCTCCCCCCACTGGAGGGGGAGAGGCTTCTTCTTCCTCCTCCCCGTCTTCACGGGAGGAGTGCGTCTCGGAGTCGTCGGATGATGAATCCGACACCACTAGGCGCCGGGCACTCTTTCGAGTCCCCGTGGCCTTCTTCGTGGCCTTCTTCTCCGGCACCACATAGGGTGCCGGAACCAGCAGCTTCGCTAAGCGAGCATTGGCTGGGTCTTCGGGCAAAGGAGCCAGACAGATGATCTGTCCGGACTTCGCCTGCCAATCCTTTCAAGGGTAAGGGAGCTTAGATCCCGCATAGAGTCAAACTATGGAAAACTAATTCCCTGTAAAAGGTAAAAATGGCTTACCGCACTAGCGTGACGCTGCATGTTGAATCCGCGATCCTCGGAAGCGGATGCGGGAGCCTCAGCGCCCTTGGAAAGCACCTTCCAGACATCTTCGTACGTTGTGTCGAAGAGCCTGTTCAGAGTTCGGTGATGCGCTGGGTCGAACTCCCACAAGTTGAAGGCCCGTTGTTGACATGGGAGGATCCGGCGGACGAGCATAACCTGGACTACATTGACAAGCTTGAGTTTCTTGTTCACCAGAGTTTGGATGCATGTTTGCAGTCCAGTCACCTCTCCTTTGCTGCCCCACAACAGGCCCGTCTCTTTCCAGGACGTGAGGGGGTCCGGACCGGAACTCGGGGGCTGCGACCCATTCAGGGTCGCGCGGCTCGGTGATGTAAAACCACCCCGATTGCGACCCCTTCAGGGTCTCCACGAAGGAGCCCTCGAGCCACAGGACGTTGGGCATCTTGCCCACCATGGCGCCTCCGCACTCCGCCTGGTTGCCGCGCACCACCTTTGGCTTGACGTTAAAAGTCTTGAGCCATAGGCCGAAGTGGGGTTGGATGCAGAGGAAAGCCTCGCACACGATGATAAATGCCGAAATGTTGAGGATGAAATTCGGGGCCAGATCGTGGAAATCCAGGCCATAGTAGAACATGAGCCCCCGGACGAATGGGTGGAGAGGAAAGCCCAGTCCGCGGAGGAAGTGGGGAAGAAACACTACCCTCTCATAGGGCCTTGGGGTGGGAAGGAGCTGCCCCTCTTCGGGAAGCCGGTGCGCAATGTCGTTAGACAAGTATCCGGCCTTCCTCAGTTTTTTGATGTGTCCCTTCGTGACGGAGGAGACCATCCACTTGCTTCCCGCTCCGGAGATGGCTGGAGAAGGTTGAGGTGGGGAGTGCGGACTTGGGCGTTGGAGATCGAGTGCGCGGAAAATGGATAGGCAAAGGAGGAAGAAGGCGTAGGTGAAAAGGTGGATCCTTATCCCCTTATATGGGCGGATGCGACTATGCGTCCCCGCCAGCCTGGTAAAACTCGCTTATCTCCCAAGCGCTGTAATCAATGGCGCCGTTGGGTTACCCACGCCCGTATTGATGAGAATCCCGGAATAAGCGGACACGATCTCTGCTTCGACAAGACGTGCCAAGGAAACCGCCTCGCTAAATGCGCTGTGGTGGGACAGTAAAAATGATTCGAATAAAGGCTTGGCCGTGGTGTGATGTCACGCTACGGAATACGTCAGCAGATTAGATTTGTGTAAATATTATTCTCTCTATGGCAATATGTGGAAACTTATTTTGCGGAGCCGGACACTGTTCTTTGTGTTCAAAACCTTCTATGAATTACTTGGAGGAGGAACCCGCCTTGCAATGCCGAGGACAATCTGCGCGCCGGACTCATCGTCATTGAAGCCTGGTTCAGGGGCTACTGAGGGAGTCCCGGATTAGGGGGTGTCCGGATCGCCGGACTATACCTTCAGCTGGACTCCTGGACTATGAAGATACAAGATTGAAGACTTCATCCCGTGTCCGGAAGGGACTTTCCTTGGCGTGGAAGGCAAGCTTGGCGATACGGATATGTAGATCTCCTACCATTGTAACCGACTCTGTGTAACCCTAGCCCCCTTCGGTGTCTATATAAACCGGAGGGTATAGTCCGTAGGACCAACACAACAATCATACCATAGGCTAGCTTCTAGGGTTTAGCCTCCTTGATCTCGTGGTAGATCTACTCTTGTACTACCCATATCATCAATATTAATCAAGCAGGAGTAGGGTTTTACCTCCATCGAGAGGGTCCGAACCTAGGTAAAAACATCGTGTCCCTTGTCTCCTGTTACCATCCGCCTAGACGCACAGTTCGGGACCCCCTACCCGAGATCCGCTGGTTTTGACACCGACAAAGGGCTTGCGACGGTGGTTCCGGCGCCTGTGGTGGCGGGTGTAGGCGAGGAGGACCCATGTGGGCATGGCGCCCGTGGCAGCTGCTTGTCGGATCAGGGCCGGCCCATAGGCCGGGCAAAAGGGGCAACCGCCCCGGGCCCCAAGAGGGGAGGGGCACAACTAAAACTTACACTAATAAGATCTATTGAGTATGCATTACATCTGAAAGATTATTAAATGAATAAAATAGAGCCTCAATTTGCAGAAGCATAAGTTCACACCACATACTGATAAGTTATACCACGCTTAGGCAAACCAATCCGACTGACGGAGTTGAGTTCAAATACATTAGTCTCTCTTTACGATGCATGTCTTAGTATCATAATGAAAATTATGATATCTCGATTTCAATGTTTAAATCAATGCACAATTTTTAATTCGATAAACGCCTAGGCATCTCATTTGCACCAAACCCAACCAAGTGAATCTAGACGAGCATGTTAGATAATCGAATCATGCGTAAAAGTATAATCAACAACATTTTTGGTTCTTCGAATTACTGAACCTATCATGCAAGCCACATTTTCTATGCCCTAGAAGTTTCCATGAATATGACCGCCTAATATACACTAGAAATTGCTATAAAAGTATTTGTTAGTATGTCTATAATTTATAAATCTCTATCATAATATTCAATATAATAATAAAAGGTATATGAACACACACATGTATATGCAAATGTGTATACACTACATCGTTTATGAAACATTAGAAAAATAAATATGAAAGATTGTCTTAACAATAAAGAAAAGTTTTGGTACATCATAAATTTTTCATTTTGTAGAATTAAAATTTTCAATTATATACATTACAGATGCATACCAATTAATAACATAAATGTTATTTGAAAACATTTTATGTGACTAAGTAATAAAAATATTAATTACAATTGTAATATGATACACTTAGTTTAAAATAAGTATAAAAATTTAATATGAAAAACAATTATTTACATTGCCCCGGGCCCAAAAATACATTGGACCAGCCCTGGTCGGATAAAGGAGGCGTCCACGATTTCGCGGCGGAGGGTCTTGCAGGTGGCAGCGCAGCGGACGACAGTTCTTCGGTCGGAGCACGCGGTGATCACCAGCAAGAGGTCCGCCAGTAGCATCTGCGACGCCGGCGGCGCGCGAGTGTTGTTTCTCCGTTGGCGTTTCCATGGTGCCATTGCGCTGTGGATGTGGAGCGTGCCGAGCGATCCACCGGCCCTATATATGGAGTACGTTTGTTATTCAGTTCATGAAACTAAAAGATTGCAAGTTAGTTAAGGATCTGGATGCGCCGGCCCTATTTAGACGGAACTACACATCTTTAAATTATACTATCTCGGAATTGGGAGTAACTAACGCAATGTTATCACCTTTTTTATTTAAGCAAGGAAAATGTTGCAAATTAATTAATGTTTATAAACGGAAACTTGGATCACAAGATGTGGACGCATGCAAGTCTCCTCGGAAGAGCATGAGATTCTTAATTATCTGTCAATCGCACGACCCCAAACGGACGTCCGGTTAGACCGGATTTTGTTTTTTTTTGAGAAGGCAGTGGGTCCGCCCATATCCGCCTCTGTCCGTTGGATCGTGGGTGTGTCCAACGCGCGGCCGCACCCCAAATCATGTCCGTGTTGGACGTGATTAAAAAAACAGGAAAACTTGAATAAAATGCCCAAATAAATAAATAAACGCAAATTAAAAACCATAAAACATAAGTTAGGGTTGACGGCCACAAAACGGCCCAGTTTCACGTTCACATTACATTCCCATAATTAACATAAAAACAAAATAAAAAACGCCGGCCCGCGCGCTCCTGCCGTGCTTGTCGATGCCGTGGCCGACACCATCTTCAATGGTCGCCGGTGTCGTCGTCGCTGACGAGGTCGACGTAGTGCGGCAGCGTCCAGAGATGGGCCGGCGGTCCGTGGTACGCGGGGGCGGGCTGGACGGCGGCAGGTGCCTGCACCACCTCCTCCCGTGGCAACGCGTCCCGCTCCGGTGAATGCGGTGGCGTGGGGCACCAGTTCACGCCCCCCACGGCCTCGGCCATCTCCGGAGCCGTGCACGACCAGCTCCAGTGCTGGCCCACCAGGCTCAGGTGAAACGCGGCCACCGGCGCCTCCTCCATCACCTCCTCCACCGCCACCATCTCCAGCTCCGGGATGGCGACATCGCCGACCGCGGAGAGGGCCGTCATCTCCTCGAGGCCCTCCCATTGGCGCTCACCGTGCATGCACATGGAGTCCTCCATGACATGCGCCATGAGACGGGCCTCCTCCTCCACTGTCATGCGAGGAGGTGGTGGTGGCGACAGAGATGGCGAAGGCGACGGCGTGGGCGTGAGGCCGCGCACCCGTCGACGTGGCCGTCGCGGCCCCGTCGACGTGCCGGCGAAAAAGGACGCCCGCCGCGTGTCGTGCTCGTCGTGTCCCACATGGGCGAGTCGGGGGCGTACCTGGCGTCATAGTAGAGGTCGTCCGGGAGGAGGCGGCGACGACGCTCGATCTCCTGGCGGCGCGCACGGCCGCTCAACAGGATCGGCGGGATCGGCACGCGGTCGACGGACAAATGCCAGTTGTTGGGGGAGGTGGACGTCGTTCTAGGGGTTGTGCATGATTTAAATACTTTGTGTGGTGAAGATAGAGCATAGCCAGACTATATGATTTTGTAGAGATAACTTTCTTTGGCCATGTTATTTTGAGAAGACATAATTGCTTTATTAGTATGCTTGAAGTATTATTATTCTTTATGACAACATGAACTTTTTCCTTGAATCTTTCGAATCTGAATATTCATACCACAATTAAGAAATTTTGCATTGAAATTATGCCAAGTAGCACTCCGCATCAAAAATTCTCTTTTTATCATTTACCTACTCGAGGACGAGCAGGAATTAAGCTTGGGGATGCCTGATACGTCTCCAACGTATCTATAATTTTTTATTGCTCCATGCTATATTATCTACTGCTTTGGACTATATTGGGCTTTATTTTCCACTTTTATATTATTTTTGGGACTAACCTATTAACCGGAGGCCCAGCCCAGAATTGCTGTTTTTTTGCCTATTTCAGTGTTTCGAAGAAACGGAATATCAAACGGAGTCCAAACAGAAAAATCCTTTTTGGAACGTGATTTTCTCACCGGATAAGACCCAGGAGACTTGGACCGTACGCCAAGGCATTGGAGAGGCGGTCACGAGGGTGGGGGGCGCCCCCCCCCCCCAGGGCGCGCCCCCCTGCCTCGTGGGCCCCTCGAAGCTCCACCGACATACTTCTTCCTCCTATATATATCCACGTACCCCCAAATGAACAGATGAGGAGCCAAAAACCTAATTCCACCGCCGCAACTTTCTGTATCCACGAGATCCCATCTTGGGGCCTGTTCCGGAGCTCCGCCTGAGAGGGCCGTCATCACGGAGGGCTTCTACATCATCATAGCCTCTCTGATGAAGTGTGAGTATTTTACCTCAGACCTTCGGGTTCATAATTATTAGCTTGATGGCTTCTTCTCTCTTTTTGGATCTCAATACAATGTTCTCCCCCTCTCTTGTGGAGATCTATTCGATGTAATCTTCTTCTTTTTGCCGTGTGTTTGTTGAGACCGATGAATTGTGGGTTTATGATCAAGTCTATCTATGAACAATATTTGAATCTTCTCTGAATTCTTTTATGTATGATTGGTTATCTTTGCAAGTCTCTTCAAATTATCCGTTTGTTTTGGCCAACTAGATTGGTAGTTCTTGCCATGGGAGAAGTGCTTAGCTTTGGGTTCGATCTTGCGGTGTCCTTTCCGAGTGACAAAAGGGGGAGCAAGGCATGTATTGTATCGTTGCCATCGAGGATAACAAGATGGGGTTTATTTCATATTGCATGAATTTATCTCTCTGCATCATGCCATCTTGCTTAAAGCGTTACTCTATTTTTAACTTAATACTCTAGATGCATGCTGGATAGCGGTCGATGAGTGGAGTAATAGTAGTAGATGCAGAATCGTTTTGATCTACTTGTCACGGACGCGATGCCTATATACATGATCATGCCTATATATTCTCATAACTATGCTCAATTCTGTCAATTGCTCAACAGTAATTTGTTCACCACCGTAGAATACTTATGCTCTTGAGAGAAGCCACCAGTGAAACCTATGGCTCCCGGGTCTATTCTCATCATATCAATCTCCATTACTTTAATCTTTCTTTGCTTTTTACTTTGCCTTTTACATTTTACTTTGCATCTCTATATAAAAAATACCAAAAATATTATCTATCAGATCTCACTTTCGTAAGTGACCGTGAAGGGATTGACAACCCCTAATCGCGTTGGTTGCGTTGAGCTCTTTGTGTTGTGTAGGTACGAGGGACTTGCGCGTGGCCTCCTACTGGATTGATACCTTGGTTCTCAAAAACCGAGGGAAATACTTACGCTACTCTGCTGCATCATCCTTTCTTCTTCGGGGAAATCCAACGCAAGCTCAATAGGTAGCAAGAAGAATTTCTAGCGCCGTTGCCGGGGAGTCTACGCAAAAAGTCAACATACCAAGTACCCAACACAATCCCTATCTCCCGCATTACATTAGTTGCTATTTGCCTCTCATTTTCCTCTCCCCCACTTCACCCTTGCCGTTTTATTTGCCCTCCTTTCCGTTCGCCTTTATGTCTTTCTTGGCTCGTTTTCTCGCTTGGTTGAAATACTTGGGTATTTATTCCTTAACGAAGAAGCTAATATCTATGGATCCTCATCCGCTTGACAATCTTTTTAAGAGATCCAATTATGATGAACCAATTCCTAGTGATTTGGATGCATTAGATTATCTTTATAAGCTTTGGCCTGAAATCTGTAAATCTGAAAATTGTGATGAAGTGCTTCGCGATAGATCTTTGAATGAAAAGCATGATTGCAATGATTTTATTATAAATTCTCTTGATGTCAATTGTGCTAATAGTATTCAAAACCCTAAGCTTGGGGATGCTAGTTTTGCTATGTCTACTACTCGTTGCAATGATCATGATTGGGGTGATTCTTCTTATGATCTTGAAAATTTATTTAAACCCCATGATGAATATAAGATTGCTAATAGTGTTTGCAATAATATTTAAAGTGGGTTTGGAAGAGTGTCAATAGATCCCACATATTTGGATAACATTCAATCTTATGAAATTTTGATAAATATGGACTTGGAGAAATCATGACTTTAGTTAATAATAATCTCACTATTTTGGAAGAGTGTCAACTTCGCATGCATGTGGATCGTGTTGAGAATATGTTTTGTGATAGCTATATTGTTGAATTTGCTTATGATCCTACATGTAATTATTATGAGAGAGGAAAATATGGTTGTAGAAATTTTCATGTTGCTAAATTACCTCTCGTTATGTTGAGATTACTATTGTTCCTTTCCGCTTCCTTGCATATGCTAGTTTTTGCTTGCTACGATAATTTGTTTGCCTATAATATGCATTTGCATAGGAAGTATGTTAGACTTAAGTGTGTTTTTCACATGTTTTATGATGCTCTCTTTGTGCCTCAATTCTTGTCTTTCTTGTGAGCATCATTAAAATTATCAATGCCTAGCTAAAAGGCTCTAAAGAAAAGCGCTTGTTGGGAGACAACCCAATATTTCTCCTTCCTGATTAGTAATAAATAACCCACCTACCTTCTGTTTGGATGTGGTTTTGTGTTTTAATTAGTGTTTTTGCCAAGTTAGACCTATTGGATCTTCTTGGATGATAGTTATTTGATCTTGCTGTAATTTCCAGAAACTTTGTGTTCAGTGCCCGAATTATTAAAAATCATCAGAACGTGATAAAATACTGATTCCAATTGCTTCTGATCAATAAACAAATTTCCTAGGTCTTCTAATTTTGGTAGAAATTTTTGGGTTCCATAAGTTTGCGTTAGTTACAGATTACTACAGACTGTTCTGTTTTTGACAGATTCTGTTTTTCGTGTGTTGTTTGCTTATTTTGATGAATCTATGGTTAGTAAAATATGTTATGATCCATCGAGAAGTTGGAATACAGTAGGTTTAACACCAATATAAATAAAGAATGAGTTCATTACAGTACTTTGAAGTGGTCTTTTGTTTTCTTTCTCTAACGGAGCTCACGAGATTTCTATTGAGTTTTGTGTTGTGAAGTTTTCAAGTTTTGGGTGAATTCTTTTGATGGATTAGGGAACAAGGAGTGGCAAGAGCCTAAGCTTGGGGATTCCCATGGCGCCCCCAAGATAATCCAAGGACACCAAAAAGTCAAATCTTGGGGATGCCCCGGAAGGCATCCCCTCTTTCATCCACTTCCATCGGTAATTTACTTGGAGCTATATTTTTATTCACCAACATGATATGTGTTTTTCTTGGAGCGTCTTGCATTATTTGTGTCTTTGTTTGTTAGTGTGCCACAATCATCCTTGATGTACACACCTTTTGAGAGAGCCATACATGAATTGGAATTTGATAGAATACTCTATGTGCTTCACATATATCTTTTGAGCTATGTAGTTTTGCTCTATGTGCTTCACTTATATCTTTTGAGCGTTATAATTTTTCTCTATGTGCTTTACTTAGATATTTTAGAGAACGGTGGTGGTTTGTTTTAAAGAAACTATTGATCTCTCATGCTTCACTTAAATTATTTTGAGAGTCTTAATAGCATGGTAATTTGCTTAATAATAACATGCTTGGTGTTCAAGATTTGTGAAATTTTCTTTTGAGTGCGTTGAATACTAAGAGAAGATTGAAGCATGATAATTGTTTTGAGATATGGAGGTGATAATATTAGAGCCATGCTAGTTTAGTAGTTGTGAATTTGAAGAATACTTGTGTTAAAGTTGGTGATTCCCGTAGCATGCACGTATGGTGAACCGTTATGTGATGAAGTTGGAGCATGATTTATTTATTGATTGTCTTCCTTATGAGTGGCGGTCGGGGATGAGTGATGGTCTTTTCCTACCAATCTATCCCCCTAGGAGCATGCGCGTAATACTTTGCTTTGATAACTTCTAGATTTTTGCAATAAGTATATGAGTTCTTTATGACTAATGTTGAGTCCATGGATTATACGCACTTTTTCCCATCCTTCCACCATTGCTAGCCTCTCTAATACCGCACACCTTTCGCCGGTATCATACACCCACCATATACCTTCCTCAAAACAGCCACCATACCTACCTATCATGGCATTTCCATAGCCATTCCGAGATATATTGCCATGCGACTTTCCACCGTTCCGTTTATTATGACACGCTCCATCATTGTCATATTGCTAGCATGATCATGTAGTTGACATCGTATTTGTGGCAAAGCCACCATTCATAATTCTTTCATAAATGTCACTCTTGATTCATTGCATATCCCGGTACACCGCCGGAGGCATTCATATAGAGTCATATTTGTTCTAAGTATCGAGTTGTAATTGATGAGTTGTAAGAAAAATAAAAGTGTGATGATCATCATTTTTTAGAGCATTGTCTCGAGTGAGGAAAGAATGATGGAGACTATGATTCCCCCATAAGTCGGGATGAGAGTCCGGGCGAAAAATAAAAAAAAAGAAAAAAAAGAGGCCATAAAAAAAGAGAAAAGGCCCAAATAAAAAAATGAGAGAAAAAGAGAGAAGGGACAATGTTACTATCCTTTTACCACACTTGTGCTCCAAAGTAGCACCATGATCTTCATGATAGAGAGTCTCTCGTTATGTCACTTTCATATACTAGCGGGAATTTTTTATTATAGAACTTGGCTTGTATATTCCAATGATGGGCTTCCTCAAAATGCCCTAGGTCTTCGTGAGCAAGCGAGTTGGATGCACACCCACTTAGTTTCTTTTGATGACCTTTCATATACTTATAGCTCTAGTGCATCCGTTGCATGGCAATCCCTACTCACTCACATTAATATCTATTGATGGGCATCTCCATAGCCCGTTGATACGCCTAGTTGATGTGAGACTATCTTCCCCTCTTTTTGTCTTCTCCACAACCACCATTCTATTCCACCTATAAGTGTTATATCCATGGCTCACGCTCATGTATTGCGTGAAGATCGAAAAAGTTTTGAAAAAGTTAGAGTATGAAACAATTGCTTGCCTTGTCATCGGGGTTGTGCATGATTTAAATACTTTGTGTGGTGAAGATAGAGCATAGCCAGACTATATGATTTTGTAGGGATAACTTTCTTTGGCCATGTTATTTTGAGAAGACATAATTGCTTTATTAGTATGCTTGAAGTATTATTATTCTTTATGACAACATGAACTTTTGTCTTGAATCTTTCGAGTCTGAATATTCATACCACAATTAAGAAATTTTGCATTGAAATTATGCCAAGTAGCACTCCGCATCAAAAATTCTCTTTTTATCATTTACCTACTCGAGGACGAGCAGGAATTAAGCTTGGGGATGCCTGATACGTCTCCAATGTATCTATAATTTTTTATTGCTCCATGCTATATTATCTACTGTTTTGGGCTATATTGGGCTTTATTTTCCACTTTTATATTATTTTTGGGAATAACCTATTAACCGGAGGCCCAGCCCAGAATTGCTGTTTTTTTGCCTATTTCACTGTTTCGAAGAAAGGGAATATCAAACGGAGTCCAAACAGAAAAATCCTTTTTGGAACGTGATTTTCTCACCGGATAAGACCCAGGAGACTTGGACCCTACGCCAAGGCATCGGAGAGGCGGTCACGAGGGTGGGGGGCGCCCCCCCCCCCCCAGGGCGCGCCCCCCTGCCGCGTGGGACCCTCGAAGCTCCACCGACGTACTTCTTCCTCCTATATATATCCACGTACCCCCAAATGAACAGATGAGGAGCCAAAAACCTAATTCCACCGCCGCAACTTTCTGTATCCACGAGATCCCATCTTGGGGCGTGTTCCGGAGCTCCGCCGGAGAGGGCCGTCATCACGGAGGGCTTCTACATCATCATAGCCTCTTTGATGAAGTGTGAGTAGTTTACCTCAGACCTTCGGGTTCATAGTTAATAGCTAGATGGCTTCTTCTCTCTTTTTGGATCTCAATACAATGTTCTCCCCCTCTCTTGTGGAGATCTATTCGATGTAATCTTCTTCTTTTTGCCGTGTGTTTATTGAGACCGATGAATTGTGGGTTTATGATCAAGTCTATCTATGAACAATATTTGAATCTTCTCTGAATTCTTTTATGTATGATTGGTTATCTTTGCAAGTCTCTTCAAATTATCCGTTTGTTTTGGCCAACTAGATTGGTAGTTCTTGCCATGGGAGAAGTGCTTAGCTTTGGGTTCGATCTTGTGGTGTCCTTTCTGAGTGACAGAAGGGGGAGCAAGGCATGTATTGTATCGTTGCCATCGAGGATAACAAGATGGGGTTTATTTCATATTGCATGAATTTATCTCTCTGCATCATGTCATCTTGCTTAAAGCGTTACTCTGTTTTTAACTTAATACTCTAGATGCATGCTGGATAGCGGTCGATGAGTGGAGTAATAGTAGTAGATGCAGAATCGTTTTGATCTACTTGTCACGGACGTGATGCCTATATACATGATCATGCCTATATATTCTCATAACTATGCTCAATTCTATCAATTGCTCAACAGTAATTTGTTCACCACCGTAGAATACTTATGCTCTTGAGAGAAGCCACCAGTGAAACCTATGGCTCCCGGGTCTATTCTCATCATATCAATCTCCATTACTTTAATCTTTCTTTGCTTTTTACTTTGCCTTTTACATTTTACTTTGCATCTCTATATCAAAAATACCAAAAATATTATCTATCAGATCTCACTTTCGTAAGTGACCGTGAAGGGATTGACAACCCCTAATCGCGTTGGTTGCGTTGAGCTCTTTGTGTTGTGTAGGTACGAGGGACTTGCGCGTGGCCTCCTACTGGATTGATACCTTGGTTCTCAAAAACCGAGGGAAATACTTACGGTACTCTGCTGCATCATCCTTTCCTCTTCGGGGAAATCCAACACAAGCTCAATAGGTAGCAAGAAGAATTTCTGGCGCCGTTGCCGGGGAGTCTACGCAAAAAGTCAACATACCAAGTACCCAACACAATCCCTATCTCCCGCATTACATTAGTAGCCATTTTCCTCTCGTTTTCTGTCAGGACCCCGATTCCAAGCCACATCGATCTAGTCGGTAACACCTCATATCACTTTGCGGCCTCATGCACGGTATCCCACGGGTGTCGCCTTACCATGGCCCGGGACCGTTCGCGCCTTTTGGCTCACGTATATGATAGTGTCGCTAGCATCCATATGACAGAGAACCCGGGCCGACATGGCTAGTCGTGAACCCAAGGCGGCACAGACCTATGGAGACAGGCATACATGAATCAAATCGAGCATGTCGGTCATCAGCGAGTGATTCCGGGCTGTAGCATTGGGCTAACAGGACTCCGGGGAACCCGGGCTGTAGCAGGCTAGGCAGGACTCCGGAAGTCGTCGCGTGACATTTCCCCGAAGGGACAGACATAGGAACGAAGTGAAACACATGCCGGCCAGTCAAGTGTCCTGAACAGTAGTGCTGGGCTAGCAGGACTCCGGTGAACCGGGCTGTAGTGGACTACTATGGCTCGAGGAACACTAGACTACATTTCCCCATAAGAAAGGCTGCCAAGGATAAACAACTAGATTGTCGGATCCCACTCATACCAAGCATTTCAATCATACACACAATATGCCCGATATGAGTACATACAACATGGCATCACAACAAAACTCTACAACTCAAGTACTTTATTTAAAGGCTCCAGAGAGCCATACATAACATGTTCATACAGATAGGGGTCACATGACCCGACACTCAAGTAATACAATCATACAAGCACATGCGAAAGCAACTAGTCTGAGTACAGACACTAGAAAGAAAGAAGGCTTCTCGAAGCCTGTCTATCTACATATGGCCCTCCATGGTCGGGATCACCACCTGGGTGGCTAGTCACTCGTCGACATCAAGGTCTACATAAAACCCATCGGAGGGGGCAGTGTTGTCGTCTGAAAACAATAAATAAGCAAACATGAGTACAAGGTACTCAGCAAGTCTTACATCGGAACCTACTATACATGCTCATTCTCAAGAAGGTGGTGGGGTTATTGTAGCAAGCCAGCTTTGACTCTTGGCTAAGCTATCCTACGGAACTTCTCTAGTAAAATAGTTTTCGCACACGAGTCCACTACTCACCAACACAATACTCCACCGGGAATCCTCCCTCGTCATCCTACGAGAGGGCCATCCTCGGTACTCACACTTATCTTGAGTCTTTTAGTAGTATCCATTAACTTGTCTATGAACTGTATAGGCAACCAAGTAGTCCTTTCCCGCGGATGCGGCTATTCGAATAGTTTTATACCCTGCAGGGGTGTACTTCCTCATACACGCTTTCACCACTTACCGCCATTTACACGACATGTACTCGGCAACCTTCAAGCGGAAGCCCAGCGAGGGTGTTGGCCACGGCCTACCTAAACACTTAAGTCTATAGTCCAGGTTTATCGCCTATCCAGGTTCCATCCGCAGGGAGTCCAGCTGAGGTTTCCACATACGGCCCTGAACGATGTGAACAGGGTCCCGAGACGCCAAACAGGCGCCCGGCATACCCGGCCACGGTGTATCTACCGCAACATAGCCCACCCCTAGGGTCAGCGCTACGCACGGCCGCCAACACATAACCTACAAACACCGTAAACTATTTGCAACTCCTGGACAGAGTACTAGGGTGATTAAGAAGCCGAGAGGGTCCATTGGTTTCGGGCCCAATGTACGGTAGTAACTGCATCTTAAATCACACATACAGATCTCAGTTCTTATGGTCGGCCTCAATGAAACAACCCACCATGTACTCCTACATGGCCTCTCATCGATACCTTTACCAAAACATGTTCAATACATTCCTCATATTATCGACATAATCATATCACTCTAGCCCATCACCCGGATGAAGCAGACCTGACACAACTCTAAGCATAGAAGGCATAGCAAGGTAGGAATCACATACATGGCTCAATCTGTTGGGGAACGTAGTAATTTCAAAAATTTCCTACGCACACACAAGATCATGGTGATGCATAGCAACGAGAGGGGAGAGTGTGATCTACGTACCCTTGTAGATCGACAACGGAAGCGTTTGGTTGATGTAGTCGTACGTCTTCACGGCCCGACCGATCAAGCACCGAAACTACGGCACCTCCGAGTTCTAGCACACGTTCAGCTCGATGATGATCCCCGCAATCCGATCCAGCAAAGTGTCGGGGAAGAGTTCCGTCAGCACGACGGCGTGGTGACGATCTTGATGTACTACTGTCGCAGGGCTTCGCCTAAGCACCGCTACAATATTATCGAGGACTATGGTGGAGGAGGGCACCGCACACGGCTAAGAATATGATCACGTGGATCAAATTGTGTCTCTAAGGGGTGCCCCTGCCTCCGTATATAAAGGTTCAAAGGGGGGGTGCGGCCGGCATAGAGGTGGCGCGCCAGGAGGAGTCCTACTCCTTCCGGGAGTAGGATTCCCCCCCTTTCCTAGTTGGAATAGGATTCGCGGAGGGGGGAAAAGAGGAAGGGGGGCCGCCCCCTCTCCTTGTCCTATTCGGACCAAGGGAGGGGAGGGGCACGCGGTCCATCTCTAGTTGCCTCTTCTCTTTTCCACTAAGGCCCACTAAGGCCAATATATCTCCCGGGGGGGTCCGGTAACCTCCCGGTACTCCGGAAAAATCCTGATTTCACACGGAACACTTCTGATATCCAAATATAGGCTTCCAATATATCAATCTTTATGTCTCGACCATTTCAAGACTCCTCGTCATGTCCGTGATCACATCCGGGACTCCGAACGACCTTCGATACATCAAAACGTATAAACTCATAATATAACTGTCATCGAAACCTTAAGCGTGTGGACCCTACGGGTTCGAGAACAATGTAGACATGACCGAGACACGTCTCCGGTCAATAACCAATAGCGGGACCTGGATGCCCATATTGGTTCCCACATATTCTACGAAGATCTTTTATCAGTCAGACCGCATAACAACATACGTTGTTCCCTTTGTCATCGGTATGTTACTTGCCCAAGATTTGATCGTCGGTATCTAATACCTAGTTCAATCTCGTTACCGGCAAGTCTCTTTACTCGTTCTGTAATACATTATCCCGCAACTAACTCATTAGTTGCAATGCTTGCAAGGCTTAAGTGATGTGTATTACCAAGAGGGCCCAGAGATACCTCTCCGACGATCAGAGTGACAAATCATAATCTCGAAATACGTCAACCCAACATGTACCTTTGGAGACACCTGTAGAGCACCTTTATAATCACCCAGTTACGTTGTGACGTTTGGTAGCACACAAAGTGTTCCTCCGGCACACGGGAGTTACATAATCATAGGAACATGTATAAGTCATGAAGAAAGCAATAGCAACATACTAAAGGATCGAGTGCTAAGCTAATGGAATGGGTCATGTCAATCAGATCATTCACCTAATGATGTGATTCCATTAATGAAATAACAACTCTTTTTCCATGGTTAGGAAACATAACCATCTTTGATTAACGAGCTAGTCAAGTAGAGGCATACTAGTGACACTCTATTTGTCTATGTATTCACACATGTATTATGTTTTCGGTTAATACAATTCTAGCATGAATAATAAATGTTTATCATGATATAAGGAAATAAATAATAACTTTATTATTGCCTCTAAGGCATATTTCCTTCACAATCAACTCCTACACATGCTAGTGGGTTTCATCTAGTTACTGTGGCAATGACAGGTCATGCAGAGGATAAGGGTTCAACTACTGTAGCACACAGCAGTTTGAATCGCGATGTCTTAATGCAATAAACAAGAGCAGAAGCGAGAACATGTGTTGTATTGGAATGATCAATGGTTGTTTGCCTGATGGAGTGGTAGTGGGATACTGCCCTTTAGTTGGATACTCGTGAATATCCTCGGAGGCAGAACCTACCACGAAGAACACATCGGAACACAATCAACACATGACGATATGCAACAATATGATGCATGCTATGACATGGCAATATGAATATGCCTTGGTCTAATGCAAGCTAAAACAGAAACGAATGAACTCATTTGAATCAAAGATTCAAATACTAGCTCATTAAACATGGCCTTATTAGTGCATTACCTTATTCTGCTTAAACAGCAAGGTAAACTTGTTTTGTCATGCATGAAACCATTACAGATGGATAGATTGAATTTTCTGATAATTTTTCATATATAAATTATTTCATTTGGAGTTACGGTTTAATTTCTATGATTTTTAGAAGTTTTAAACATTTTCGGGAATTTCCTGAATAAAAATAAATCCAGAATGCATTACTGCGTCAGCATTGCGTCATGCTGACCTCAGCAGGTCAACAGACCCGGTCCAGGTCAAACCTGACCAGTGGGTCCCGCGTGTCAGTGTCATTAGTCTAACTAGTTTTTAGTTAGTCCTAATCCTACTAAATTAGCAGGCGGGTCCCATTTGTCATTGACCCAGAGAGGTCAAACTGGGCCCACCCGGGGGTTAACTCAGTCAGCGGGGTCAAACCCCTGGTCGGCAGGTCAAACCCGCCGGCGACTCCACGCCGGCGAGGCCCGAGACGGCGGCGTGGCTCGGAAAACGCCCACAGGGCACGAGCGAGGCCGTTCTTGGGCTCGTTGGAGAGCTCTTGCAGGCGCGCATCTAGTGGTGGTAGAGGCCGGGCCTATGGTGGCCAGAGACAACGACGACGAGCTCCTAGGCGGCGGCCGGAGTTCGGCCATGTGCGGGGTTTGGGCTGCGGTGTGCAAACGCGGAAACTGAGGCGCTAGCGAGGCACTACGCGATGCGGCAAGCATGTTGCGTAGCACGGGATGACCAAATGGTCGCCAGATCGACGCCGGCGACAAGCTCGAGCGGAGACGGGCTTCGGCCATGGTGGAACTATGTCCTAGAGGGTGCAAACGCGTGGGAAAGAAGAGGGGGAAAGCGGCAGAGCTCACAGGGAGGTCGATGAGCAGATCAGTGGGCTCGGGGGCGAGCGGAGTGAGGCGAATCGATGAACGGCGTCCCGCGGGTACCGAGGTTGAAGACGGCCCGATGGCGGCGATGCAGGGCCTCCGGCGAAGCGTGGCTCAGTGGGGAGGGAGAGGGCGTCGCGGCGGAGCTTCTGGACATGTCAGAGAGGCGAGGGGGTGGCTCTGGTGGCAACTACGGCGAACGGCGGCGAGGGTCGCGCTCAGCCATTGCGGGAGAGGGTGAGAGAGACGAGGGGAAGAGTGAGGGAGGATGAGAGGGGGACGTGGGGGTCGGCGTGGCATCCCTGGACGTCTCCAGGATGTCGGCAGAAGCAGGAGGTGGCCGGCGCGTGGCCGGCGCACGGCGAGCACGCGCCCCTACCTTCTGGCGCGAGGACGACGACGACTGGCAAGCCAGTCGGCTGGGCCGAGCCAGGTGGGCTGGGCCAGCACAGGTAAGGCCCAGGTAGTTTCTCTCTCTCTCTCTTTTTCTGTTTTTTTTACTTTTTCTATTTAACTGCAACTGTTGAGCTTTATTAAAAATACTAAAACGTTTCCAAAAATCCTGAAAATTGTGGGCTCTGTTTAGAATATATCCAACAGCAAACATTTATTTCCAGAATTATTTGAGCATTTAAATTATTTTATAGCATTTAAATGCCCAAACTCAAATACTTATGATTTAATTCAATGACCTCCTATTGACCTAGAAAATTGTGCACCAATTTTGCCAGAGGTTCTAACCCAAGACAAAGAGAGTGAACTTTTTAGAAGGGCATTTCAGGTTCATTGAAAATAATTTTTAGTAAACCCTAGTTGTTTCCAGGGGGGCTGGGGGTTCTGGCTTCCCCATTTCAAATTTAGGAGGAAATTAAACATGATGCACACTCTAATGCTTAAACTAAACTAGGGTGTGACAACTCACCCCCACCCAAAAGAATCTCGTCCCGAGATTTAGGATCCTCCGGGAAGAAGGTGGGGTACTCGACTCGAAGACGATCCTCCCTTTCCCAAGTGGCTTCTTTCTCGGAATGGTGTGACCATTGAACCTTGAGAAACTTGATATTATGATGTCGAGTGGTACGCTCGGCTTGATCAAGGATACGAACAGGATATTCCCGATAGGAGAGGTTATCTTGTAGATCAAGCGTTTCGTGGTCCACTCCATGGATAGGATCCGCGAAACAACGCCTGAGTTGTGAAACGTGGAAGACATCGTGAACTCTGGAAAGATGCGAAGGTAGTTCCAATTGGTAGGCAACTTCTCCTCGTTTGGCAAGGATGCGAAAAGGGTCCAATGTAATGAGGAGCCAATTTGCCTTTGATACCGAAACGATGGGTTCCCTTTAACGGAGTAACCCGAAGGTAAGCCTTCTCATCATCTTCATAAGTCATAGGCTTATGTTTACGATCATATTGACTCTTTTGACGAGATTGGGCTGTTTTCAATTTCTCACGAATAACGCGAACCTGCTCTTTTGCTTCCTGAATCATATCCGGGCCAAAGAGTTGGCTTTCCCCGGTTTCTGACCAGTTAAGAGGCATTCGACATTTTCGTCCATAGAGAACTTCGAAAGGAGCTTTGCCCAAGCTAGCTTGATAACTATTGTTATAAGCAAACTCCGCGAATGGGAGGCATTTCTCCCAACCCATTCCAAACGAGATAACAGAAGCTCGGAGCATATCTTCCAGAATTTGATTGACTCGCTCTACTTGACCACTTGATTGAGGATGGAAGGCGGTGCTAAAAGAGAGAGAGTCCCCATAGCATTTTGGAAACTTTCCCAAAATCGAGAGGTGAAGAGACTCCCACGGTCTGAGTTAATTTCCAATGGGACACCATGAAGAGACACTATTTGGGAGATGTATAGTTCGGCTAGCTGGCTAGCGGTGATACTCTCACGAACAGGTAGGAAATGGGCTACTTTGGAAAGTTGGTGGATCACGACGAAGATGGCATTATTCCCTCTCTTGGTCCTGGGAAACCCAGTGATGAAATCCATACTGATTTTATCCCATTTCCATTCAGGAATAGCCAAAGGTTGAAGGGTGCCAGCAGGCCGTTGATGCTCTGCTTTAACACGATGACAAACGTCACAATTAGCAATGTATTGAGCGATTTCTCTCTTCATCCTAGTCCACCAAAACCTCTGGCGTAGGTCTTGATACATTTTAGTACTACCGGGATGAATGGTGAGAGGGGATTCATGAGCTTCCTTAAGGATCAGCCGCCTCAGGTTTCGTGCCTTTGGAACCACTAAGCGATTTTCAAAGTATACGACTCCTTCATCATCAATGGAGAACAATTCGCGACTCCTTTCTTAATGTTTCTCTTAATACAGGAGATTCCCGGATCTACCTTCCGTTCCTTGATGATCTGATCCGTAAGGGTAGGTTTCGCCACCAGGGTAGATAGGAATCCTCGAGGAACAATTTGAGATTAAGCTTACGAAATTCCTCATGGAGAATTGGTTGACTTTGTTGTAACATCAGGTTGTTACAATAGGATTTACGACTTAGTGCATCAGCCATGACATTGGCTTTGCACGGGGTGTAAGTTATTCCTAAGTCGTAATCCGAGATCAACTCAACCCAATGTCTTTGCCTGAGATTCAAATCTGGTTGGGTGAAGATATATTTCAAACTTTGGTGATCGGTGAAGATCTTGCAACGATTACCGAGGAGGTAATGTCTCCAAGTTTTAAGTGCATGGACTACAGCTGCCAGCTCTAGATCATGTGTGGGATAATTTTCCTCATGTGGATGTAATTGTCGTGAAGCATAGGCAATTACCTGATGATCTTGCATGAGTATGCAACCTAGTCCTTGTCGCGAGGCATCGCAATAGATAATAAAGTCCTTGGAGAAATCTGGTGGTACCAGTACGAGAGCAGATGCCAGGCGTCTTTTCAGTTCCTGAAAGCTGAACTCACACTGTGGAGTCCACTCGAACTTTTTATCTTTCTTGAGGAGTTTAGTTAGAGGTTTAGCAACCTTGGAGAAATTCTCGACGAAGCGGCGGCAATAGCTCGCTAAGCCAAGGAAGCTCTGAACTTGCTTAACCGTCTCAGGTGGAGTCCAATCAAGGACGGCTTGAACTCGCTCGGGATTGACAGCAATACCCTTACCAGAGATTACATGGCCTAGATAGGTCACTTCTGGCAACCAAAATTCACACTTGGAGAATTTGGCATAAAGGCGATGCTCTCGAAGTTTCATCAATACCACCCTTAGATGTTCGGCATGTTCCTCTTCATTCTTGGAGTAGATGAGTATGTCATCGAGGTATACTACGACGAATTTATCCAAGTACTCCATGAAGACCGAGTTCATTAACCGAGAGAAGGTAGCTGGGGCATTGGTTAAACCGAAGGACATGACGGTGTACTCTTATTGTCCATAATGAGTAACAAAGGCTGTTTTGGGAATGTCCCCGTTTCTGATTTTGATTTGATGGTAGCCCAACCTCAAATCCATCTTGGAGAAGATTGAGGATCCAGCGAGCTGATCATACAGATCGTTGATCCTGGGAAGCGGGTATTTGTTCTTGATGGTGACCAAGTTGACAGGTTGGTAATACACAACCATTCGATCCGTTCCATCCTTCTTCTTAACGAAGAGGACGGGGCAAGCCCAAGGAGAGGAACTAGGATGGATGAAACCCTTTTTCAAGGACTCATCGAGTTGGTTCTTAAGCTCGGCTTGTTCTAAGGGTGCCATCTTGTAGGGTCTTCTAGAAATTGGAATGGTTCCCGGAACAAGGTCTATCACAAACTCGACATCCCTGTCAGGTGGAACACCTGGCAATTCTTCTGGAAAGACATCCGAAAAATCTCAGACTACCGGAACATCCTCAAGGTCTGGAAGGGGGTTGGCATTTAGGGAGTAAAGTTGGCGCTTGGCCACTCGAGTTAAGACATTGACTGTCTTGCCCGATGGGTGAGTAAGTTGAACGGTTCTAGTGGCACAACCGATCTTAGCATAATGAGCTGACATCCAGTCCATACCCAAGATGATGTTTATGTCCGAGGACTTGAGAGCTATTAAGGATGCAAGGAAGACAAGTCTATCGACAAGAATTTCGTTCCCATGGCTTACTCTAGAAGTTTGCCATCTAGAGCTAGGGGTTTGAATTTCCATGGTAGAGGGCATGTCACAGAATGTCGTGTTGTGCAATCGAGCATAGTTCTCGGATATGAATGAATGAGATGCTCCAGTATCAAAAAGAACAGATGCCGGATGGCAGTTAACAAGGAGCGTACCAAGGACGATGTTGGGATCCTCATGAGCCTCCTCGGCTGAAACATAGTTGACATGGCCACGTGCAGTGGTGGCCGGCTTGGCGTAGAATGTTTTTCCCGCGGGCTTACCACGGCCACGGACTTTCCAGTTTGATTGGGGTTGTTGTTCTGGGGACACTCTCGGCTATAGTGACCCGGCTCTCCACACTTAAAGCATGTCACCACATTGGGGCGTGGAGCAGCATTAGCAGTGGGGCCACCATAGGGCTTGGGCGGTGCAAATTGCTGGTTGGGACGAGGCGCCTGAAAGGATGGCCTCGGAATGAACCTAGGTGGCAATGCCGTGCTTGGGATCCACACCCGACGCTTCTGAGCTCCAGAGCCGGATGAAGAGCCAAAATCACGGGAGTTCTTGCGTGAAGCGTCATAATCAGTCTGGCTTGTCTTAGCGCTGATGGCTTTATTGACCAACTTTTGAAAGGATGTGCACTCGTGCAGACGGAGATCGCAGCGAAGCTCAGTGCTAAGTCCCTTGCGAAACCTTGCCTGCTTCTTAGCGTCGGTAGACACCTCTTCGGGAGCATATCGTGCCAGATTCCCAAATTCACGAGTATAAGCATCCACAACCAGTCTTCCTTGGGTGAAGTTGCAGAACTCCTCCCTCTTGCGATCCATGAGACCTTCCGGAATGTGATGCTCACGGAAAGCCTCACTGAATTCAGCCCAAGTAGTGATTTGGCCGACCGGGCGCATAGCTTCGAAGTTTTCCCACCAAAGGCTAGCAGGGACTTCGAGGTGATAGGCAGCATAAGTAACCTTGTCAGCTTTGGCTACGTTGGCAGAACGTAGCTTGTGGGTGATGATGCGAAGCCAGTCATCCGCGTCGAGGGGCTCGACGGAATGGTTAAACTTAATTTGGTGGGTACAGCTTGATAAAGTCATTAATTGACACCAAGTCATTTCGCGGGTGGCGTGCAGTGTTCTGCTCAATCCGCTCCAGCGGGCGGTTAGTCTCACGCTTGTTTCTTTCCGCCTCCAGCATTACTTCGGCCAGAGAAGGCGGGTGAGGCAGATTTTCACCTCTAGCTACACTGGCTTCCCCTGCTCCGGGGCAGCAGGGTTGCTGCGGGTGTTGACCATCCTAGGAGAAAACAAGACAACGGTTTAGACAATGATGGCTCAAACTTAGCAAGGAAGTGCAGAATGTAATGGATAACACGGAATGCAGAGATGTTCATCTGTATGTCATGGTAATATAAAACTGCCATATATATACCAACGGTCATACACATCATACATAGTTTAGTACAATCCCAGGCTACAGTACAACTATGATGAAAGACGTTACATCTCATCGGAGGTATTCCAAGCTCCTATACATTATTTGTCTACACCTCCGGAATTGATTACACACAAAGTCATATTCCACAAGTCACGCAGGATAGTGGAGATACAACTACTACAATACTAGTGATACTACTACTAACTCAGACAGCTCTGTAGTAGTCCTCATAGAAGTCACCTCCATAGACTGGAAGTTCAACGTGATCATCCAGGAACAGACGGTCCTGAGGAGCCTGTGGACCATAGGGGCTAGGATGAGGTCTTGGACCAACAAACGGTGGCCTGCGGGGACCACGGGGTGGGGTGATGCCTCCCACATCACGCCAATCCACCATGTCTAGCAAAGCAGATCTCACAGGATACAGATCCCTTGTATCCATACATCCATCTTGCACCGTAGGTGCAAACCGAGTCAATGTAGCCCAATGATCAGCACGGGTATTGAAAAGCTCCAGCCTCAAGGCCCGATTCTCTCGGTCCTTATCTTCGAGCATCTCGGTAGTGGTACGAGTTAATGAGTCCTCCTGAGTGGAGTCAGCATAGATAGCCTGAAGATACCCTTGCGCTCCCGGAAGTGAAGCTGGCATGTAACGGAAGTCGGTGTTCCGAAGCAGGCCAGTCCGGACTCGCATGATGGTCATCATGGAATAGGCAGCATCCTGCACAGCCATCTCAACAGTAACCCCGAGTCCATTGGAACAATGAAGGGGCTCGGTAGATCCAGGATAAGAAGGAAATATCCTGATGGTGCAGAAATATTGGCTTTGATTAAAGTCTCGGAATTGCTCTTCGACGGTGTATTCGGGATACCAACGGTAACCCGTCTCGATCATTACCCGTACTAACATAGCAGTATGACCGGGCACATCGAGGCACCGGGTCGGGCGAACCACTTGGTTTTGAGCACGGTTGGCCATCTGAAAGCACAACCACAATGCAAAGACATTAGAATTTCTAGGGTAAATTGGACAGCATAACAGCTGTAAATGCTCAGAAAAAGATTTGAGACATCCACAACAGTTTGCAATACCACTCAACAACATCATATCAAGGTTCTGATCCAATTAGCAACATACTAAAATAGTAGAAACTGAACTGGGGCATGTAACAAAAATCCTATAAGCTACTACGAATTAGTAACACGTGAACCTGATAGAAGAAGAGAGCCTAGTCCTTAGCCCATGTTGAAAGAGAAGAGAATGACTCAGATCAGAGACATAGGGTAAAGGAGTAAAAGAGCCTTACGTTCCCTTCCATAATCAATTCCCCTACATATAACTAAAGCATTTCTAGACTCGACATCGACCAGTTTGGCTCAACGAACCTACAGGCAGTCCGGCTCTGATGCCAACGCTGTCAGGACCCCGATTCCAAGCCACATCGATCTAGCCGGTAACACCTCATATCACTTTGCGGCCTCACGCACGGTATCCCACGGGTGTCGCCTTACCATGGCCCGGGACCGTTTGCGCCTTTTGGCTCACGTATATGATAGTGTCGCTAGCATCCATATGACAGAGAACCCGGGCCGACATGGCTAGTTGTGAACCCAAGGCGGCACAGACCTATGGAGACAGGCATACATGAATCACATCGAGCATGTCGGTCATCAGCGAGTGATTCCGGGCTGTAGCACTGGGCTAACAGGACTCCGGGGAACCCGGGCTGTAGCAGGCTAGGCAGGACTCCGGAAGTCACCGCGTGACATTTCCCCGAAGGGACAGACATAGGAACGAAGTGAAACACATGCCGGCCAGCCAAGTGTCCTGAACAGTAGTGCTGGGCTAGCAGGACTCCGGTGAACCGGGCTGTAGCGGACTACTATGGCTCGAGTGACACTAGACTACATTTCCCCATAAGTAAGGCTGCCAAGGATAAACAACTAGATTGTCGGATCCCACTCATACCAAGCATTTCAATCATACACACAATATGCCCGATATGAGTACATACAACATGGCATCACAACAAAACTCTACAACTCAAGTACTTTATTTAAAGGCTCCAGAGAGCCATACATAACATATTCATACAGATAGGGGTCACATGACCCGACACTCAAGTCATACAATCATACAAGCACATGCGGAAGCAACTAGTCTGAGTACAGACACAAGAAAGAAAGAAGGCTTCTCGAGGCCTGTTTATCTACATAGGGCCCTCCATGGCCGGGATCACCACCTGGGTGGATAGTCACTCGTTGACATCAAGGTCTACATAAAACCCATCGGAGGGGGCAGTGTTGTCGTCTAAAAATAATAAATAAGCAAACATGAGTACAAGGTACTCAGCAAGTCTTACATCAGAACCTACTATACATGCTCATTCTCAAGAAGGTGGTGGGGTTATTGCAGCAAGCCAGCTTTGACTCTTGGCTAAGCTATCCTACGGAACTTCTCTAGTAAAATAGTTTTCGCACACGAGTCCACTACTCACCAACCCAATACTCCACCGGGGATCCTCCCTCATCATCCTACGAGAGGGCCGTCCTCGGTACTCACACTTATCTTGAGTCTTTTAGTAGTATCCGTTAACTTGTCTATGAACTGTATAGGCAACCAAGTAGTCCTTTACCGTGGACGCGGCTATTCGAATAGTTTTATACCATGCAGGGGTGTACTTCATCATACACGCTTTCACCACTTACCGCCGTTTACACGACATGTACTCGGCAACCTTCAAGCAGAAGCCCAGCGAGGGTGTCGGCCACGGCCTACCTAAACACTTAAGTCTCTAGTCCAGGTTTATCGCCTATCCAGGTTCCATCCACAGGGAGTCCGGCCAAGGTTTCCACATACGGCCCCGAACGATGTGAACAGGGTCCCGAGACGCCAAACGGGCGCCCGGCATACCCGGGCACGGTGTATCTACCGCAACATAGCCCACCCCTAGGGTCTGCGCTACGCACGGCCGCCGACACATAACCTACAAACACCAGAAACTATTTGCAACTCCTAGACAGAGTACTAGGGTGATTAAGAAGCCAAGAGGGTCCATTGGTTTCGGGCCCAATGTACGGTAGTAACTGCATCTTAAATCACACATACAGATCTCAGTTCTTATGGACGGCCTCAATGAAACAACCCACCATGTACTCCTACATGGCCTCTCATCGATACCTTTACCAAAACATGTTCAACACATTCCTCATATTATCGACATAATCATATCACTCTAGCCCATCACCCAGATGAACCAGACTTGACACAACTCTAAGCATAGCAGGCATAGCAAGGTAGGAATCACATACATGGCTCAATCAACTCCTACACATGCTAGTGGGTTTCATCTAGTTACTGTGGCAATGACAGGTCATGCAGAGGATAAGGGTTCAACTACCGCAGCACACAGTAGTTTGAATCGCGATGTCTTAATGCAGTAAACAAGAGCAGAAGGGAGAACATGGGTTGTATCGGAATGATCAATGGTTGCTTGCCTGATGGAGTGGTAGTGGGATACTGCCCTTCAGTTGGATACTCGTGAATATCCTCGGAGGCAGAACCTACCACGAAGAACACATCGGAACACAATCAACACATGACGATACGCAACAATATGATGCATGCTATGACATGGCAATATGAATGTGTCTTGGCCTAATGCAAGCTAAAATAGAAAGGAATGAACTCATTTGAATCAAAGATTCAAATACTAGCTCATTAAACATGGCCTTGTTAGTCCATTACCTTATTCTGCTTAAACAGCAAGTTAAACTTGTTTTGTCATGCATGAAACCATTACAGATGGATAATTTGAATTTTTCTGATAATTTTTCATATACAAATTATTTCATTTGGAGTAATGGTTGAATTTCTATTATTTTTAGAAGTTTTAAACATTTTCTGGAATTTCCTGAATAAAAATAAATCCAGAAAATGCATTACTGCGTCAGAATTGCGTCATGCTAACCTCAGCAGGTCAACAGACCCGGTCCAGGTCAAACCTGACCAGTGGGTCCCGCGTGTCAGTGTCATTAGTCTAACTAGTTTTTAGTTAGTCCTAATCCTACTTAATTAGCAGGCGGGTCCCATTTGTCATTGACCCAGAGGGGTCAAACTGGGCCCACCTGGGGGTTAACTCGGTCAGCGGGGTCAAACCCCTGGTCGGCAGGTCAAACCCGCCGGTGATTCGACGCCGGCGAGGCCCGAGACGGTGGCTCGGCTCGGAAAACGCCCACAGGGCACGGGCGAGGCCGTTCTTGGGCTCGTTGGAGAGCTCTTGCAGGCGCGCATCTAGTGGTGGTGGAGGCCGAGCCTATGGTGGCCGCAGACAACGACGGCGAGCTCCAAGGCGGCGGCCGGAGTTCGGCCATGTGCGGGGTTTGGGCTGCGGCGTGCAAACGCGGAAACTGAGGCGCTAGCGAGGCACTACGCGACGCGGCAAGCATGTTGCATAGCACGGGATGACCAAATGGTCACCATATTGATGCCGGCGACAAGCTCGAGCGGAGACGAGCTTCGGCCATGGTGGAACTATGGCCTAGAGGGTGCAAACGCGTGGGAAAGAAGAGGGGGAAAGCGGCGGAGCTCACAGGGAGGTCGATGAGCAGATCAGTGGGCTCGGGGGCGACCGGAGCGAGGCGAATCGATGAACGGCGTCCGGCGGGTACCGAGGTTGAAGACAGCCCGATGGCGGCGATGCAGGGCCTCCGGCGAAGCGTGGCTCGGTGGGGAGGGCGAGGGTGTCGCGGCGGAGCTTCTGGACATGTCAGAGAGGCGAGGGGGTGGCTCTGGTGGCAACTACGGCGAACGGCGGCGAGGGTCGCGCTCGGCCATCGTGGGAGAGGGTGAGGGAGACGAGGGGGAGAGTGAGGGAGGATGAGAGGGGGACGTGGGGGTCGGCGTGGCATCCCTGGACGTCTCCAGGACGTCGGCAGAAGCAGGAGGTGGCCGGCGCGTGGCCGGCGCGCGGCGAGCACGCGCCCCTGCCTTCTGGCGCGAGGAGGACGACGACTGGCAAGCCAGTCGGCTGGGCCGAGCCAGGTGGGCTGGGCCAGCACAGGTAAGGCCCAGGTAGTTTCCCTCTCTCTCTTTTTTCTGTTTTGTTTTACTTTTTCTATTTAACTGCAACTGTTGAGCTTTATTAAAAATACTAAAACGTTTCCAAAAATCCTGAAAATAATTGTGGGCTCTGTTTAGAATATATCCAACAGCAAACATTTATTTCCAAAATTATTTGAGCGTTTAAATTATTTTATAGCATTTAAATGCCCAAACTCAAATACTTATGATTTAATTCAATGACCTTCTGTTGACCTAGAAAATTGTGCACCAATTTTGCCAGAGGTTCTAACCCAAGACAAAGAGAGTGAACTTTTTAGAAGTGCATTTCAGGTTCATTGAAAATAATTTTAGTAAACCCTAGTTGTTGCCAGGGGGGCTGGGGGTTCTGTCTTCCCCGTTTCAAATTTAGGAGGAAATTAAACATGATGCACACTCTAATGCTTGAACTAAACTAGGGTGTGACAACTCACCCCCACTCAAATGAATCTCGTCCCGAAATTTAGGATCCTCCGGGAAGAAGGTGGGGTACTCGAGTCGAAGACGATCCTCCCTTTCCCAAGTGGCTTCTTTCTCGGAATGGTGTGACCATTGAACCTTGAGAAACTTGATATTACGACGTCGAGTGGTACGCTCGGCTTGATCAAGGATACGAACGGGATATTCCCGATAGGAGAAGTTATCTTGTAGATCAAGCGTTTCGTGGTCCACTCCACGGATAGGATCCGCGAAGCAACGCGTGAGTTGTGAAACGTGGAAGACATCGTGAACTCTGGAAAGATGCGGAGGTAGTTCCAATTGGTAGGCAACTTCTCCTCGTTTGGCAAGGATGCGAAAGGGTCCAATGTAATGAGGAGCCAATTTGCCTTTGATACCGAAACGATGTGTTCCCTTTAACGGAGTAACCCGAAGGTAAGCCTTCTCGTCGACTTCATAAGTCATAGGCTTATGTTTACGATCATATTGACTCTTTTGACGAGATTGGGATGTTTTTAATTTCTCACGAATAACGCGAACCTGCTCTTCTGCTTCCTGAATCACATCCGGGCCAAAGAGTTGTCTTTCCCTGGTTTCTGACCAGTTAAGAGGCGTTCGACATTTTCGTCCATAGAGAACTTCGAAAGGAGCTTTGCCCAAGCTAGCTTGATAACTATAGTTATAAGCAAACTCCGTGAATGGGAGGCATTTCTCCCAACCCATTCCAAACGAGATAACAGAAGCTCAGAGCATATCTTCCAGAATTTGATTGACTCGCTCTACTTGACCACTTGATTGAGGATGGAAGGCGGTGCTAAAAGAGAGATGAGTCCCCATAGCATTTTGGAAACTTTGCCAAAATCGAGAGGTGAAGAGACTCCCATGGTCTGAGTTAATTTCCAATGGGACACCATGAAGAGACACTATTCGGGAGATGTATAGTTCGGCTAGCTGGCTAGCGGTGATACTCTCACGAACAGGTAGGAAATGGGCTACTTCGGAAAGTCGGTCGATCACGACGAAGATGGCATTATTCCCTCTCTTGGTCCTGGGAAACCCAGTGATGAAATCCATACTGATTTTATCCCATTTCCATTCAGGAATAGCCAAAGGTTGAAGGGTGCCAGCAGGCCGTTGATGCTCTACTTTAACACGACGACAAACGTCGCAATTAGCAATGTATTGAGCGATTTCTCTCTTCATCCTAGTCCACCAAAACCTCTGGCGTAGGTCTTGATACATTTTAGTACTACCGGGATGAATGGTGAGAGGGGATTCATGAGCTTCCTTAAGGATCAGCCGCCTCAGGTTTCGTGCCTTTGGAACCACTAAGCGATTTCAAAAGTATACGACACCTTGATCATCAATGGAGAAACAATTCGCGACTCCTTTCTTAATGTTTCTCTTAATACGGGAGATTCCCGGATCTACCTTCTGTGCCTTGATGATCTGATCCGTAAGGGTAGGTTTCGCCACCAGGGTAGATAGGAATCCTCGAGGAACAATGTGAAGATTAAGCTTACGAAATTCCTCATGGAGAAGTGGTTGACTATGTTGTAACATCAGGTTGTTACAATAGGATTTACGACTTAGTGCATCAGCCATGACATTGGCTTTGCCCGGGGTGTAAGTTATTCCTAAGTCGTAATCCGAGATCAACTCAACCCAACGTCTTTGCCTGAGATTCAAATCTGGTTGGGTGAAGATATATTTCAAACTTTGGTGATCGGTGAAGATCTCGCAACGATTACCGAGGAGGTAATGTCGCCAAGTTTTAAGTGCATGGACTACAGCTGCCAGCTCTAGATCATGTGTGGGATAATTTTCCTCATGTGGATGTAATTGCCGTGAAGCATAGGCAATTACCTGACGATCTTGCATGAGTATGCAACCTAGTCCTTGTCGCGAGGCGTCGCAATAGATAATAAAGTCCTTGGAGAAATCTGGTGGTACCAGTACGGGAGCAGATGTCAGGCGTCTTTTCAGTTCCTGAAAGCTGAACTCGCACTGTGGAGTCCACTCGAACTTTTTATCTTTCTTGAGGAGTTCAGTTAGAGGTTTAGCAACCTTGGAGAAATTCTCGACGAAGCGGCGGCAATAGCTCGCTAAGCCAAGGAAACTCCAAACTTGCTTAACCGTCTCAGGTGGAGTCCAATCAAGGACGGCTTGAACTCGCTCGGGATTGACAGCAATACCCTTACCAGAGATTACATGGCCTAGATAGGTCACTTCTGGCAACCAAAATTCACACTTGGAGAATTTGGCATAAAGGCGATGCTCTCGAAGTTTCATCAATACCAACCTTAGATGTTCGGCATGTTCCTCTTCATTCTTGGAGTAGATGAGTATGTCATCGAGGTATACTACGACGAATTTATCCAAGTACTCCATGAAGACCGAGTTCATTAACCGAGAGAAGGTAGCTGGGGCATTGGTTAAACCGAAGGGCATGACGGTGTACTTGTATTGGCCATAACGAGTAACAAAGGCTGTTTTGGGAATGTCCCCGTTTCTGATTTTGATTTGATGGTAGCCCAACCTCAAATCCATCTTGGAGAAGACTGAGGATCCAGCGAGCTGATCATACAGATCGTTGATCCTGGGAAGCGGGTATTTGTTCTTGATGGTGACCAAGTTGACAGGTCGGTAATCCACAACCATTCGATCCATTCCATCCTTCTTCTTAATGAAGAGGACAGGGCAAGCCCAAGGAGAGGAACTAGGACGGATGAAACCCTTTTTCAAGGACTCATCGAGTTGGTTCTTAAGCTCGGCTAGTTCTAAGGGTGCCATCTTGTAGGGTCTTCTAGAAATTGGAACGGTTCCCGGAACAAGGTCTATCACAAACTCGACATCCCTATCAGGTGGAACACCTGGCAATTCTTCTGGAAAGACATCCGAAAAATCTCAGACTACCGGAACATCCTCAAGGTCTGGAAGGGGGTTGGCATTTAGGGAGTAAAGTTGGCGCTTGGCCACTCGAGTTAAGACATTGAATGTCTTGCCCGATGGGTGAGTAAGTTGAACGATTCTAGTGGCACAATCGATCTTAGCATAATGAGCTGACATCTAGTCCATACCCAAGATGATGTTTATGTCCGAGGACTTGAGAGCTATTAAGGATGCAAGGAAGACAAGTCTATCGACAAGAATTTCGTTCCCATGGCTTACTCTAGAAGTTTTCCATCTAGAGCCAGGGGTTTGAATTTCCATGGTAGAGGGCATGTCACAGAATGTCGTGTTGTGCAATCGAGCATAGTTCTTGGATATGAATGAATGAGATGCTCCAGTATCGAAAAGAACAGATGCCGGATGGCAGTTAACAAGGAGCGTACCAAGGACGACGTTGGGATCCTCATGAGCCTCCTCGGCTGAAACATAGTTGACATGGCCACGTGCAGTGGTGGCCGGCTTGGCGTAGAATGTTTTTCCCGCGGGCTTACCACGGCCAACGGACTTTCCAGTTTGATTGGGGTTGTTGTTCTGGGGACACTCTCGGCTATAGTGACCCGACTCTCCACACTTAAAGCATGTCACCACATTGGGGCGTGGAGCAGCATTAGCAGCGGGGCCACCATAGGGCTTGGGCGGTGCAAATTGCTGGTTGGGACGAGGCGCCTCAAAGGATGGCCTCGGAATGAACCTGGGTGGCAATGTCGTGCTTGGGATCCACACCCGGCACTTCTGAGCTCCACAGCCGGATGAAGAGCCAAAATCACAGGAGTGCTTGCGTGAAGCGTCATAATCAGTCTGGCTTGTCTTAGCGCTGATGGCTTTATTAACCAACTTTTGAAAGGATGTGCACTCGTGCAGACGGAGATCGCGGCGAAGCTCGGGGCTAAGTCCCTTGCGGAACCTTGCCTGCTTCTTAGCGTCGGTAGACACCTCTTCGGGAGCATAGCATGCCAGATTCCCAAATTCACGACTATAAGCATCCACAGTCAGTCTTCCTTGGGTGAAGTTGCAGAACTCCTCCCTCTTGCGATCCATGAGACCTTCCGGAATGTGATGCTCACGGAAAGCCTCACTAAATTCAACCCAAGTAGTGATTTGGCCGACCGGGCGCATAGCTTCGAAGTTTTCCCACCAAAGGCTAGCAGGGCCTTCGAGGTGATAGGCAGCATAAGTAACCTTGTCGGCTTCGACTACATTGGCAGAACATAGCTTGTGGGTGATGATGCGAAGCCAGTCATCCGCGTCGAGGGGCTCGACGGAATGGTTAAACTTAATTTGGTGGGTACAGCTTGATAAAGTCATTAATTGACACCAAGTCATTTTGCGGGTGGCGTGCAGTGTTCTGCTCAATCCGCTCCAGCGGGCGGTTAGTCTCACGCTTGTTTCTTTCTGCCTCCAGCATTACTTCGGCCAGAGAAGGCGGGTGAGGCAGATTTTCACCTCTAGCTGCACTGGCTTCCCCCTGCTCCGGGGCAGCAGGGTTGCTGCGGGTGTTGACCATCCTAGGAGAAAACAAGACAACGGTTTAGACAATGATGGCTCAAACTTAGCAAGGAAGTACAGAATGTAATGGATAACACGGAATGCAGAGATGTTCATCCGTATGTCATGGTAATATAAAACTGCCATATATATACCAACGGTCATACACATCATACATAGTTTAGTACAAGCCCAGGCTAAAGTACAACTATGATGAAAGACGTTACATCTCATCGGAGGCATTCCAAGCTCCTATACATTATTTGTCTACACCTCCGGAATTGATTACACACAGAGTCATATTCCACAAGTCACGCAGGACAGTGGAGATACAACTACTACAATACTAGTGATACTACTACTAACTCAGACAGCTCCGTAGTAGTCCTCATAGAAGTCACCTCCATAGCCTGGAAGTTCAACATGATCATCCAAGAACAGACGGTCCTGAGGAGCCTGTGGACCATAGGGGCTAGGATGAGGTCTTGGACCAACAAACGGTGGCCTGCGGGGACCACGGGGTGGGGTGATGCCTCCCACATCACGCCAATCCACCATGTCTGGCAAAGTAGATCTCACAGGATACAGATCCCTTGTATCCATACATCCAGCTTGCACCGTAGGTGCAAACCGAGTCAATGTAGCCCAATGATCAGCACGGGTATTGAAAAGCTCCAGCCTCAAGGCCTGATTCTCTCGGTCCTTATCTTCGAGCATCTCGGCAGTGGTACGAGTTAATGAGTCCTCCTGAGTGGAGTCAACATAGATAGCCTGAAGATACCCTTGCGTTCCCGGAAGTGAAGCTGGCATGTAACGGAAGTCGGTGTTCCGAAGCAGGCCAGTCCGGACTCACATGATGGTCATCATGGAATAGGCAGCATCCTGCACAGCCATCTCAACAGTAACCCCGAGTCCATAGGAACAGTGAAGGGGCTCGGTAGATCCAGGATAAGAAGGAAATATCCTGACGGTGCATAAATATTGGCTTTGATTAAAGTCTCGGAATTGCTCTTCGACGGTGTATTCGGGATACCAATGGTAACCCGTCTCGATCATTACCCGGACTAACATAGCAGTATGACCGGGCACATCGAGCCACCGGGTCAGGCGAACCACTTGGTTTTGAGCACGGTTGGCCATCTGAAAGCACAACCACAATGCAAAGACATTAGAATTTCTAGGGTAAATTGGACAGCATAACAGCTGTAAATGCTCAGAAAAAGATTTGAGACATCCACAACAGTTTGCAATACCACTCAACAACATCATATCAAGGTTCTGATCCAATTAGCAACATACTAAAATAGTAGAAACTGAACTGGGGCTTGTAACAACAATCCTATAAGCTACTACGGATTAGTAACACGTGAACCTGATAGAAGAAGAGAGCCTAGTCCTTAGCCCATGTTGAAAGAGAAGAGAATGACTCAGATCAGAGACATAGGGTAAAGGAGTAAAAGAGCCTTACGTTCCCTTCCACAATCAATTCCCCTACATATAACTAAAGCATTTCTAGACTTGACATCGACCAGTTTGGCTCAACGAACCTACAGGCAGTCCGGTTCTGATGCCAACGCTGTCAGGACCCTGATTCCAAGCCACATCGATCTAGCCGGTAACACCTCATATCACTTTGCGGCCTCACACACGGTATCCCACGGGTGTTGCCTTACCATGGCCCGGGACCGTTTGTGCCTTTTGGCTCACGTATATGATAGTGTCGCTAGCATCCATATGACAGAGAACCCAGGCCGACATGGCTAGTCGTGAACCCAAGGCGGCACAGACCTATGGAGACAGGCATACATGAATCACATCAAGCATGTCGGTCATCAGCGAGTGATTCCGGGCTGTAGCACTGGGCTAACAGGACTCCGGGGAACCCGGGCTGTAGCAGGCTAGGCAGGACTCTGGAAGTCACCGCGTGACATTTCCCCGAAGGGACAGACATAGGAACAAAGTGAAACACATGCCGGCCAATCAAGTGTCCTGAACAGTAGTGCTGGGCTAGCAGGACTCCGGTGAACCGGGCTGTAGCGGACTACTATGGCTCGACGAACACTAGACTACATTTCCCCATAAGAAAGGCTGCCAAGGATAAACAACTAGATTGTCGGATCCCACTCATACCAAGCATTTCAATCATACACACAATATGCCCGATATGAGTACATACAACATGGCATCACAACAAAATGCTACAACTCAAGTACTTTATTTAAAGGCTCCAGAGAGCCATACATAACATGTTCATACATATAGGGGTCACATGACCCGACACTCAAGTCATACAATCATACAAGCACATGCGGAAGCAACTAGTCTGAGTACAGACACTAGAAAGAAAGAAGGCTTCTCGAGGCATGTCTATCTACATAGGGCCCTCCATGGCCGGGATCACCACCTGGGTGTCTAGTCACACGTCGACATCAAGGTCTACATAAAACCCATCGGAGGGGGCAGTGTTGTCGTATGAAAACAATAAATAAGCAAACATGAGTACAAGGTACTCAGCAAGTCTTACATCAGAACCTACTATACATGCTCATTCTCAAGAAGGTGGTGGGGTTATTGCAGCAAGCCAGCTTTGACTCTTGGCTAAGCTATCCTACGGAACTTCTCTAGTAAAATAGTTTTCGCACACGAGTCCACTACTCACCAACACAATACTCCGCCGGGGATCCTCCCTCGTCATCCTACGAGAGGGCCATCCTCGGTACTCACACTTATCTTGAGTCTTTTAGTAGTATCCATTAACTTGTCTATGAACTGTATAGGCAACCAAGTAGTCCTTTACCACGGACGCGGCTATTCGAATAGTTTTATACCCTGCAGGGGTGTACTTCGTCATACACGCTTTCACCACTTACCACCGTTTACACGACATGTACTCGGCAACCTTCAAGCGGAAGCCCAGCGAGGGTGTCGGCCACGGCCTACCTAAACACTTAAGTCTCTAGTCCAGGTTTATCACCTATCCAGGTTCCATCCGCAGGGAGTCCGGCCGAGGTTTCCACATACGACCCCGAACGATGTGAACAGGGTCCCGAGACGCCAAACGGGCGCCCGGCATACTCGGCCACGGTGTATCTACCGCAACATAGCCCACCCCTAGGGTCAGCGCTACGCACGGCCGCCAACACATAACCTACAAACACCAGAAACTATTTGCAACTCCTGGACAGAGTACTAGGGTGATTAAGAAGCCGAGAGGGTCCATTGGTTTCGGGCCCAATGTACGGTAGTAACTGCATCTTAAATCACACATACAGCAGTTCTTATGGACGGCCTCAATGAAACAACCCACCATGTACTCCTACATGGCCTCTCATCGATACCTTTACCAAAACATGTTCAACACATTCCTCATATTATCGACGTAATCATATTACTCTAGCCCATCACCCAGATGAACCAGACCTGTCACAACTCTAAGCATAGCAGGCATAGCAAGGTAGGAATCACATACATGGCTCAATCAACTCCTACACATGCTAGTGGGTTTCATCTAGTTACTGTGACAATGACAGGTCATGCAGAGGATAAGGGTTCAACTACTGCAGCACACAGCAGTTTGAATCGCGATGTCTTAATGGAGTAAACAAGAGCAGAAGCGAGAACATGGGTTGTATCGGAATGATCAATGGTTGCTTGCCTGATGGAGTGGTAGTGGGATACTGCCCTTCAGTTGGATACTCGTGAATATCCTCGGAGGCAGAACCTACCACGAAGAACACATCGGAACACAATCAACACATGATGATATGCAACAATATGATGCATGCTATGACATGGCAATATGAATGTGTCTTGGCCTAATGCAAGCTAAAACAGAAAGGAATGAACTCATTTGAATCAAAGATTCAAATACTAGCTCATTAAACATGGCCTTATTAGTGCATTACCTTATTCTGCTTAAACAGCAAGGTAAAATTGTTTTGTCATGCATGAAACCATTACAGATGAATAGATTGAATTTTTCTGATAATGTTTCATATATAAATTATTTCATTTGGAGTTACGGTTGAATTTCGATGATTTTTAGAAGTTTTAAACATTTTCTGGAATTTCCTTAATAAAAATAAATCCAGAAAATGCATTACTGCGTCAGCATTGCGTCATGCTGACCTCAGCAGGTCAACAGACCCGGTCCAGGTCAAACCTGACCAGTGGGTCCCGCGTGTCAGTGTCATTAGTCTAACTAGTTTTTAGTTAGTCCTAATCCTACTTAATTAGCAGGCGGGTCCCATTTGTCATTGACCCAGAGGGGTCAAACTGGGCCCACCTGGGGGTTAACTCGGTCAGCGGGGTTAAACCCCTGGTCGGTAGGTCAAACCCGCCGGCGACTCGACGCCGGCGAGGCCCGAGACGGTGGCGCGGCTCGGAAAACGCCCACAGGGCACGGGCGAGGCCGTTCTTGGGCTCGCTGGAGAGCTCTTGTAGGCGCGCATCTAGTGGTGGTGGAGGCCGGGCCTATGGTGGCCGGAGACAACAACAGCGAGCTCCAAGGCGGCGGCCGGAGTTCGGCCATGTGCAGGGTTTGGGCTGCGGCGTGCAAACGCGGAAACTGAGGCGCTAGCGAGGCACTACGCGATGCGGCAAGCATGTTGCGCAGCACAGGATGACCAAATGGTCGCCGGATCGACGCCAGCGACAAGCTCGAGCGGAGACGAGCTTCGGCCATGGTGGAACTATGGCCTAGAGGGTGCAAACGCGTGGGAAAGAAGAGGGGGAAAGCGGCGGAGCTCACAGGGAGGTTGATGAGCAGATCAGTGGGCTCGGGGGCGACCGGAGCGAGGCGAATCGATGAACGGCGTCCGGCAGGTACCGAGGTTGAAGACGGCCCGATGGCGGCGGTGCAGGGCCTCCGGCGAAGCGTGGCTCGGTGGGGAGGGCGAGGGCGTCGCGTCGGAGCTTCTGGACATGTCAGAGAGGCGAGGGGTGGCTCTGGTGGCAACTACGGCGAACGGCGGCGAGGGTCGCGCTCGGCCATCGCGGGAGAGGGTGAGGGAGACGAGGGGGAGAGTGAGGGAGGATGAGAGGGGGACGTGGGGGTCGGCGTGGCATCCCTGGACGTCTCCAGGACGTGGCAGAAGCAGGAGGTGGCCGGCGCGTGGCCGGCGCGCGGCGAGCACGCGCCCCTGCCTTCTGGCGCGAGGAGGACGACGACTGGCAAGCTAGTCGGCTGGGCCGAGCCAGGTGGGCTGGGCCAGCACAGGTAAGGCCCAGGTAGTTTCCCTCTCTCTCTTTTTTTTTGTTTTGTTTTACTTTTTCTATTTAACTGCAACTGTTGAGCTTTATTAAAAATACTAAAACGTTTCGAAAAATCCTGAAAATAATTGTGGGCTCTGTTTAGAATATATCCAACAACAAACATTTATTTCCAGAATTATTTGAGCATTTAAATTATTTTATAGCATTTAAATGCCCAAACACAAATACTTATGATTTAATTCAATGACCTTCTGTTGACCTAGAAAATTGTGCACCAATTTTGCCAGAGGTTCTAACCCAAGACAAAGAGAGTGAACTTTTTAGAAGGGCATTTCAGGTTCATTGAAAATAATTTTAGTAAACCCTAGATGTTTCCAGGGGAGCTGGGGGTTCTGTCTTCCCTATTTCAAATTTAGGAGGAAATTAAACATGATGCACACTCTAATGCTTGAACTAAACTAGGGTGTGACATTTTCCTCTCCCCCCACTTCACCCTTGCCGTTTTATTCGCCCTCCTTTCTGTTCGCCTTTATGTCTTTCTTGGCTCGTTTTCTCGCTTGGTTGAAATAGTTGGGTATTTATTCCTTAATGAAGAAGCTAATATCTATGGATCCTCATCTGCTTGACAATCTTTTTAAGAGATCCAATTATGATGAACCAATTCCTAGTGATTTGGACGCACCAGATTATCTTTATAAGCTTTGGCCTGAAATCCGTAAATCTGAAAATTGTGATGAAGTGCTTCGCGATAGATCTTTGAATGAAAAGCATGATTGCAATGATTTTATTATAAATTCTCTTGATGTCAATTGTGCTAATAGTATGCAAAACCCTAAGCTTGGGGATGCTAGTTTTGCTATGTCTACTACTCGTTGCAATGATCATGATTGGGGTGATTCTTCTTATGATCTTGAAAATTTATTTAAACCCCATGATGAATATAAGATTTCTAATAGTGTTTGCAATAATATTGAAAGTGGGTTTGGAAGAGTGTCAACTTTAGATCCCACATATTTGGATAACATTCAATCTTATGAAATTTTTGATAAAAGTGGGCTTGGAGAAATCATGACTTTAGTTAATAATAATCCCACTATTTTCGAAGAGTGTCAACTTCGCATGAATGTGGATCATGTTGAGAATATGTTTTGTAATAGCTATATTGTTGAATTTGCTTATGATCCTACATGTAATTATTATGAGAGAGGAAAATATGGTTGTAGAAATTTTCATGTTGCTAAATTACCTCTCGTTATGTTGAGATTACTATTGTTCCTTTCCGCTTCCTTGCATATGCTAGTTTTTGCTTGCTACGATAATTTGTTTGCCTATAATATGCCTATGCATAGGAAGTATGTTAGACTTAAGTGTGTTTGTCACATGTTTTATGATGCTCTCTTTGTGCCTCAATTCTTGTCTTTCTTGTGAGCATCATTAAAATTATCAATGCCTAGCTAAAAGGCTCTAAAGAAAAGCACTTGTTGGGAGACAACCCAATATTTTTCCTTCCTGCTTAGTAATAAATAACCCATCTACCTTACGTTTGGATGTGGTTTTGTGTTTTAATTAGTGTTTGTGCCAAGTTAGACCTATTGGATCTTCTTGGATGATAATTATTTGATCTTGCGGTAATTTCCAGAAACTTTGCGTTCAGTGCCCGAATTATTAAAAATCATCAGAACGTGATAAAATACTTATTCCAATTGCTGCTGATCAATAAACAAATTTCCTAGGTCTTCTAATTTTGGTATAAATTTTTGAGTTCCAGAAGTTTGTGTTAGTTACAGATTACTACAGACTGTTCTGTTTTTGACAGATTCTGTTTTTCGTGTGTTGTTTGCTTATTTTGATGAATCTATGGTTAGTAAAATATGTTATGATCCATCGAGAAGTTGGAATACAGTAGGTTTAACACCAATATAAATAAATAATGAGTTCATTACAGTACTTTGAAGTGGTCTTTTGTTTTCTTTCTCTAACGGAGCTCACGAGATTTCTATTGAGTTTTGTGTTGTGAAGTTTTCAAGTTTTGGGTGAATTCTTTTGATGGATTATGGAACAAGGAGTTGCAAGAGCCTAAGCTTGGGGATGCCCATGGCACCCCCAAGATAATCCTAGGACACCAAAAAGTCAAAGCTTGGGGATGCCCCGGAAGGCATCCCCTCTTTCGTCCACTTCCATCGGTAATTTACTTGGAGCTATATTTTTATTCACCAACATGATATGTGTTTTTCTTGGAGCGTCTTGTATTATTTGTGTCTTTGTTTGTTAGTGTGCCACAAGCATCCTTGCTGTACTCACCTTTTGAGAGATCCATACATGAATTGGAATTTGATAGAATACTCTATGTGCTTCACTTATATCTTTTGAGCTATGTAGTTTTGCTCTATGTGCTTCACTTATATCTTTTGAGCGTTATAATTTTGCTCTATGTGCTTCACTTAGATATTTTAGAGCACGGTGGTGGTTTGTTTTAAAGAAACTATTGATCTCTCATGCTTCACTTAAATTATTTTGAGAGTCTTAATAGCATGGTAATTTGCTTAATAATAACATGCTTGGTGTTCAAGATTTGTGAAATTTTCTTTTGAGTGCGTTGAATACTAAGAGAAGATTGAAGCATGATAATTGTTTTGAGATATGGAGGTGATAATATTAGAGCCATGATAGTTTAGTAGTTGTGAATTTAAAGAATACTTGCGTTAAAGTTGGTGATTCCCGTAGCATGCACGTATGGTGAACCGTTATGTGATGAAGTCGGAGCATGATTTATTTATTGATTGTCTTCCTTATGAGTGGCGGTCGGGGATGAGCGATGGTCTTTTCCTACCAATCTATCCCCCTAGGAGCATGCGCGTAATACTTTGCTTTGATAACTTCTAGATTTTTGCAATAAGTATATGAGTTCTTTATGACTAATGTTGAGTCCATGGATTATACGCACTTTTTCCCATCCTTCCACAATTGCTAGCCTCTCTAATACCGCGCTTCTTTCGCCGGTATCATACACCCACCATATACCTTCCTCAAAACAGCCACCATACCTACCTATCATGGCATTCCCATAGCCATTCCGAGATATATTGCCATGCAACTTTCCACCGTTCCGTTTATTATGACACGCTTCATCATTGTCATATTGCTAGCATGATCATGTAGTTGACATCGTATTTGTGGCAAAGCCACCATTCATAATTATTGCATACATGTCACTCTTGATTCATTGCATATCCCGGTACACCGCCGGAGGCATTCATTTAGAGTCATATTTGTTCTAAGTATCGAGTTGTAATTGATGAGTTGTAAGAAAAATAAAAATGTGATGATCATCATTTTTTAGAGCATTGTCCCAAGTGAGGAAAGAATGATGGAGACTATGATTCCCCCATAAGTCGGGATGAGACTCCGGACAAAAAAGAAAAAAAAGAAAAAAAAAGAGGCCATAAAAAAAGAGAAAAGGCCCAAATAAAAAAATGAGAGAAAAAGAGATAAGGGACAATGTTACTATCCTTTTACCACACTTGTGCTTCAAAGTAGCACCATGATCTTCATGATAGAGAGTCTCTCGTTATGTCACTTTCATATACTAGTGGGAATTTTTCATTATAGAACTTGGCTTGTATATTCCAATGATGGGCTTCCTCAAAATGCCCTAGGTCTTCGTGAGCAAGCGAGTTGGATGCACACCCACTTAGTTTCTTTTGATGAGCTTTCATATACTTATAGCTCTAGTGCATCCGTTGCATGGCAATCCCTACTCACTCACATTAATATCTATTGATGGGCATCTCCATAGCCCGTTGATACACCTAGTTGATGTGAGACTATCTTCCCCTATTTTTGTCTTCTCCACAACCACCATTCTATTCCACCTATAAGTGCTATATCCATGGCTCACGCTCATGTATCGCGTGAAGATCAAAAAAGTTTTGAAAAAGTTAGAGTATGAAACAATTGCTTGGCTTGTCATCGGGGTTGTGCATGATTTAAATACTTTGTGTGGTGAAGATAGAGCATAGCCAGACTATATGATTTTGTAGGGATAACTTTCTTTGGCCATGCTATTTTGAGAAGACATAATTGCTTTATTAGTATGCTTGAAGTATTATTATTCTTTATGACAACATGAACTTTTGTCTTGAATCTTTCGAATCTGCATATTCATACCACAATTAAGAAATTTTGCATTGAAATTATGCCAAGTAGCACTCCGCATCAAAAATTCTCTTTTTATCATTTACCTACTCGAGGACGAGCAGGAATTAAGCTTGGGGATGCATGATACGTCTCCAACGTATCTATAATTTTTTATTGCTCCATGCTATATTATCTACTATTTTGGACTATATTGGGCTTTATTTTCCACTTTTATATTATTTTTGGGACTAGCCTATTAACCGGAGGCCCAGCCCAGAATTGTTGTTTTTTTGCCTATTTCAGTGTTTCGAAGAAACGGAATATCAAACGGAGTCCAAACAGAAAAATCCTTTTTGGAACGTGATTTTCTCACCGGATAAGACCCAGGAGACTTGGACCCTACGCCAAGGCATCGGAGAGGCGGTCACGAGGGTGGGGGGCGCCCCCCCTAGGGCGCCCCCCTGCCTTGTGGGCCCCTCGAAGCTCCACCGACGTACTTCTTCCTCCTATATATATCCACATACCCCCAAACGAACAGATGAGGAGCCAAAAACCAAATTCCACCGCCGCAACTTTCTGTATCCACGAGATCCCATCTTGGGGCCTGTTCCGGAGCTCCGCCGGAGAGGGCCGTCATCACGGAGGGCTTCTACATCATCATAGCCTCTCTGATGAAGTGTGAGTAGTTTACCTCGGACCTTCGGGTCCATAGTTATTAGCTAGATGGCTTCTTCTCTCTTTTTGGATCTCAATACAATGTTCTCCCCCTCTCTTGTGGAGATCTATTCGATGTAATCTTCTTCTTTTTGCGGTGTGTTTGTTGAGACCGATGAATTGTGGGTTTATGATCAAGTCTATCTATGAACAATATTTGAATCTTCTCTGAATTCTTTTATGTATGATTGGTTATCTTTGCAAGTCTCTTCGAATTATCCGTTTGGTTGGGCCAACTAGATTGGTAGTTCTTGCCATGGGAGAAGTGCCTAGCTTTGGGTTCGATCTTGCGGTGTCCTTTCCCAGTGACAGAAGGGGCAGCAAGGCACATATTGTATCGTTGCCATCGAGGATAACAACATGGGGTTTATTTCATATTGCATGAATTTATCTCTCTACATCATGTCATCTTGCTTAAAGCGTTACTATGTTTTTAACTTAATACTCTAGATGCATGCTGGATAGCGGTCGATGAGTGGAGTAATAGTAGTAGATGCAGAATCATTTCGATCTACTTGTCACGGACGTGATGCCTATATACATGATCATGCCTAGATATTCTCATAACTATGCTCAATTCTGTCAATTGCTCAACAGTAATTTGTTCACCCACCGTAGAATACTTATGCTCTTGAGAGAAGCCACTAGTGAAACCTATGGCCCCCGGGTCTATTCTCATCATATCAGTCTCCAATACTTTAATCTTGCTTTGCTTTTTACTTTTTACTTTGCATCTCTATATCAAAAATAATAAAAATATTATCTATCAGATCTGACTTTCGTAAGTGACCGTGAAGGGATTGACAACCCCTAATCGCGTTGGTTGCGTTGAGCTCTTTGTGTTGTGTAGGTACGAGGGACTTGCGCGTGGCCTCCTACTGGATTGATACCTTGGTTCTCAAAAACTGAGGGGAATACTTACGCTACTCTGCTGCATCATCCTTTCCTCTTCGGGGAAATCCAACGCAAGCTCAAGAGGTAGCAGGCGGCGGCGGAGGAGCACGATGAGGCCACCGCGCGAGGTCAGGAGCTCGTACCGGCCGAGGAGATCGTCCGCGGCGCTGTGTGCCACGAAGGGCGCGAGGTGCTTGTCGGCGAAGCGCATGGCAGCCGGCGTGACCGGGTGGACCAGAGAGACGAAGGGCTTACGGCGGTGGTTCCGGCGCCTGTGGCGGAGGGTGTAGGCGAGGAGGACCCGTGTCGGCACGGCGCCCGTGGCAGCTGCTTGTCGGATCAGGGCGGCCCATAGGCCGGGCAAAAGGGGCAACCGCCCCGGGCCCCAAGAGGGGAGGGGCACAACTAAAACTTACACTAATAAGATCTATTGAGTATGCATTACATCTGAAAGATTATTAAATGAATAAAATAGAGCCTCAATTTGCAGAAGCATAAGTTCACACCACATACTGATAAGTTATACCACGCTTAGGCAAACCAATCCGACTGACGGAGTTGAGTTCAAATACATTAGTCTCTCTTTACGATGCATGTCTTAGTATCATAATGAAAATTATGATATCTCGATTTCAATGTTTAAACCAATGCACAATTTTTAATTCGATAAATGCCTAGGCATCTCATTTGCACCAAACCCAACCAAGTGAATCTAGACGAGCATGTTAGATAATCGAATCATGTGTAAAAGTATAATCAACAACATTTTTGGTTCTTCGAATTACTGAACCTATCATGCAAGCCACATTTTCTATGCCCTAGAAGTTTCCATGAATATGACCGCCTAATATACACTAGAAATTGCTATAAAAGTATTTGTTAGTATGTCTATAATTTATAAATCTCTATCATAATATTCAATATAATAATAAAAGGTATATGAACACACACATGTATATGCAAATGTGTATACACTACATCGTTTATGAAACATTAGAAAAATAAATATGAAAGATTGTCTTAACAATAAAGAAAAGTTTTGATACATCATAAATTTTTCATTTTGTAGAATTAAAATTTTCAATTATATACATTACAGATGCATACCAATTAATAACATAAATGTTATTTGAAAACATTTTATGTGACTAAGTAATAAAAAATATTAATTACAATTGTAATATGGTACACTTAGTTTAAAATAAGTATAAAAATTTAATATGAAAAACAATTATTCTACATTGCCCCGGGTCCAAAAATACATTGGACCAGCCCTGGTCGGATAAAGGAGGCGTCCGCGATTTCGCGGCGGAGGGTCTTGCAGGTGGCAGCGCAGCGGACGACGGTTCTTGGGTCGGAGCATGCGGCGATCGCCAGCGGGAGGTCCGCCAGTAGCATCTGCGACGCCGGCGGCGCGCGCGAGTGTTGTTTCTCCATTGGCGTTTCCATGGTGGCATTGCACTGTGGATGTGGAGCGTGCCAAGCGATCCACCGGCCCTATGTATGGAGTACATTTGTTATTCAGTTCATGGAATTAAAAGATTGCAAGTTAGTTAAGATGTGAATGCGCCGGCCCTATTTAGATGGAACCACACATCTTTAAATGGGTCGGGCTCTCCTGCTGGGATCCTTGCACGCACTATCGTGCAGGGTCAACCAGCGGCTAACACGTGGCTTGGTGGACCCATCGATCGTATATCTCTAATTACAGAAAATCAGCAAAACTGCCTTTCTTTCTCCCGCGTATCAACAGACTGCCGCCAAAATCTCCAACACCCTTTCTCCTATCTATCTACTCCATTGTGGATGAGACGAGAATAGATCAGGATCGATAGAGAATTGCCCTCTCACGTGGACGAGCATCTATGGTGTTCTTCGGCATGGAAGGAGCTCCCGCGACTTCTTCATCCATAGGTTTGTTGTTGTGCCTTGAATATGCAAATTATCAACACTCTCATTATATGGAGGAGACAAGATTAAACAGAAACAAACTAAGAGCTTAATCTATGACATGCAGATTAATCCTTTAGACTTAGCTCCTCGTACTTCATCTTCCATTGGTCTGTTTGTGTCTTTTTGCCAATTGTAATGATAGAGAATATTGTATCTAAGAAAAAAGTCAATTTTTTGGTAATGCTCCTATGAATACAGTGCGATATTTGGCAAAATATGTTGTTGAATCTTCAAGTGTTGTTCAGGTTTCACTACAAGAGGACTGAACATCGTGTGGTTTTTTTTTACAAATATGGTTCGCCCATGAACTAATTAGTATATGATATTCTTTTTATGTTGTGTAGATCAGGAGACCACAAATGTGGGAGAGGCAAGTCAAAACACAGATGATTATTACAGCAAAAGGTTAAAGCCAGAGATAGGAATGGAATTTGAGAATGAGGATATAGCATATGAGTTTTATAATGCATATGCAGGACATGCAGGTTTCGGTGTCAGGAAATTTTGGCATGATAAATCCTCAACAAATGTTATTCGAACAAAGAAATTTGTATGCTCAAAGGCAGGTTTCAAGGACAAGAGCAAGGAACAATGCCAGCGGAAACGAGCAGATACAAGAGTTGGGTGTCTGGCAGAGATGACCATTAAAATAAGTGCTAACGGAAAATATGTTGTAAGCAGCTTTAAGGATGCCCATAATCATGAACTGGTAACTCCAAGCAAAGCCCATCTACTGCGATCCCAAAGAAGAATTACAGAAGCTCGGAAGGCCCAGATTGACATTTTGAATGATTCAGGTATTAGACCAAAATCTGGTCATGAAGTGATGAGTAGGCAAGCAGGAGGGCGACAAAGTCTTTGCTTCGGTCACAAAGATTATAAAAATTGTCTCCGATCGAAGCGTATGCAATCAATCCAAGGAGATACAGGTGCCATTCTTCAATATCTACAGGAGAAGCAAATGGAAAATCCTTCCTTTTTTTATGCAATACAAGTAGATGAAGAGGATATGATGACTAACATATTCTGGGCAGATGCAAGATGAATATTAGATTATCACTACTTTGGTGATGTGGTATGCTTTGACACAACCTTTAAGACAAATAGTTATGGCAGACCATTTGCCCCTTTTGTTGGTGTCAACCATCATAAACAAACAGTGGTTTTTGGAGCTGCATTATTGTATGATGAAACAGCCGATACGTTTGAATGGTTATTTGAAACATTCAAAAGGGCCATGTCAGGAAAGGAACCAAAAACAATATTGACCGACCAATGTCCTGCCATTATTAGTGCCATTGACAAGGTTTTCACTAATTCAATACATTGTCTATGTGTGTGGCACATGTATCAGAATGCTGCAAAACATTTGAGTCATGTTTTCCAAGGTTCAAAGACATTTAAGAAAGATTTTGCCAAGTGTGTTTATGATTTTGAGGAAGTTGATGAATTCTTAGCAGGTTGGAATGATATGCTAGTGAAATATAATTTGGAAGACAATGACTGGCTACATAGATTATTCCAGAACAAGGAGAAGTGGGCTTTGGTTTACGGTCGACAGACCTTTTGTGCGGATATGAAATCTACACAAAGAAGTGAGAGTATGAATGCATTATTGAAGCGGTACTTGCATGTTCGTCTTGATTTATTAGATTTCTTCAAGCACTATGAGAGGGCCGTGGATGATAGAAGGTATGCTGAAGTGGAAAGTGATTTCTATGCGAGTCAAACATCACCAAAAGTGCCACATGTGCAGATGCTGATTCAAACTTCCAAAGTATATACACCTGCTATGTTTGAGATATTTAAAGGAGAATTTGACATGGTAATGGGATATTGTGTGTATGAAAGTGGTCGTAGTGCCTCTATTTCTGAATTCAAGGTTACCCATTCAGCTAGCCAAAATAGTCATATAGTGAAATTTGATCATGATGGATCAAAAGTTTCATGCTCATGCAAAAAGTTTGAATTTGTTGGGGTATTGTGTCGTCATGCATTGAAGGTGTTGGACCACAACAATATTAAGGAGTTGGCACCAGAATATATCTTGAAAAGATGGACAAGGCAAGCAAAATCAGGGCCATCACATGCAATTCAAAAGTGCGCTGATGATGAAGATGCTAGAGTTGTGCTAGCTAGGCAGTATGGATCACTATGTCGCACTTACAATAACATTTTGAGCAAAGCAGCAGCAAACAAAGAGGCATATGCACTACTGCAAAGTATGTCAATTGAACTAATGGAAAAGGTGGACCAGATTTTACATGGAAGCAACCAGTCGAAAGATATCCCATCAAATCATGAACAAGCTGAGAAGCAAGCAGAGAAACAACCAGTTGAATGCAACAATGAGAACATTGTCCAAGCACATCGAATAAAGAGAAAAGAAAAAGGAAATAGCAGTAAGAGGATTAAATCTGGTTTGGAACTAAACAATAAGAATACACGGAAGAAAGGTATGGTATAGCACAAGAAATGGGTACATAAATATTTGCTCATGTTATTTAAATAGATCTAACAATTTCTTTTCCAAATAGGTCAAGCAACAACATGCAAGAATAGGAATGATGATTGTGCTCCTGCCTCAACTGAAGCAAATCCTAGCTTCACCATGTCAAATCATTACTCCAACTTGCAAGTACTGCAGAGTGCCATGCCTCTAGTACCACATGCTACGAACTACAGCTTGCAAGTATCTTCGCACGCTATGCCTCCACTACACATGTTGCGACCTACAATTCGCAAGTATTGCCACAAGCTATGCCTCCAAACCCACAAGCTACAAACTACAGTTTGCAAGTATCATCGCGCGCTATGCCTCCACTACCACATGCTGCGAACTACAATTCGCAGGTATTGCCGCACGCTATGCCTCCAAACCCACAAGCTACATACTACAATTTGCAAGTATTGCCGCGTGCTATGCCTCCACAACCACAAGCTACGAACTACAATTTGCAAGTATTGTCGCGCTCTATGCCTCCGCAACCACAGGCAGAGAACTACAATTTGCATCAACTTCCTCAGATTATGACACCAGTACCACAGCCAGAGAATTATAATTCGCAAGTATTGCATCACGGACTGCCTCAAGTATCACAGGCAAATGCTACTTCTTTTCAGCAGTTACTCGGCTTGCAACCACAACAACCATATTTCTATTATGGTACTCAACCAAGTCAGGTATATTTATTTAGTTAGTCATTAAAAATTAAGATGAACATGCATAGGCCATTCACTTCCGTTAACTTTAAACTGCATGTAGAGTTCTGTATTGATACCGACCTCGGATTGGCCAACATATCAAAATGACCAGCTGCCGACTAAGGTACTGTTTCACTTATAAGTCAGACTCTCAAATTCAAGTTTATTTCTCACACAAAATCATTCCTTTCTTATTTCAGGACTTGGGTGGCCAATCAAGCCATGGACAAGATAGCACTTTTAAATAGCTCTGTATAAATATTGCTTCTCAGAATTTCTCTACAAAACAATAACATCCTGATGTAATAGTTTATCTTACTATTCCTTTTGGTGTGAGATGTATAACGCATTTATTCTAAATGGAGACATAAAAGTGTACTGATTAGTTGCTGGTTATTTCTCTATGGTTCAATCCACAAGGATCTTTCACCAATTTGAGATTTCTGTGACTGTTGTGTGACTTAAAACAGAGAACATGTCCACATGAGGCTTCCTAGTTTGAAATCATGGAAAGCTAGTTCAATCTCAAATTAATTGTTATCTTAGCAATATACTACGTAGTAATTAATTGGATGGCCCATGTACTAGTATGAAGCCATCGAAAGCTAGCTACTAGTACAGGATATAGATGAAGAAATCAGCTACCACTAACCTCTGTCTGACGAGTGTGCATCGGCCTCCCGTCTTGATGTGCGCCTCGACGACCTCCGGCGGCATCCCGGCGAAGCAGCGCTGCACCCAGCCGACCGCACGCCCTGCAGGTCCCCACCTTCTCCAACGGATCTGCTCGGTCCAGGAGGGGAACGGCGGCATGCCAGAGCAGCTACTCCAGCCTCGGCCGGGGCTTGGGCGCGCCGGAGTCAGGCAGCGGCAGCACCGGCAGCAGCCGCTGCTCCCTCTCTGTCGCTGGCCACGACCACGAGCCTGGACCGCCGGACAGCGGACCTCACTTTCTTGAATCCTCTCTCTCTCACGAAGCTCAGCTCAGTGGAATAATGGTACTAGCTCGAAGCGTCCGCGGTGGATAAGGCAAGGGAAAGGACTTTCCACAAAACCAAACAAAACAAAATCTGTTTATTAAATGGTGGGGTCCACGGGTACATGTGTTGCTCAACGATTGGCCCTGCACAATAGCGCGTGCAGGGCTCCCAGCAGGAGAGCCGAACCCTCTTTAAATTATACTATCTCGGAATTGGGAGTAATTAACGCAATGTTATCACCTTTTTTATTTAAGCAAGGGAAATGTTGCAAATTAATTAATGTTCATAAACGGAAACTTGGATCACAAAATGTGGACGCATGCAAGTCTCCTCGGAAGAGCATGAGATTCTTAATTATCTGTCGACCGCACGACCTCAAACGGACGTCCGATTAGACCGGATTTTGTTTTTTGAGGCAGCAATGGGTTTGCCCATATCCACCTCTGTCCGTTGGGTCGTGGGTGTGTCCAATGCGAGGCCGCACCGTAAATCATGTCCGTGTTGGACGTGATTAAAAAAACAGGAAACCTTGAATAAAATGCCTAAATAAATAAATAAACGCAAATTAAAAACCGTAAAACATAAGTTAGGGTTGACGGCCACAAAACGGCCCAGTTTCACGTTCACATTACATTCCCATAATTAACATAAAAACAAAATAAAAAACGTCGGCCCGCGCGCTCCTGCCGTGCCTGTCGATGCCGTGGCCAACGCCATCTTTAGTGGTCGCCGGTGTCGTCGTCGCTGACGAGGTCGACGTAGTCCGGCAGCGTCTAGAGATGGGTCGGCGGTCCGTGGTACACGGGGGCGGGCTGGACGGCGGCAGCTGCCTGCACCACTCCTCCCGTGGCAACGCGTCCCGCTCCGGTGAACGCGGCGGCGTGGGGCACCAGTTCACGCTCCCCACGGCCTCGGCCATCTCCGGAGCCGTGCACGACCAGCTCCAGTGCTGGCCCACCAGGCTCGGGTGAAACGCGGCCACCGGCGCCTCCTCCATCACCTCCTCCGCCGCCACCATCTCCAGCTCGGGGATGGCGACATCGCCGACCGCGGAGAGGGCCGTCATCTCCTCGAGGCCCTCCCATTGGCGCTCATCGTGCGTGCGCATGGAGTCCTCCATGACACGCGCCATGAGACGGGCCTCCTCCTTCACTGTCATGCGAGGAGGTGGTGGTGGCGACGGAGATGGCGAAGGCGACGGCGTGGGCGTGAGGCCGCGCACCTGCGTACGCCCGCGCACCTGGGGAGCAGCCGCTCGGCGCTCTGGACGTGGTCGTCGCGGCCCCGTCGACGTGCCGGCGAAGAAGGACGCCCGCCGCGTGACGTGCTCGTCGTGTCCCACATGGGCGAGTCGGGGGCGTACCTGGCGTCATAGTAGAGGTCGTCCGGGAGGAGGCGGCGGCGGCGCGCACGGCCGCTCAACGGGACCGGCGTGATCGGCACGCGGTCGGCGGACAAATGCTAGTTGTTGGGGGTGGTGGACGTCGCTCCAGGGGAGCGGCGTCCTCGTCTCCCAATAGCGGCGGCATACGGCCGCCTCGATGTAGTGCAGGTCGCGCTCGTCGGCGGCCGTGGGGCCGATGGAGAACGCGGGCGGCGCGGGGGGCCGACGCGGTGGTGATGCGGGCTCCTCCTTCTTCACGGAGCCGTGCGGCGTCCCGACGAGGAGCCAGCCTCGCGGTCGTGCTTCCCGTTGCGGCTGTAGTTCCATTGCCCCATGGCTGTGAGGCGGCCGGCCGGCGAGTTCGAGGCTAGGGTTTGGGGGTTTGGGGTTGTCGGGTTTCGAGGAGGCCGCGGGGTGGAGTGGGGAGTGTGGACGACGACCGATCCACGGCTTCCCCATTTAAGAAGGACCACGACCGTTCGCCTAGGCAGTTGACAGGCGGGGCCGGCCGCGCGTGCGCATTGATGTTGGCGGGTGGGAGGTAGGTAGCCGCCTGCCATGTGGCCCCAACGCGGACGAGCAACGCGCCCGTTCGCTGTCCGCCGCGACCCAAACCCAACGCATGTTTGCGCTCGAAATGGATCGGCCTGGACACAAAACAGACCAGATGGGTGTGGGCCGTCACGCGCTGAGCCGCCTCGTTTGTCTCTTTTACCCCAAACAGACAGGGCTGGATGGGATGAGGTCGCACGGTGGAGTTGGCCTTAATTATCTGTTGAGAGCAGTTATATGCAACCAACGCAATCATCTCCTAATCTGGCCAACAAACATCGCATAATTGTCCTTCAGAGAGAAGAAAGTGGGAATTGTATGATTGCTAGTACAAATCAGTTGACAACTAGCAGGCGGAGGCACGGCAACACGCCGCGTCCGTCGGGAAGCCCGAAATTCTCTTTGTTATTTTCTTTTATGGAAGAGGAAAATTTAAAATTTAAATAGTTTGCTCGGAATACAGTTGACCGTGTGGAAGTTTTTGATCAAAACTCTTCATTTCAATGCGAACTGGTAACCTTAATTGCTCGGAGGAAGTTCTTAAAATTTAAATAGTTTGCTCCTCTATGTATCGAGGAACTCCTGCCTCATGATTGTAACCTTATTACCATGGAATAAAAAAAATACCCCTTTACCTGAAAAAAGAAACGTAAGGAGCCCCACTCGTTTCACTAACAGGTTGGCCCCACATCAATTCCTGCCGCGTCACCCACTCGTTCCCGCCTTGGCGCCCTTCTGCGTTGCATTTTCAGTTTCGTCAGTTCCAGGCTGAGTTGCATCCCTTGCTTCAGTATAGGAGTGTGACAGTATGTTCTCTAGGGTTTGCTCCCTTGAGCTGAGCGGGTGCCGACCGTTGGATAACTGAATCTCTCCACAGGCGCACTTCTTCACTAGGGGAACGTATCTGGTGCACAAAGACAATTGATGCTACCAGTGCACCGGACCCTGTTGCACATTCAAAAATATTCAAAAAAATCCGCAAAAAATTTAGTGTATCGACACAACATCAATGTATGTTGTCGCAAAAATGTAAATCAAAATTCAAAACAATGCTCAAGATACAAAAATGACAAATTTGACCTCAATGTGCTAATGGGCCAAAAATGAAGCCCAACTTGTGTTATGTACTATTCAGTGTCAAATTTGTTATTTTTGTATCTCGAGCAATGTTTCAAATATTGATGTTGTGTCAATGCACTAGAATCTTTTCCGGATTTTTTTGAACATTTTTAAATGTGCAACAGGCGACCGGTGCACCGGTAGCACAAATTGCCCCGGTGCACCAGATACATTCCCTCTTCACTAGAGCCAAATTAACGAGTACTGGTAGCATTGTACTATGTCAGCTACCTTACTTTCATTCTAAAACTAAATCTACTTTAATTTCATTAATTAATGAACATATTTATTTGTGGTAGTATGATCTGCTTGATTGCTAATCAACACCAAAAAAAGTTAACATAACTGATTTTTTTTGAGCGATAGTAAACAGAACTGATGGGTACTCTGAATTCTGATATATATTATATATCCTACGGCCAAACTATTGCTACCCTTTTAGCCACAGAATCTACTACTGGAGTAGCCTCTTGGGCTAATAAATCTATAAAGCGCTCAAGCCAAGTTCATCAGAGTATATATCATGCTACTTCACCTGTGAACTCAAGAACTCCATAAAGCTGAGATCAGAGTATATATCAGGCTACTAAGGCAAGATTGCATGCTGGCTGGCATCGGGCAAGAACTGCTAACAACAACAGCAACAACATAATGATTTGGAAAGAAACTTTTTCCAGCTGAGACCAGCATAATGCATAGCAAAAAAACATAACGCATATCAAATTCATTCATGCTGACAACAACAACCACAACAACAACATAATGCATAGGAGCTGGACGAACCAGAGAGGCTATACAGCTATGCCGACAATTGACTACTAAAACGTAAAATAAGGCGAACACTATCAAATTCGATCTGTTGCGTCCACCCACATCCCACAAAAAACTTGTCTTGGCACACTAAGCATTCCCCAAAAAAGGTTTTTTAGCTGCTGCCAGGTCCTTACCACAACACAAAGTCAAGCTGCCAGTGGTCTTGTACAAAGCTACTGTACAAACTAACTTACATGGATCCTTTCTGCTTTGTAGTAGTACTGGAGGTCGAAAGGGTCAGCAAACCCAAAATCAGCAGCTATCTGGTGGCAGTAAGCTGGACCTCCCCCGCCAGTGAACGGGCTCTTGAAGAGCTGCAGTTTGCAAGATTTGTTGTTCCACTTTGCGCTGGTCAGAGGCTTCAGCTTGGCATTCATACCATCATCCCCCGGAGAGAAACATTCCTCGGCCACCACGACCACCACCTGCTCCAGCACCCACCCTCGCTCCGCGATGAACTTGAGGAAAGCAACCTCACTTCTCGACCCTCGGAACTCGTAGAAGAACACCTTCTTCATGCTCTGCACCACGCATTTGACGGGACCATCCTCCTGCGGTCCTGCCAGAACTTGAGATTGACCTTGCCAGTGTGCTCTTCAGATAAGATGGGGGACTGCAAATGAAATCAATCAGTCCATACATAATTCGATGTTAGATATATAATATATGAGCACATAACTACATATTCACAGCTTACACATATAGCAGCAGCAGGCTATCAATCATAAAACTAATCTTATTCACAACTCTGACCATGCTCGATATACAATCAATTATGAGTTTATGACCATGCTAGATATACCATAGCCACTACTATTGCAAAATTGCCAATGCAGGACGTGTATCTAGTTAAGTTAACCAATTTTACATGGACATGGAGCGTCTCCAGGTTGGGGAAGCATCTAAGAAAGTCAGGCACTTTCTTCACAGCGCTGCGGACACCGAACTGCACCACCATGGCCAAAATCTGGACACTAGGGGCAGTGTTCTCCTTGTTCCCAGCCTGCAATGCGCTCAAGGACAGATAAATTAATTGGCATTATCAATTCACACAGGTACAGATATGCAAATCAAATTAGGATCTGCTGTGAGCTGCATACCACTATGACGGTGTTGCTAATCCCCAATTCCTGCCCTCCGGGCTGAAGGTATCCCAGCACACGCAGGTTAGGTGCACGGTCAATCTTGATCCTGGAAGCGCTGTTCTTGATCCTAGGCTGAGTGGTACAGGGGCGGAGCTACGGGAAGTATCGTAATCTACGAAAGC